>NC_091267.1:67585000-67938750 GCF_042477335.2 Ovis canadensis
CAAATAAGAACAGCTTTCATCCTTATAAAATTGACATCTTATTTTGTCGTTCTGTTTAGGACATTCAGTACAATACAGAGAAGCAGGATTCCCAGTGGACTCTTAGCACCTTTTCCTCTTCCTTTGTACATCTCACCCTTTCACACTGAGGGTCTCTCCTTCTGCATTTCTTTCAGTGAATGCCTGTTGGTGGAAAACTTCCTCAAATGTTGTTTAAGTAAGAAATAACCTTATTTTTACTTGATAGATATTCTTGCCAAGCATAGTATCCCAGCTTGCCAGTAATTATTTTCCAGTACGCTGAAGACCATTTAAGTTGTCTTCTGATTTTCACTTTTGATTTGGAGTGGTCAAAAAAGGGTCTTCCCAGGAGGCGATAATGGTAAAGAATCTGAAGATCTTCACGACCCAGATAATCATGATGGTGTGATCACTCATCTAGAGCCAGACATCCTGGAATGTGAAGTCAAGTGGGCCTTAGAAAGCATCACTATGAACAAAGCTAGTGGAGGTGATGGGATTCCAGTGGAGCTGTTTCAAATCCTGAAAGATGATGCTATGAAAGTGCTGCACTCAATATGCCAGCAAATGTGGAAAGCTTAGCAGTGGCCACCGGACAGGAAAAGGTCAGTTTTCACTCCAATTCCAAAGAAAGGCAATGCAAAAGAATGCTCAAACTACCACACAATTGCACTCATCTCACACACTAGTAAAGTAATGCTCAAAATTCTCCAAGCCAGGCTTCAGCAATACGTGAACCGTGAACTTCCTGATGTCCAAGCTGGTTTTAGAAAAGGCAGAGGAACCAGGGATCAAATTGCCAACATCTGCTGGATCATGGAAAAAGCAAGAGAGTTCCAGAAAAACATCTATTTCTGCTTTCTTGACTATGCCAAAGCCTTTGACTGTGTGGGTCACAATAAACTGTGGAAAATTCTGAAAGAGATGGGAATACCAGACCACCTGACCTGCCTCTTGAGAAATCTGTATGCAGGCCAGGAAGCAACAGTTAGAACTGGACATGGAACAACAGACTGTTTCCAAATAGGAAAAGGAGTACGTCAAGGCTGTATATTGTCACCCTGCTTATTTAACTTCTATGCAGAGTACATCATGAGAAATGCTGGACTGGAAGAAGCACAAGCTGGAATCAAGATTGCTGGGAGAAATATCAATCACCTCAGATATGCAGATGATACCACCCTTATGGCAGAAAGTGAAGAGGAGCTAAAAAGCCTCTTGATGAAAGTGAAAGAGGAGAGTGAAAAAGTTGGCTTAAAGCTCAACATTCAGAAAACAAAGATCATGGCATCCGGTCCCATCACTTCATGGGAAATAGATGGGGAAACAGTGAAAACAGTGTCAGACTTTATTTTTGGGGGCTCCAAAGTCACTGCAGATGGTGATTGCAGCCATGAAATTAAAAGATGCTTACTCCTTGGAAGAACAGTTATGACCAACCTAGATAGTGTATTCAAAAGCAGAGACATTACTTTGCCGACTAAGGTCCATCTAGTCAAGGCTATGGTTTTTCCTGTGGTCATGTATGGATGTGAGAGTTGGACTGTGAAGAAGGCTGAGTGCCGAAGAATTGATGCTTTTGAACTGTGGTGTTGGAGAAGACTCTTGAGAGTCCCTTGGACTGCAAGGAGATCCAACTAGTCCATTCTGAAGGAGATCAGCCCTGGGTGTTCTTTGGAAGGAGTGATGCTAAGGCTGAAACTGCAGTACTTTGGCCACCTCATGCGAAGAGTTGACTCACTGGAATAGACTCTGATGCTGGGAGGGATTGGGGGCAGGAGGAGAAGGGGACGACAGAGGATGAGACGGCTGGATGGCATCACGGACTCGATGGATGAGTCTGAGTGAACTCTGGGAGTTGGTGATGGACAGGGAGGCCTGGTGTGCTGCGATTCATGGGGTCACAAAGAGTTGGACACGACTGAGCGACTGAACTGAACTGAACTGAAGTGGTAAAAAAATCTGCCCACAAATGCAGAAGGTGCAAGAGACATGGGTTCAATTCTTGGGTTGGGGAAATCCTCTGGCATAGAAAATGGCAACCCATTCTGGTATTCTTGCCTGGGAAATCCCATGGACAGAGGAGCCTATAGTCCATGGGGTCGCAAAGAGTTGGACATGACTGAACACATACAGAGATGGAGCTTGTAATGAAATGTAGTCACCTATGTTTTTTTAGAAACGTAGGGAGCCAGGGTCCTGATGCTAGCTTTTCCAGGTACTCTGTCTCATTCTTCACTGCTCTAAGATTTATGCCACAACTGAGAGGTTTGAATTATAGTTTGAAACTCCCAAGTTCTCAAACCATTACTTAGTAGTGGACTCAGATCCAATCAGAACACTGTGTTAATGAAACAAGATTTGTTCTGGCCATAAGGTTAAAAAAGGAAGAATAAGAAGAAAGAAAAAAAAGCAACAGAGAGTGATTTAAAGCATAAGTCATTTATTGTTTCCTTAGGGAGAAATTCAGAGATTTGGAATTCAGTTACATAACTTTTTTTTTTGTAATTACAGCTATTACATACAAGAAGACATGTCTGCTCTTGAACTAGGATCTTTGTAAGTTTATTAATATTTTGGAAAATTCATGCCACTAGCGACTGCCTCCCCACCCAAAGTTGGCCTCTATGAAATGCATGAATGAAAAAGATCTTAAGTCATTTTTTCCCTAGGCTATACTGCATGCCGCTTTGCCAAAGGGTCAGACTACAGGAGCTCTCAGATTGCTCTGAAACCCCGCTCACTTTTACACGCCCTGTCATGTACACTTGCCTCTTGTGAGAAGTGGAAAAGTACCAACGAAGGTCTTTCTTTTCTGGTTCCTGCTCCTCTCAAAGACCAGGATTCATCAGAAATGGTGACAAATTCATTTCATAGCCTAAAGCCAGGTACAGTGTGCTAAGAAGTAGATGAGATTCACTGTGAATAATCCTTGATTTATATACTTAAGAGCTACCAGTGTACTTATTTCCTATTTTTATCTTTAATTCTAGTAAAAGCTATTCTGATGTTTTCTTTCCCCCTGTCTATCTCAAGAGAGCTACTGACTTCAATACAAAAGACTTCACTCATCATTCACCTGCATTTATCATGATCCAGTAAGCTGAACATTGTCTTATTTTTGGATGGGTTTTGAAATTAGTCATCACCATAAGCCTTCTGTTTAGCCATAGAGTTCTGCACTATCCATAATCAAGGAGTGGCTTTGCAGGCTTTTTTTAGAAGCAAAAACTAAATTCCTCACCTGTGAGAAATCAAGTTTCAGTGACTTTGAATAAATTTTGTGAAATAAGGAAGGCAAGGGTTTACATCTTCTCTGAATCCTTAGAGTCCTAAAGTTGAGATAATTTTCTGCAGGTTGTTTTGGGAAGGGAGCAAACTTTTTCTACTTTTTTCTCAACTAACGTATGTTGTGTACTTTGGGGTTGAATTTGGAAAATTTCCCAGGAAACAGATGACTATTACTTTGCATGATCTCGACTGAGTAAACACACAATTACTAATTTAGCATGAATTCAGTATTTCCTAACTTCTAATCCACAGAGTGAATACAGATATCTTTGGAGCTCCATGGGAGACACCAACCCTTTCAGAATGGATGGCAAACAGCAGCAGCACGCTGTGGATATTGACCAAAACCCTACTGAGCTGGTGAGTAGTGTACGTACCTTTCTTCCCCCTAACACATTTCCTTTATCGTCTTCTTAGTTATTTACAACAAGGGAAATATCAGCCAACATTCACTACCAACTGGAAAATAACCGTTACAAACATTTTATCAAAGAAGATACATAGCTGGCAAATGAACACATTAAAAACGTTCAACATGATGAACCATTTAGGGAAATGCAATCAGACCATAGTGAGATACCTCTACACAGGTAATACTGAATATACTGACCATATCAACCAAGCACAGGGGAGGGATACAGGGGGGACCTGTAATGTTCCCATGCTCTTGATGGAAATGCAAAAGTCACTCACTCTGGAGTGTATGAAAGCATATATTCATATGAAGAATTATATCTTCTTTCATATCTAACATTCTTGCTTTCTATGTTTAACATTTAACCCTCCCTCCAACTGAACTTGCATTTTTTTCCCTAATGTTTACTGTTAGAGGATGAATGGAATCTGGATGTTACTAATAGGAGTCACAAGTATTGAGGGAGTTACGTAGTACCAACTGTAGTAACCAATTGTGCTATACCATCATTTGATAATTGTGCATTAGACTGTTTGCCTAAATTTTTATTTATATCAGAAATTTATAATAACATACCAGTGGACAAGATTTTAGTAGATGATTTGAAGTATTATATTTAAAGCAGATATTAACAATATTGTTTATATTCATATATATTTAAATCCAATGAAAATATTTATTCTCATTGGCCTACGTGTTTCCAAAGTAGAAATTTATGGAAAATGTCTCATGGTTGGGGGGACTTAGGCTTAAAACGTTACATCATATTTCTTAGAACATATTAAGGGTCCCAATCATCATTCACACAAATTCTTTCATTTTATAAATGACTAGTGACAGAAATTGAACTCAGGTTGCTCACATATATAATCATTTCTTTACAAGATGCTACTTTTCAAAAAACTTGAGTACTAGCTTTCTAACAAAGAGAAATGGATTTTATAATTAACTTGACATTGCAGAACCAAGAGAAAAGTCAGACAAGATAAACACGAAGATATGATTAGGTATAAGAGTTGTTTTGCAACTTGAAGGTTGTATTTGTGTTCAGTTTGGGAATCCAATATCTAGACTACCATAAACCTAATTTATAGGAAGCCCCTTATTCCATAGTAGCTGCAAAATTCCATTGCTTTAATATCATATATACATCATTTTATTTCCTTCTCCTTTCCCCACATGTCAAAAACATTTATGCAATTTATTCCATTAAGTCAAATAATTAGTTAATTATGCAAAATACCCAGTAAACCAACTTCTGAGACCGTGAAAAGGAATCATTTGGATTTCCTATTTTTTAGTAATCTGACTGGCAACCTCTTATATTCCCCGAAATAAGGGGTAGAATATTTTCTTTTAATTTTTTATGAGTTTGTTTTCTTCCTTTAGAACATTTGGAGAAAACAGAGAATTACAAAGAAAAAATTTAAAAACCACCCATGACTCTTCCCAGAGGAAAAAAAAACCTGCTAATATTTTGCTTCTTGCTCCTCATCCAATTTAATTTTATTATTTTGATTGCTTTATTTTATCGTATGAAATTTTTGTCAATTTATATTCAGAGAATTGAGAGCTTACAGAAATCTTTTCTTAGCAGACGTTATTCAAGTTGTCTTTTTGCTCTTCAGTAAAGTTTTATGGTCTTCTTTACATAAGTTCTATGGCATTTTATAGGCTTAGCCATTTTATTTTTTTGTTTGTTTTTAATTATATTTATTTATTTTTAATTGGTTGATAGTTGTTTTACAATATTGGCTTGATTTCTGCATACATCAGCATGAATTAGCCATAGGTGTACACATGTCCTATCTCTCTTGAATCTCCCTCCCACCTCCCACCCTTTCAACCCCTCTAGATTGAGGAAACCCTGGTCTTGAGCCCTGGTTTGAGTTCCCTGAGTCATACAGCAAATTTCCATTATAGGCTTAGCCATTTAAAATGCATCCCTACTACTGTAAATAGCAGTTGCTCTTACACACACACACCCACACATAAAACAGTGCTGCTACACATATGTTTTGAACTTTTATAGCCAGTCAATTTGATGAGATCTTATTATTTTATAATTTATAGAGTATTTGGCTAATTATTTGGGGTTCTGTAAGGCAATCATATCATCTGCAAATAATGTTATTTTTGTCTTCACGTTTCCCTTATTTGTACACACTGATGAGAACTTCTAGAAAACCAGTACCGCATGTTGATGGCAGGAGACATTCTTCTCTTCTCCTGACTTTAAAGGAATGTCTCTGAATGTTTCACTGTTAAACATTATGGTCATTGCTTGGAGGTAAACATTGCTCGTCACATTTGGAAGTTATTCTTTTCTTCTAGATCTTTGGGGTTGGTGTCATTTGTCTGCTTTTACCACTTTTAAATGCTGAAATTTGTTAAATGAGCAGTGAGCATTGAGATGATTATTTTCCTTCTTTGATCATTTAATATGAAAAATATACTTGTTTAATTCACACCATGAAACTGTTTATTAGAGTTTCAGATTTCCCTGGAACTTCCTGGTCAGTTCAGTTCTTCCTGTAATACCTATTGGATTCAATAATTTTTTTACATGTTTTATGAATTTATGTGCCTAGATCAAATAAATTTTCTTCATCCTTAAAAATCAGGGCTGGTGAATTGTTGATGTTAACATTCTTTCTCTGCAGTTACCCAGAAATCCCTACGGTTCAAACGAAGGAACACCCTGTGGTTGTAGATTGCCTGTTGTGACCTTACAGCCGCAGTGGGTGAGATTTGGGGCCTGGGGGGCAGTGGGGCGTCTTCACTGGTCCTTTGCGGTGATGGTAAGGCGAGGTAGACAGGCTCTGCTCGGTCAGCCCTCCGAAGGGTTCTCCTCTCCTTCAGCTCCTCCTCAACTGCCTGCCCTTCGGTGGCTCTGTGCTTCTCGGGAACCCCTCACTCTCGTAACTCCACAAGCTCCGGGCAATGCAGGGGGCCCACTGGCCCAGAAATTTATCAGTGCTGTAGTCTTTTCCTGTAAGATCCTGCTCCATACCACAGCTGATCATTTTTCTACTTTGATGTCTTTCTAAGCTCAGTGAACTTTCTTTTGTTTATGTTTAAAAGATCAAAAGTGTATTTAATGAATCATTTTTTAGTTACAAAATCTCAGAATGTCATTTGAAAATGGGAGATGACAGTGAGCCAAATACCAGCCACTTTCCATCACTCCAAGATAACCAGTCTCCATGTTCTGATTGGCCTTTGGTTTTTCTCTCCTGGACGGCTAATTAGATAATTTAATTTATACTCGTAAGTATAGTAGCCAATATGAGGTCATCGCATGATGTATTCCTGAGGCAACCTATGTGCAATTTAAGGTGACACTTTTATTGCTTTAATATAAAGGGTTAGCTAAGAGGGGACATTTTGTCCTTATGCACTTGTGGACAAGGTATATATATGTATGTGTGTGAGAGAGAGAGAGAGAGGGAGAGACAGAGAGAGGGAGAGAGAGGGAGAGACAGAGAGGGAGAGACAGAGAGAGGGAGAGAGAGAGGGAGAGAGAGAGGGAGAGAGAGAGGGAGAGAGAGAGGGAGAGAGAGAGGGAGAGGGAGAGGGAGAGAGAGGGAGAGAGAGAGAGGGAGAGAGAGGGAGAGGGAGAGAGGGAGAGGGAGAGGGAGGGAGAGAGGGAGAGAGGGAGAGAGAGAGAGGGAGAGGGAGGGAGAGGGAGAGAGAGAGGGAGAGAGAGAGAGGGAGAGAGAAAGGGAGGGAGAGAGGGAGAGAGAAAGGGAGGGAGAGAGGGAGAGAGAGAGAGGGGGAGAGAGATGATTTATTCATTTAAATTATAGCATTTGTAGTAATGAAAAAAATTAGCCATGTTCTAATGGAAATCATTTACCTAAGTTACCACTGTGTTCTTGCTGAAATGTCCGCTTTTCATAACCCTGTGCAGGTGGCAGCAAGGCCGTGGTCACCCTGGAAAACATTCCTGCTGTGTCTACTGGCCTGCCTCATTGCCGCAGCCCTTGTTGTCCTGCTCTTCTATTTCGTCCACTTGGGCAAGCCCGCCGCCGGCACCACCATCGTCATTCATGCCGAAGGCAAGTCCAGCCACGTCACCTGCCTTCCTGGTGCTGCCCCATCTCAGGGCCCATCCTCCCTGCCTGTGTCTCAGAGCACTCTGCTTCCTACCCCGGGGACCAACCACAGCTCCTCTACCCCGGGGCTCCCAACTCCTATGGAGACGACTATAAGCTCAACGTTGGTCCACGAAGTTGAAATTGAAGATGAAGAATGACATTTGGAGGGGTCTCTAGCCCTCCTCCAACCAGATCCACCCGCTGATCCTGAATGAGGCATGTCCAAGGTATTCTCCCCTCCAGCCGAGAGGTTCCAAAGCATTTAGCTTTATGAGACTTGCCCTCTTGCTCAGTCATTTGCTGTGTCCCATATGAGAATGACGCCAGTGTTCTCAGTCAAGGACCCTCCAGTCTTCAAATGATTGGAAAAGAAAATTTCAACTGAGCTCAGTTGATTCAACTTGGCTAGGGCCCAGAGTTTCTTTTCATCCTGTACACCCCATCTTAATTTCATTAATGAGGATTTCAATTGCTGGAGAAGCTGCCTGCCTCCTGTATGTTGGTTCTCAAGCCAGTATTTACCATCCAGTTGTTGATTATTTCCCAATCTCATATGCTTGACTCTTCTTGGTATTTGTATTCCAGTAGGACAACAAGACAGAGAAGGCGATGGCACCCCACTCCAGTACTCTTGCCTGGAAAATCCCATGGACAGAGGAGCCTGGTAGGCTGCGGTCCATGGGGTCGCTAAGAGTCGGACACGACTGAGTGACTTCCCTTTCACTTTTCACTTTCATGCATTGGAGAAGGAAATGGCAACCCACTCCAGTGTTCTTGCCTGGAGAATCCCAGGGATGGGGGAGCCTGGTGGGCTGCCATCTATGGGGTCACACAGAGTCGGACACGACTGAAGTGACTTAGCAGCAGCAGCAGCAGGGCAACAAGGAAGTGTTCTATTAATGTGGTTAATGAACATAAATTATTATGGAACTATTCATCATTACAGAAGCTTTCTTACTATTGGGGGGAAAGGAGGGCACATCAATGAGGTTAGAAATGATAAAGAAAGGTTTCTGAGAAGGGCTGAAGGTTAAACAAAGGTGGAAGTTTAAGGGGAGATCATTAAAACACAAAACGAGAGGGCTAAGGGGATTTAATAGGTTGAAAATCCAAAACACACTTAGAAACGCTTCAAATGTAACAAATGGTGTATTTTCTCTATACTTTTTCTGATATCATCAATATTATTTTCTGTACTTGATATTTTGCTTAAAGTATTATAAACTGCTGCTTATAAAATTTGAACTTTTATTTTGTCTTATACTTTGTAACTTTGACGGCACATGGCTTATAATTTGGTGTGAAACATAAGACCCTTGTTCAATGTTACTTGTATTTAGAGTGTTTAACACTCACTAGAAAAATGATCACTTTATTCTGGAGACTTTGGGGTTAAAATCAACCTGCCCATTCCATCCTCAGCTTCCAAACTCTACAAAAGAGGAAGACTGGTCCAGAGAAGGCAGCTCCTGTTCAAAGACTCAGACCCTACGGGTGGCAGAGGATCCAGGATGTCTTTGGCATAGCATTGGAGGTTCTAAATAGGTTCCAAAAGCGTTAAAAGATTTTCTGTTATATGCCATTTTAGGTTCATTTGCTATAGCCAATAATAGAACATGTAAATTTTACAAACCTTGGGGCTTTATTGAATAATTAGGCTCTGCCAAAGAAAAATTAGAAATGTGGTCATTCTCTAGGTAATTGTTACTTTAGGGCAGCTAGTATTATTTCTCAGACACAGGGAAATGTAAAAATTTGAGACTTTGAAAAGTTTTTCAGACAGTTTACCAACATTATTTGATAATAGAATTTAAGAATGATAAGAGGCATTATATAAATTTTACAAATTTCACAAAGCTCTAGATGAGGTTAACGGGCAAAAAGGAGAAAGCGTGCATGCATTTCTCCCTTGTAGAGTTGTTGTTGTTTTTTTTTTTAATTAGGGGACAATTGCTTTACAATGTTGTGTTGGTTTCTGCCCTACGACAAGGTGAATCAGCCATGAGTATTTATAAGTATGTATGTGTGTGCTTAGTTGCTTAGTCATGTCTGACTCTTTGGGAGCCCATGGACTGTAGCCTACCAGGCTCCTCTGTCCATTCTCCAAGCAAGAATACTGGAGTGGGTCTCCATGCCCTTCTCCAGAGGATCTCCGCAACCCAGGGACTGAACCTGGGTCTCCTGCATTGCAAGCAGATTCTTCACCATCTGAGCTACAGGGGGGTTCCTATTTCTATTTATCCCCTCCCTCTTCAGCCTCCGTCCCACCCCATGCCTCCGGGTGGTCACAGAGCACGGAGCTGAGCGCCCCACGTCACACAGCAGCTCCCCGCCAGCTCTCTGCTTTGCACGGGGTAGTGTATCTGTTTACGTGAGTGCTCCTCTCTGCATTCACCCCACCCTCCCCTTCCCCACTGTGTCCAAAAGCCCATTCTCTCTGTCTGCACCTCTATTCCTGCCCTGCAAATAGGGTCATCACGACCATTTTTCTAGATTCCATATATATGTGTTAATATACGATATTTATTTTTCTCTTTTTGACTTAACTTCAGTCTGTATAACACGCTCCTGGTTCATCCACCTCAGTTTAACTGACTCACATTAATTCCTTTTTGTGGCTACTAGGAAAGTTTTAAATCGATTCATTTCTATTGTGTTTTTGATTTATATGCTTGTGAAGAAGAAAGATTAAATTCCCTAGTTTCAGATTACTTTCTTATACAATTTAAATTTTGCTTTGCAATATAAAATAAAATAAACTTTTAATACAAAGATCTTAAAATGTACCATTAACAAAGAATTTAAAAGAAAATTTTGTATCCTAGAAGCCATCAGAAATAGCTAGATGGGATAAAAGCCCTTCTTTTCTTCCTTTGCTGTTTGAGATGATACAGAATGCACTATGGTAAAGCGGGGAGAATAACTTCATTGTGTTTAACGAATATGCTCTTAGCAATGAATTTTCTATGTTAAATATTGGAGGATATTGTAGTAAGGGTTATCTGAGATCATCAGATTTCTGTGCTTTATAAAATGGGATGGTGAATGAGCTCTCAGATTCATTTATTGCTTTAGACTTCTACAGTTTAATAAAATCTCTTTTAAAATTCATTTTTATTGGGGTATAGTTGCTTTGCAGTGTTGTGTTGGTTTCTGCCGTACAGCAAAGTGAGTCAGTTACACATACACACATCTCCCCTCCTTTTTGGATTTCCTCCCATTCTGTTACTAGGGAGCACTGGGTAGAGACAGTCTACCAGTGATCAGTACCCAACTGTTGGGTCAACTCTTTGCAACTCCATGGACTGTAGCCTGCCAGGTGGGGTGCCAATTCCTTCTCTCGGGGATCTTTCCAACTCAGGGATCGAATCCACGTGTCCTGCATCTCCTGCACTCGCAGGAGGATTCTTTGCCACAAAGCCACCAGGCAAGTCCTGAGTAGGGTTTCCTGTGTTAAACAGCAGATTCTCATTAGGTATCTGTTTTATGCCTAGCAGTGAATATTCGTCAGTCCCAATCTCTCAATTTATTCCCCACTTTCCCCTTGTTAACCGTAAATTTGTTCTCTAATCTCTGTCTCTCTGTCTGCTTTGCCAGTAAGTACCTCTGTACCACTTTTCAGGATTCCACCTATAAGTCATATTAGTAAAATCTTAAAGTATTAAGCAGCATTGTGGAAAATGTCTTCACCATTTAAGACATATTACTCAGATTAAAATTTTTCAAAGTACTATGAAAATACTGAAGTGTGCTTATTCAATAAGAATGTAATCATCCATTATAATGATTTATTCAGTAACTATTAAAACCATATATTTCTAGTATTTATTATTTCAAAAATTTATTCACTGTATTGAATAACAATAATATATTTTAAAATAGTCAGGAAATTCTCTATTTAAAACATCTTCTATTAGAAAATTTCAGGTCCATTATTTATTCTTAAATGTGAAGTAATCCTTGTGGGATTAAAATGTTAAGTCTTCAAATGCACTTCCCCAAATAAGAGTGCAATTAAACTTCTTTGGATGCTTTACTAAGAAAATGTGCTATTGGGCATTTTGTTTCCAAAATAGGTCCATTTACTTATACTGAAAATCCACTTTAATAGGTAAAATCAACTTTACCTATTAACTTTACCTAATTAACTTTACCTTTTAATGATGTTCACAATTATTTTAGGAAAAGCTTTCAGAACTTACACTGTGTAAGTCATTCACTTTGATATTGTGCAATTTCAAAAGCTTTTGAACTTCAGAACCACCTCTACTTTGAAACAAATTATTATTTGTGAACTCTCATTTGCTTAGTCTTTAGGTTCTTTAATAATCTCCTAATCATCTCATAATTGCCATTAGAGTGATAGACATCTAATATCGGTGTTATGGTCAAGTCAAACCTGTTTCTACTTTGTCATATCTCTTGCTAACTTTTACTATGGCATCCAGAGGGCCTTTTCCAAGTTCTGGAGGAATCTCTCTTTGTCATCCAAAGTGGTCCTTACCTTCAAAGACAATTTCATCAGACCTGGTTCATTTCTAAGAGGGAATTCCTCAGCTAGAAAGTATTCCTTTTGCTAAGAAAGGAAGAGCAGAGTGATTAACCAGTGTCCCCAGCATTTGGGCACTGCACAAAGTTCCCACTTCAATGTCATCCCACCTAGGCTGGCGAAACTAAGGAATGAAGAAATAACCAGTAATAAGAAAGAAAAGCAGGGGCCGTGCAGCAAGAGCTGTTGCGGTTCCCAGAGACTTGATGGAACTGGAAGATACTATGGTAAGTGGAATAAGCCGGCAGAGGCAATTATTACATGATCTCACTTATTGAGGAATATATAAAGAGCTGAAATCATAGAAACAGAGTAGAAAGGTGGTTACCAGGGTTGGGGCAGCAGGAGGGAGTGGGGAAAATAGAGAGAAGCTGGGCAAAGAATACAAACTTCTAGTTTGAAGATGATAAATTCTGGAGATCTAATGTACGGCATAGTGATTATGGTTAGTAATACTGTATTATATACTTGGAATTTACTGACAGACATCTTAGTGGTAATTATGTGACTTGAGAGATGTGTTAGCTAAGCTATATTGGTGATCATTTTGTAATATATAAATGTATCAAATCAACATGTACATCTTAAACTTATATAATGTTATGTACCCCAAAAAGCAGGGCAAAAGAAAGAAAGAAAAGAATTGTTCACAACCACTAATGTCATCTTTTTCAGAAGTAGAGTGGATGTGTTTGCTCTGAAGTACATGTAGTTTGAGTTTAAAAAATTACTGCAAATACAGATATTTCTGCATCAGTTGTATTTGTTTCTATATTTGCAACTGTCCTAAATGGAAGATATGGGCTTATGTTACAGATAGAACAGGAAGCCCCAAATTATTATTTACTATTTACTATGCAAAGGACTCTTGTATCAGTTGATATAAAATTCAACTGTAAGTCACAGATGTTTCTAAATAATACTGAAGTTGAAGAAAAATGATATATAAAAGCTTCTCTCTCATATACACTAAAAAACTAAAGGTAGCTTTTGAAAAATCTACCTTTTCAATAATTTTTTGGTCATAAGAGACTTGGACTCCTGTATCTCATTGTTCCACATCCTTGGCATCTGGCTTCTATTTCACAGTTTAAAATGGCTGCTTAAGCTCCAGTCATTACGTCTATATTCTAGTCAACAGAAAGAAAGAGGGATGAAGGGCTTAAGCCCACCCTCTAAGAATATTTCTCAGAAATTGCATACAATAATTTTTATTATGTCACATTTTCAGAAATTAGTCATGCAGCCACATACAGCTGTCCGAAAGATGAGAGATGCAATGATTATTTTGGGTGCTTGTGTGACTAGGTAAAACTGATGGTTCTATTTATAAGGAAAACAGAATAGATTTTAGGGCCCAACCCAGAGTCTCTGCCCTAGAACTAAAGCCAAACCTTGTTAGATGAAGAGATGAACATTTCATTCCAAATCCCTAATCCCTGTAGGAGCCCCACATACTCTTTAATACTCTTTTATTAACATTCTGGCAATTGCAAAATTCTAACACTGTCTAATAATCGTGAGTCAGACGTGGTCAATTACAGTGTCAAAGTGAGCTGGCTCAGGTGCCAGCCACTCTGGTGGAGGAGTCAAGTCTCCAGGAGTTCAGCAGGCGCAGGAGAGCACCAAGAGCTCCTCCCGGGAGGAGGGAGGTCATGCCAGATGTATCTTCTCAGAGCCCAGCCCAGGGTCTGACACAGAGAAACTACAGAGCAAGCATCTGATGAATTAAATTACTGATTGCATCCCAGAAACACTGCATAGAAAGGGACCGTGGAGATTATCCAAGCCAAACTCTTCACTTTTGAGGTAAAGAACCTGAAGCTGAGTACAGCCTGGCTCGTGCTGGGTGTGTGCATGTATCCCATAAAGGACTTTAACTGTGTTATCTCGCAGGGCAGGGTATTAGTGTCAAAGCTGAGGTTGCCTGAACTAAGATCTGGGGTTCTGCACTAACGTGAAACTTTTCACTTTACATTTTCTCACTTCCATCTTGATTTGCTTCCTGCATGTACAAATGTGTTTAATTCCCATTTTATCAATAGTACCTCATTTTTATGAACTTTTATTTCCAGTTGGAAGACAGAAAATAACGATGCCAGTTTACTCTTTATATTTTCTGCATCATATCTGCACTTTTACTTTCCATTTTCCCCAAGAACCAGGTTTTCTTCTTTCCAGGTCACAAAGGGGTTTATGTTTCTCTCTTAATGAAGTATTAGAGTAGTTAAAATGTAGAAAGTCAAAAACAGGCAACCAGGACTTGAAACCTGGTTCTCTCACTTACTATGTGACCTTTGGCAAATTACCTACCTCTCTGTGTCAGTTTTCTCTTCAAAATGTGGAGATAAAAAAGATCATTTACTGAGTAAGTCTATTGTAAAGAGTGAATAGATTAAGAATTGTGAAACAGCCTGGCAATGTTTGATAATCATTACCTAAGAATAATGGTGACTTCTTAGCTCAAAGATGTTATTCCCTTGCCACCTAGCATGTTTTTGACCTTCTCTCCTCTTTCAATAAATAATTTATTTAAAAAATTAAAATTCGTATTGACACTTAACTAAGAAAACTGTTACAGGATCACTGAAGCTTCTGACTAAGTATAATGACATGGTTACTTCAAAGCTAGTAGAGATTAAGAGGTGAGTGAAATAAAAATTATAGTGCATGGAGAAAAACCCTGCAACAATTGGAGGTGAAGTTCAGGTGGGAAATAAAAGGATTCACCTTCACTCCTGCAAAAGCAACAGGGTGAATGTGCTGTCAGCTGGCCAAGAGAATTACACTTCACACGTCTCCGCAAAGTAGTTTTTAAAACAAAGTTAGCTATTTTTTATTATTAATGGGAACCAGTGAGGACCATCTTAGTTCAGAAAATTAAGATTTAATATTTAAAAACTCTTAGTGAATAAAATTCATGTTTGTATATTTTGGTTTATATAGTGCTTTACCTTCTCATCAATTGTTTCCCTCAAGGACATCCTAGTAACATACATACATTTTAACCTATTGCTCTTGACAAAGAGGCTAGATTATGTTGGTCCCCGGGGTGATTCAGGGCAGGCAGTTAAATTCAGATGCTTCTATAAGTCTCTCTCATAGCTCTCGAGGAAAGAGTTCTCACCATGTTAGAATTTCTCACGAGAGGCTGACTTCCAATAAATTGGAAAGATTCTTCCAAAGGTTGAAAATTGGTAAATGACAGAAGCAAGGCCTTCATCCTGTCTTTGCAGGTCCATGTGCAGAATGTGAGAGGTAAAACTTGGACTGGGGAATTTCATTTTCTACTTTGCTCTAGTTGGCAAAGCCTCAATCAGCCAGTACGTACTGGAGCATAATTATAGTCCTTTTTGTGGCCATATAGATTTTCCCCAGGAAATTTTGATAAACGCCTCTGGTTAGGAACCATTACTTCAAGCCTTGGTATGTATGAGAATGGGCTTCCCAGGTGCTTCAGTGGTAAAGAGTCCACCTGCAATGCAAGAGACACAGGCTCAATCCTTGGTCAGGAAAGATCCCCTGGAAAAGGAAATGGCAACCCACTCCAGTATTCTTGCTTGGGAAATCCCATGGACCGAGGAGCCTGGTGGGGCCAAAAAAAGCTGGACCTGACTAAGTGAATAATTAACAACAACAAATGTATGAGAATAGCTCTGGTGGAATAGCTGAAAACAGCTTAGACTTAAAGGGGTCTGTGGCTTCCCTGGTGGCTCAGCAGTAAAGAAACTGCCTGCTGTGCAGGAGACATGAATTCGATCCCTAAGTCGGGAAGATGCCCTGGAGAAGCAAATGGCAGCCCACTCCAGTATTCTTGCCTGGAGAATCCCATGGACAGAGGAGCCTGGCAGGCCACAGTCCATGGGGTCACTAAGAGTCGGACACAACTGAGCTACTAAACAGCAACAAAAGGGGTCTTACTTGACATCATTACTCTTCACCATCTTCAAGAAAGCTTGTTTGCTCCTCAGTGGAGTATGAAGTGCCAGTCTATTTCACCGGAACTTTACTTCTCTGGGACACCAGGCATTATACTTTTTCCAAGAACTAGATTTTTACAACACTGATGAGAATTTTCATTTGGTTGCCCATATGTTTATCACGTTAAGGACAAAGGACATTAAAAAATTATCTCCATTCCCAAGGAATTTTAGTCTGGGGTGAAAAACGGAAGTACTCAGTATCTGTATGATCAAAGTGGTAAAGCTCAGGGCTCTATGGATTCGCAGATAATGTCTTCTGAAGAAATTAGTGATGACTTCATGGAAGAGGCAGCACCTAAGCTGAGACTTGAAAAATATTTAGGACTTGGAGTTTTTGAAAAGAGATGTTCTAATATAAATGAGATGTTCATTGTGGAAAACCAAATTGGAGAGTTTAAAAAAGGTGAGAACAGAAGGGAAAAAAAATCACCAGTTTTCTTAGCACCAGAAGCAACTGCTTTCCCTTCTTTCTTTTCTGCATTTTATCAATAAAATACTTGACACCATATAGAACCATATGACACTTTCATCATATTTATCAAGATTAAAAAAAAATAAAGTTCAGTCTTTAGCTCAGTAGTTTAGTTATAGAATCAATAAAGGTTATAATTAGGAATGCAGATAGAGAGTCATGAACAAAGGTATTCTCCATAGCATTTAAAATACATTTTGTATACATAAATTTATGTATAAATATATTTATGTATATTATATATATATATATATATATATATATATATATATATATTCTTGGCTGCACTGTATCTTAGTTGCAACTCTAGGAGCTTTTGTTGCAGCATGTGGGTTCTAGTTCAGGGATTGAACCTGGGCCCTCTTCATTGGGAGCACAGAGTCTTAGCCACTAGACCTCCAGGGAAGTCCCTTCATAGCATTCTTATAAAAAGGAAAAGGTATGAAAACAATCTACAAACTCCCACAAAAGGAAATGATTAAGAATGACCAGTGGGATATTTTTGTAAGGCGATAGGACTTTCCTTGGACAAGACATGTTGATAATAAGCCCCCTGAAACTGGAAGGTACAGAAGGTGAGGATAGGGGTGTATAATAGTGTAATGAGTTTGGGTAAACTCAGGAGTTGGTGATGGACAGGGAGGCCTGACATGCTGCAGTCCATGGGGTCTCAAAGAGTCGGACACGACTGAGTGACTGAACTGAACTGAATATACAATGAGTTATGAGGGCATGTAAAGGACAAGGATGTCTCTACTGTTTCTGGGACTCACAGATTGACACCATAATTTGGGCTTTAAGAAGCATGAGTTTAAGCTATTTTGCTCTTTTCTGCCATTTTTCTCTTTTCTGCCATTTATGGGACCATCTGCCTGCAAAAAGTTGCCTGTCACCAGGACAGGAAAGAAAACAAAAGAGACAGGAGCTGAATAATCCAGTGCTGAGTAAGGTGCCCAAATGCCGGCATGCCCCACTGAGCAGAGGAAATCCGCATCCTTCCCAGGGCTTCTGAATCCCTCCAACACCATGGTCTCTCTCCAGTTTGGCCTCCTACCCTCTCTTCTTAGCAACAGCTGCCACACTGGTCTTCCTTTGGTACTTCGAACACTCTAAGATCTTTCCTACCTCAAGGCATCTATGCTTGATGGCCCTACTCTCTGGAATGCTCTTTTCCTACTCAAGTGGTTACTTGCTACTTATTCTTCAGAAAGGTCTTTCCTGACCCTAAAATCCAAGTCCTATCCCTTGTTGTTGTTAAGTCACCAAGTCAGGTCCAACTGTTTGAAACCCCATGGACTGCAGCACACCACAACTCTGTCTCTCTGTCCCTCAGCATCTTCTGGAGTTTGCCCTAGTTCATATCTGTTGAATCGGTGATGCTATCCAATCATCTCATCTTCTGTCACCCTGTTCTTCACCCTTATCCCTTAGTGATATTCTTTTATGATGCCCTGATTTTTAATCTTTGTAGCATTTAATGCTGAGTAGTAATTTTATCTTTGCAGCATGACTGTTGTTTAAAGTTTGTGTTCTGCCTAGACTGTCAGTTTCACGATGATTACTTGTTCTCAGGGCCTATCAGAGAGTCTGGAGCCCAGGGAGCTCTCAGATGTTTGTGCAAAGGAAGAAGGAACAAACAAGTAACAATAGCCAGCATTTAATAGAGGTTAACAAGGTGCTCTACTTTAAGAACCTTCAGATGTGTTAATTTCCTCTAAGATTCTACTCTTGAGAGTCCCTTGGACTGCAAGGAGATCCAACCAGTCCATTCTAAAGGAGATCAACCCTGGGATTTCTTTGGAAGGAATGATGCTAAAGCTGAAACTCCAGTACTTTGGCCACCTCATGAGAAGAGTTGACTCATTGGAAAAGCAATGCTGGGAGGGATTGGGGGCAGGAGAAGGGAACGACCCAGGATGAGATGGCTGGATGGCATCACCTACTCGATGGACGTGAGTCTGAGTGAACTCTGGGAGATGGTGATGAACAGGGAGGCCTGGTGTGCTGCGATTCATGGGGTCGAAAAGAGTCGGACATGACTGAGCGACTGAACTGAACTGAAGATTCTCACATAATAACATAGGAAGTGAGGATTATTATTATTCTCATTTTACAGATGAAGATGCTATGGAATAGATAATTTAAACAACACATGTAGTATCATCTGGCCAGATATGTGGAAAAGCAGTGATTCCAACAGCAGCAACCCAGCTCCAGACACAAGGCTCCCTTTTTTTTTTCTTTTGTTTTTTAAAATATTCAGCTATTAAGCTGGCAAAAAAAATTCATTCTAGTTTTTTCATAAGATCTTACGAAAAACTTGAGCAAACTTTTTGGGCAACCCAATATTATTGACTATAAAATTATAAGATATTGAAAGTGAATTCTGGGGTAATTGACATGTACACGGTGAAGGGATCCCACTCACCTAGTGAATTAACAGGTCCATCACCTGACAAATCTTTCTATTCTTTTCTTTTTTGATGTGAACTTTTAAGTTCTACGCCCTTGGAAAATTTCAATGATTCAATACAGTGTTATCAATTATAGGCACCATGTTTTATGTTAGATCTTCATGTCTTCTTCATCTTACAGCTAAAAATTTGCATTCTTTGTTATTATTATTTTACTTTACAATATTGTATTGATTTTGCCACACATCAACATGAATCTGCCACGGGTGTACACGTGTTCCCAATCCCAAACCCCACCCCCTTACCTCCCCCCCAACACCATCCCTCTGGGTCATCCCAGTGCACCAGCTGGCCCCTCTCTCTCCCATCCCTCAGCCCTGGCAAGCGCTTTTCTACTCTGTTCCTATGGGTTTGATTTTCTTTCTTTTTCTCTCTTACTTTAAGATTTCACGTGTAAATGACAAGCATCCAATGCAGTGGTCATCTTTTTCTGTCTGGATTGTTTCTTTTAGCTTAATACCCTCGAGATCCATCCATGTTGTGACAAACAGCAGGCTTTTCTTCTTTCTCGTGGCTGAATAATATTCCACTGTGTGTATACAATATTTTCTTTATTCTATATCACGACTTTCCTCTTTCCAGGCTCAACTCAGAATTTTCACTCTGAATTGTTTGTGAAGAGTAACTCTATTAGTTTCCTGTTGCCACTGTAAAAACTGCCACAAACTTAGCAGTTTAAGACAGCATGCATTTATTCTCTGAAGTCCAAAATGAGAGTCACAGGGCTAGAGTGAAGGTGTTGTCAGGGCTGGTTCCTTCTGGAATGTCTAGGGGCGCATCCATGCCTTGCTTTTTCCAGCTTCTAAAGATCTCCAGCACAGGGCTGTGTCTTTCCTGCAGGGTAAGGGAGAAAAGGCGAGGTTTGGGAAAAGAACAAGACTGGCACTTTTCAGGAACAGATCACCTTTAATAAGGCAAGAAGGGACAGCAGCCAGATTAGTGAGCTGCTGCACTAACCCAAGAAAAGAGTAAGTACATGTAGGCATATATGTGGAAATCTACTGTCTTAAGGGGTCCTGTTCTTCTTCAGGGTTGTTTGGATTAGTTATCTCTTAAACGGCTGGGGCAAGGATTTCTGGAGATTGGCCAGAGGCTGGACCAGCTGGGAGCAGGGCGTAATCAACCTTAATGTCCATTTTTCTCTTCAAGTGAGAGAGTTCTTTGTTTTGCATAGAATGGTGGGGAGGACCCAAGGGGAGTTTTAACTCCAGGCTATTTTGATCTGAGTAACTTTCCTCCAACTCCATGTTAGTCTCTGTTGTCACATTACCTCCTCCCCAGCTCCTACCTCCGTTTCCATTTTACAAGATCCCTTATGTTTATACCCATCCACCAGATAATCTAGCATATTCTCCTCATCCCAAGGTCCTTATCTTAATCCTATCTACAAAGTCTTTTTTTTTTTTTTTACCACGTAAGGTTACATGCTTGCAGGTTCTGGGAATTAGGACAGATGTCTTTGGGGAGCCATAATTCAGCCTCTCACAGCACCAAAGAGCACTTTTTACACATAATTCAGTCTGAGCAAGCCTTTGTTTCTGGCTCTCCAAGGAGGCCACTAAAATTATAGAGACTTCCCTCACTGTCCAGTGGTTAAGAAGCCAGGCTTCCAATACAGAGGGCACCAGATCCCAGGTTGGGGAGCTAGGATCCTGCATACTGCACTGCAGAGCCAAAAAAAAAAACATTATAATTGAGGGTCGGGGAAATCCTTTCTCCATGTCCCTCTTGGATGTTTTTACATTTGTACTCTAACTAAAAACTTCCCTCCATTCTGGCTGACAAAAGCACAGTCAGGTACTAGAGTCAGCAAAGCCCAGAAGCTACCCACCCGAGAGATTTTTGTGCGAGTGTGTATGTTGCAGTCCCGTCTGGGCACCCTCCTAGCGTGGGCCCCATCTGCCCTCATTCCCATTCTTGCAGCTGGGCCACCCAGACATGGTCTGCTTAAGGAGCTCCATGTCATGCCATGGTGACCTGGTCAGGTGCCACCTCTGAATGTGGGCAAGGTGGTTTCCCACTGGCTTGGATACAAACACTCAGAGGATTTTCTCAGCCCAATATTCACTCCTAGAGCAGGAGAGAAAGAAGAAAAGATGAGAAGAAGCAGAAAAAGACACCAGGCGCTGATAAGACTCATCCCTCCAGAGACCTTACTCTGTGGTCACTCTGCTCTTCACTACAGGATGGCGGGAAATGGGAGACCAGAGAGGGCTGTTTCTTTTTTTTTAATCACTTCACAATAAAACATTTTATTTTTATTTTATAAATTTATATTTATTTTAATTGGAAGTTAATTTCTTTACAATATTGTATTGGTTTTGCCATACATCAACATGAATCCACCACAGGTATACATGTGTTCTCCATCCTGAACCTCCTCCCACCTCCCTCCCTGTACCATCCCTCTTTGTCGTCCCAGTGCACCAGCCCCAAGCATCCTATATCATGCATCAAACCTGGACTGGCGATTTGTTTCATATATGATATTATACATGTTTCAATGCCACTCTCCCAAATCAACCCACCCTCTCCCTCTCCCACAGAGTCCAAAAGACTGTTCTATACATCTGTGTCTCTTTTGCTGTCTTGCATACAGGGTTATCATTACCATCTTTCTAAATTCCATATATATGCGCTAGTATACTCTATTGGTGTTTACTTCACTCTGTATAATAGGCTCCAGTTTCATCCACCTCATTAGAATTGATTCAAATGTATTCTTTTTAATGGCCAAGTAATACTCCATTGTGTATATGTACCACTGCTTTCTTATCCATTCATCTGCTGATGGACATCTAGGTTGCTTCCATGTCCTGGCTATTATAAACAGTGCTGCAATGAACATTGGGGTACATGTGCCTCTTTCAATTTTGGTTTCCTCCGTGTGTATGCCCAGTAGTGGGATTGCTGGGTCATAAAGCAGTTCTATTTCCAGTTTTTTTAAGGAATCTCCACACTGTTCTCCATAGTGGCTGTACTAGTTTGCATTCCCACCAACAGTGTAAGAGGGTTCCCTTTTGTCCACACCCTCTCCAACATTTATTGCTTGTAGACTTTTGGATAGCAGCCATTCTGACTGGCGTGAAATGGTACCTCATTGTGGTTTTCATTTGCATTTCTCTGACAATGAGTGATGTTGAGCATCTTTTCATGTGTTTGTTAGCCATCTGTATGTCTTCTTTGGAGAAATGTCTGTTTAGTTCCTTGGCCCATTTTTTGATTGGGTCTTTTACTTTTCTGGAATTGAGCTGCATAAGTTGCTTGTATATTTTTGAGATTAGTCCTTTGTCCATTGCTTCATTTGCTATTATTTTCTCCCATTCTGAAGGCTGTCTTTTCACCTTGCTTATATTTTCCTTTGTTGTGCAGAAGCTTCTAATTTTAACTAGGTCCCATTTGTTTATTTTTGCTTTTATTTCCAATATTCTGGGAGGTGGGTCATGGAGGATCCTGCTGTGATTTATTTATTTTTTATTTTATTTTATTTTTTTGGGGGGGGGGGCTACTTTTATTTTATTTTATTTTATTTAAATTTTAAAATCTTTAATTCTTACATGCGTTCCCAAACATGAACCCCCCTCCCACCTCCCTCCCCATAACATCTCTCTGGGTCATCCCCATGCACCAGCCCCAAGCATGCTGTATCCTGCGTCAGACATAGACTGGTGATTCAATTCTTACATGATAGTATACATGTTAGAATGCCATTCTCCCAAATCATCCCACCCTCTCCCTCTTCCTCTGAGTCCAAAAGTCTGTTATACACATCTGTGTCTTTTTTGCTGTCTTGCATACAGGGTCATCATTGCCGTCTTTCTAAATTCCATATATATGTGTTAGTATACTGTACTGGTGTTTTTCTTTCTGGCTTACTTCACTCTGTATAATCGGCTCCAGTTTCATCCATCTCATCAGAACTGATTCAAATGAATTCTTTTTAACGGCTGAGTAATACTCCATTGTGTATATGTACCACTGCTTTCTTATCCATTCATCTGCTGATGGACATCTAGGTTGTTTCCATGTCCTGGCTATTATAAACAGTGCTGCGATGAACATTGGGGTACATGTGTCTCTTTCAATTCTGGTTTCCTCGGTGTGTATGCCCAGAAGTGGGATTGCTGGGTCATAAGGTAGTTCTATTTGCAAGTTTTTAAGGAATCTCCACACTATTCTCCATAGTGGCTGTACTAGTTTGCATTCCCACCAACAGTGTAGGAGGGTTCCCTTTTCTCCACACACTCTCCAGCATTTATTGCTTGCAGATTTTTGGATCGCAGCCATTCTGACTGGTGTGAAGTGGTACCTCACTGTGGTTTTGATTTGCATTTCTCTAATAATGAGTGATGTTGAGCATCTTTTCATGTGTTTGTTAGCCATCCGTATGTCTTCTTTGGAGAAATGTCTATTTAGTTCTGTGGCCCATTTTTTGATTGGGTCGTTTATTTTTCTGGAATTGAGCTGCATAAGTTGCTTGTATATTTTTGAGATTAGTTGTTTGTCAGTTGCTTCATTTGCTATTATTTTCTCCCATTCTGAAGGCTGTCTTTTCACCTTGCTTATATTTTCCTTTGTTGTGCAGAAGCTTTTAATTTTAATTAGATCCCATTTGTTTAGTTTTGCTTTTATTTCCAGAATTCTGGGAGGTGGATCATAGAGGATCCTGCTGTGATTTATGTCGGAGAGTGTTTTGCCTATGTTCTCCTCTAGGAGTTTTATAGTTTCTGGTCTTACATTTAGATCTTTAATCCATTTTGAGTTTATTTTTGTGTATGGTGTTAGAAAGTCTTATAGTTTCATTCTTTTACAAGTGATTGACCAGTTTTCCCAGCACCACTTGTTAAAGAGATTGTCTTTTTTCCACTGTATATTCTTGCCTCCTTTGTCAAAGATAAGGTGTCCATAAGTGTGTGGATTTATCTCTGGGCTTTCTATTTTGTTCCATTGGTCTATATTTCTGTCTTTGTGCCAGTACCATACTGTCTTGATGACTGTGGCTTTGTAGTAGAGCCTGAACTCAGGCAGGTTGATTCCTCCAGTTTCATTCTTCTTTTTCAAGATTGCTTTGGCTATTCAAGATTTTTTGTATTTCCATACAAATTGTGAAATTATTTGTTCTAGCTCTGTGAAAAATACCATTGGTAGCTTGATAGGGATTGCATTGAATTTGTAGATTGCTTTGGGTAGTATACTCATTATCACTATATTGATTATTCCAATCCATGAACATGGTATATTTCTCCATCTATTAGTGTCCTCTTTGATTTCTTTCATCAGTGTTTTATAGTTTTCTATATATAAGTCTTTAGTTTCTTTAGGTAGATATATTCCTAAGTATTTTATTCTTTTTGTTGCAATGGTGAATGAAATTGTTTCCTTAATTTCTATTTCTATTTTCTCATTATTAGTGTATAGGAATGCAAGGGATTTCTGTGTGTTGATTTTATATCCTGCAACTTTACTATATTCATTGATTAGTTCTAGTAATTTTCTGGTGGAGTCTTTAGGGTTTTCTATGTAGAGGATCATGTCATCTGCAAACTGTAAGAGTTTTACTTCTTCTTTTCTAATTTGGATTCCTTTTATTTCTTTTTCTGCTCTGATTGCTGAGGCCAAAACTTCCAAAACTATGTTGAATAGTAGTGGTGAGAGTGGGCACCCTTGTCTTGTTCCTGACTTTAGGGGAAATGCTTTCAATTCATCCATTTATGATAAAAACTCTCCAGAAAGCAGGAATAGAAGGAACATTCCTCAACATAATAAAAGTTATATATGACAAACCCACAGCAAACATTATCCTCAATGGTGAAAAAAGAGGGCTGTTTCTTTACCTGCTCAATAGGTGCATCAGGTTCCAGAAACTTGAGATTCATTCCAAACAGGCAAAATTTACATGACACAAGTATTATAATAACAATAAGTTGTTGGTGATATTGACAAAAAAATCTAAATACATCAGTAAAATGACAAATGTCTTTCCTATAATTCCAGTTAGAAAGGAAGGGGGACAACCATGGGGTGGGGGGAGGTGGGAAGGGTCTAGCTGCCTCCAGGGAGCTCTGGGTGCTCCCACTAGACCCCCAGGGAAGGAGCTGCAGAAAGACCAGGGCCCCAGGGCTAACCAGGGTCACCATCCTGTCCCCTCAGGGCCGGCACTATTAGCAGTTCCTCAGTGGGCATGCCTCAAGGGCTTATATTCATCCAGTCTTCTTGGGAAATGGGCTGAAGGTGAGGACTCTGATTCCTAGCTCTGGTAAATTGGCATTAAGATCCATAAGAAAATCCTTTCCTCTCTGTAATTTTCACTGGGTGAAGAAAAACACCATATTTCATGTACATACTGCTATATTTAAAATGGAAAACCAACAAGGTCCTACTGTAGAGCACAGGGAACTCTTCTCAATGTTATGTGGCAGCCAGGATGGGAGGGGAGTTGGGGGAGAATGGACACATGTGTATGTACAGCTAAGTCCCTTTGCTGTTCACCAGAAACTATCACAACTTTGTTAATTGGCTACACACCAATAAAAATAAAAAGTTTAATGTCTGGGGGGAAAAAGGAAACGGGGATAAGAAGTCTTTGCAAGCTGATGAAAATAAAACTTTTTTGAAAAAAAAAATGGAGGGGTCCAGTGGTTTTATGAATTTTGTGGTTGTGTCTTTTTAAAAGATGATGGAAAATGTTTCTTGATATTCACCATGAATTAATATCAGGAAATTTTGAATTAATGTCACCAAATAAATAGTCTACAGCTTGGCCTCAAGGTTTCAACCACAGCACCAGAACCATGAGTTTTCTATGGACAACTTTCTTCTCTCTTGGAAGATGCCCATCCAAATGAAAAGGAAAATGAAAATCATCAATTAATTTTTGAACTAAATGTTTAGAAAATGTTAAAAATGCCATAAGTACTAGGTTGAAAGTCACAAAGTTTTGAAGACTGTGTGGAAGTTGTGTGCCTTTTTTATAGGCATCAGCTTTCAGCATGTGTAAACACATGTCAGACTACCATAATCACTTCAGAGGTAGTAATTCATCCAAAATCTATAAGTTTCCTTTAGTGGTATTCATTTGTGAAAAGCACTTGAGGAAAAAGAATAAACTTTCTGAACAACATAGGTGATCGAATCACAGAATTGTAAATAGAATTGAGCTTTCCTAAACAATGCTAATAACCAATATATAAGTTGTTATTCACTCAGTCATGTCTGACTCTGAGTAGCCTGCCAGGCTTCTCTGTCCATGGAATTCTCCAGGCAAGAGTACTGGACTGGGTTGCCATGCACTTCTCCAGGGGATCTTTCTGACCCAGAGATTGAACCCAGGTCTCTTGCATTGCAGGAAGATTCTTTACCATCTGAGCTACCAGGGAAGCCCATTCAAGTTTGGTAATGGAATCTGCTTGCTGAACATTTATCATATATCTCACCAAGAAGATCTAGTCAAATTGAAACAAAGTTGCCCAGATTCTCTGAGAAAAAAAATTTTCCAACACTAAACTTTAAACTACAAAACCAAAAGTTAGAGACTTTGAAGTAAAGTACTTACTGGCTCTTCCTGGACACACCTTCTAACCTGTTGCTAATGAACTCTGGTTAAGTGGGAGTCACTAGTTCATTTTCCCCTTTCTCCCCTTTTTCCCCCAACTATATATTATATATTAACCATGATCACTGATTTCTTTTTAAAGCATAATTGTTTCACAAAGAAAAAGTTACTGTTAAAAAAAAAACACCAAAAAACATAGATGTTGGCAAATAACATACACACCTGCCTCAGACTATAGGCAGTCCTCCATAAATGATGGTTTTACATCCATGGGTGCAACCAACCAGGAATCAGGAAAAAAAATTTTATATATATATATATATATATATATATATATATATATATATATATATATATATATATATAGAGAGAGAGAGAGAGAGAGAGAGAGAGAGACACCCTCATGTTCTCCAAGAGAGATCAAACCCAGGGTACTGTAGCAAAAGTGCCAAGTTCTAACCACTGGTCCACCAGGGAATTAAAAAAATAATTTGAAAAAAAAAACCCAAAACTTATAGAAATAAAAACCTGAATTTGCCACATACTGGCAACTATTTACATATCATTTACATTATATTTGTAACTGTTTAACGGTAACTTATATGCAGGGTACATGCGAAATGCAGGGCTGGATGAGGCACAAGCTGGAATCGAGATTGCCAGGAAAAATATGAATAACCTCAGATGTGCAGATGACACCACCCTTACGGCAGGAAGCGAAGAGAAACTAAAGAACCTCTTGATAAAGGTGAAAGAGGAGAGTGGAAAAGCTGGCTTAAAACTCAACAATCAAAAAACTAAGACCAGGGCATCCAGTCTCATCACTTTATGGCACATAGACAGAGAAACAGTAGAAACAGTGAGACTATTTTCTTGGGCTCCTAAATCACTGCAGATGGTGACTGCAGCCGTGAAATGAAAAGATGCTTGCTCCTTGGAAGAAAAGCTATGACCAACCTAGACAGCATGTTAAAAAGCAGAGGCATTACTTTGCCAACAGAGGTCCATCTAGTCAAAGCTATGGTTTTTCCATTGGTCATGTATGGATGTGAGAGTTGGTCTATAAAGCTGAGCTCTGAAGAATTGATCCTTTTGAATTGTGGTGTTGGAGAAGACTCTTGAGAATCCCTTGGACTGCAAGGAAATAAAAGCAGTCCATCCTAAAGGAGATCAATCCTAAATATTCAGTGGAAGGACTGATGCTGATGCGTAAGCTCCAATACTTTGGCCATGTGATGCGAAGAACTGACTCATTAGAAAAGACCCTGATGCTGGGAAAGATTGAAAGCAGGAGAAGAAGGGGACAACAGAGGATGAGATGGTTGGATGGGATCACCAACTCAATGGACATGAAATCTGAGCAAGCTCCGGGAGTTGGTGATGGACAGGGAGGCCTGGTGTGCTGCAGTCCATGGGGTCGCAAAGAGTTGGACATGAGTGAGTGACTGAACTGAATCAGTTCAGTGACTGAACTGAACTGAATCAGTAGTTGCCAGGTGGCGCTAGTGGTAACGAATCCACCTCCAATGCAGGAGACATAACAGACATGGGTTCGATTCCTGGGTTGGGAAGATCTTCTGGAGGAAGGCATGGCAACCCACTCCAGTATTCTTGCCTGGAGAATCCCGGGGACAGAAGAGACTGGTGGGCTATAGTCCATAGGGTCTCAAAGAGTCAGACAGGACTGCAGTGACTTAGCATGCAGGCATGCATTTATATTGTATTACAGTATTTGCATTGTATTAGGTATAAGTAACCTAGAGATGATTTAAAGTATTTGGGAGCATATTTGTAGGTTATATAGAAATACAGTGCCATTTTCTAGAAGCAATTTGAGCATCTCTGGATTTTGGTGTCCCCTGGGGGTCCTGGAACCAATAACCCCAAACCCCGAGGTACTGAGGAATGACTATAATCTCAATTTGTACCGAGTGAAGTTACGTTAATCTCCTCCCCCACTTGAAGAGAGTAGATGAGGGGAGTGTTCAGCTGCTTTCTTATGCTTTTTCTTTATTAAGACCATTTTTCTCGGATTAAGAGGTTAGTATCAGAAAACACTAAACTTTGAGACAGCTGGAAATCAACCAATGAAGGCAAAGCCGTGTCTGGCTGGGAGGCTGAGGACAGCAGGAAGTGTCCGTTCTGTCTGTGAGATGGGGTCTGGAAGGCAGGGGATCGCCAACCTAGGCTCTGCCCAGGGGTGCTGCCCATGGGGGCTCTCAGCGGTCCCCAGGAGATGGGGGCTCCCTTGAACTCGCCTCTCCCACTCCTGCACCCGGCTTCCTCCACACCCGAGCTAACAGAGATGGTCAGGGCTTCTGGGAAAGGAGAAGCAGCTCTTGCTAAATTCTCTGGTGCTGTGCTGTCTCAATCACTTTCTCTAAGACCCGGAATTCCTACAAAGATGGTTAGAGGAAAACCTACCTGTTGAGCAGTATCTTCCTCCTCGGAGAAGCCGGCTCAGCAGGGGTCCTGCCTCTGACTTGCAGGGAGATGTTCACGTATTTGAAGATCAAAGGGACTGCTCCCTCTGCACCTACTGACTGGTTGGAATCACAGGAGATCCCAACCTAAACCTGTTTCATGGAAAGAGCAGTAATACACATTACTCTGTAAAAGACACATCTCTGAATGCGATAAGGGAACTAATGAGAGAAAAAGAGCTCTTCCCCTGGAGATGGTATTCTGCCCTGTAACCTGAACTGGGCTAAATACTTCTGTCAGCTCCAAGAAGTTAGTGATTTATTTATATAAATAAATTCCAACGTCTGTTATGTGTAGAGCTTCTAGATTTTAATAGTATTTTTCTAACCTGAAAAGTAAAATTTGTTCAAAGCAAAAGACTCTTTGACAAATAGGAAAAAAACAAGCATTTATTCACATTATCGCCATACATACATATAGTGGCAAGCACTATATACATTATGCTGTATGGTTCTTTAGACTCTTCTTTTTCGTACATAGGCATCATTCCCCCCCCCCCATATATAATCAACTACGTACATTATTGAGATCATTTTTAGCAATGTCTCATAAGCTCTAGCCATGTCAAAAACAGGATTATCCTACTACGTGATTTCTGAAAGTTTTTTGATATTAAAGTACATACTACTCCCATTTACAATGATGTTTTTCTGAAAAGAAAAGAAAAATTTTGTGTGTGTGTGATGGGGACAGTCTTATATTTTTTCAAAAGGGAGGAAATATTATTAGTATCAAACCAATTTCACTCATGTTAGGTACCAGTTCTAAAAGAAGCATTTAAAACAGATGAACAGTACCCTGGAAAAAGACTCTTTGAGGGAATATTTTGATTCACCAGTAAATGCTTCTGAAAGCAACAGGCAGGAATGACCAGCCCACCTTAGTGGGGGAGGGGAGTCCTCTGCTGGACGCTAGCTGCAAAGAAAGCAACAACAGGCATCAGGTGCACAGAGAGTGTTTTTTTGTTTGTTTTTGTTTAATGCATCTTCATAAGGCAATAATGAATAAATAAAAATAACAGGGAAAGTGTGTTAAGGTTTTAATGCTTATTGCTTTGCCTTTGTTAGCAACAGTTAACATTATTTTAAACGAGATAGAATTTTTAAAAATTGTATATATACATCAGTTCAGTTCAGTCGCTCAGTCGTGTCCGACTCTTTGCGACCCCATGAATCGTAGCTTGCCAGGCCTCCCTGTCCATCACCAACTCCGGAGTTCACTCAAAGTCACGTCCATCGAGTCGGTGATGCCATCCAGCCATCTCATCCTCTGTCATCCCCTTCTCCTCCTGCCCCCAATCCCTCCCAGCATCGGGGTCTTTTCCAATAAGTCAACTCTTTGCATGAGGTGGCCAGAGTATTGGAGTTTCAGCTTTAGCATCATTCCTTCCAAAGAACACCCAGGACTGATCTCCTTTAGAAGGGACTGGTTGGATCTCCTTGCAGTCCAAGGGACTCTCAAGAGTCTTCTCCAACACCACAGTTCAAAAGCATCAATTCTTCAGCACTCAGCTTTCTTCACAGTCCAACTCTCGCATCCATACATGACTACTGGAAAAACCATAGCCTTGACTAGACGGACCTTTGTTGGCAGAGTAATGTCTCTAATAATGCTTAAATTCTTATTATTAAAATTTCAGTAGGAAATGTAGAAGTGTATTGTTATAGTGAAGGTAAAATAAATTCTTGTCATTGACACAAGTCATTCTTAGGGTTCTTTTACTGCACATTCATGATCCTAAGAAGATGTTGATTTTCAAATGGCACATTGTATAATGTCATTTAACTTTTGGATCACAGAGTATAATTCAGGATTAAAATGTTAATTAATCTATCCTCTAGATGAAACATTGTGTCTGGGTTTTGTAACTAACCAGAAGTGGCTAGGAATCTTTTTGATGACATTTTTGCATAAATTTTAGGTACCATAGACTCAAATCTATAAGGAACTGTCTTAAAACATTTTTCATGAAGTCTGTTGGTTTGAAAGTTGAAGAGTGAGGACAAAATAAGATTTTGGATTTCTCATTTTTCTCTAAATATTTGAATTACTTTGCTTTAAACTTTCTGATATCTGTTATTATGTTTTGACTGAAGATGATTCCTTAAGTTTGATGTTCATGATTTCAGAGATTTTTAAGGAGCAAAATTGATATATCCTTTTAATTAATTCCCCAAAGGAGGTGAAGAATTCTCACATAGAAATTTTTCTTGGTAGACTTATATTCTAATTGGAATTGAATAGCTAAAAATTAAAATGTATCTATAAAGAATATACATTATAGTAACCAAATAATGCATATCTTGTTGTACAAATAATATATGGATTACTATTCTATATATGTTAGATATTCAACAAATATTGAATGATTAAATAACTTAATTTACTTGGATAATAAACTATAAATAAAAGATGATAGATTATAGACATTCAAAACTGGAAAAACCTTAATAATTTTTTAGATTCATTGCTAATCTTTTGTTTTAATTTACTAAGACTTTTCACACAAAAAAAAATTTCCTAAAAGTCCTCTTAGGATTTTTTCAAATAACTTTATCATTTTGCATGATATATGAAGTTATTTTGAGAAAAATATTTTATATTAGATTAGTGTATTGTTAAAGATTATATTATGAAGTTAATTTTAATAAAATATTTAATATTACATAATTATTTTTCCACAGTCAACCATGTTTAATAACTAATTATGTTAGAAAACACATGATTTGTCAACAAATAATTTTTAAACCATGTTATATTATATTTAGTTTAGAGACTATATAAAATATAGAGTTAAACTGAACTATATTATGGTATAAAAAAATAAAACTGAACCTGCTTGTTGTTTTAGTGTGCAGAGAAGAAGCTTCATTCATTTATTTGTTTAACAAATATTAGTATTTATGAATTGTACTATGTAAGAGATGGGCTTCCCAGGGGGCTCAAAGGTAAACCCGCCTGCCGATGCAAGAGATGTGGGTTTGATCCTTGGGTCAGGGAGATCCCCTGGGGAAGGAAATGGCACAACCCACTCCAGTGTTCTTGCTGGGAAAATTCTATGGACAGAGAAGCCTGGTGGCGTACAGCTCATGGGGTTGCAAAGAGTCGGATGCGACTGAACACACACACACACACACACACACACACACACACACAATGTGACAGATTCTGGGAACAGGAAACATAACACCTGAGACAATTGCCCTGTAGTTTTAACTATAAGCAGCAAATTACTGAGCTTGTCCACCCACAGCCGTTTCCAAGAACTATTCTGCTCAGAGGGCAGTAGCGCCCTGGACCTGGGACTCCTATTTGAGCCACGGCATCATGTTCCTACCACACTAATTCCCTCTTCCAAAAGCTTACCAGTGGGGTTTGCTCCTCAGCTGGTACTTAAACCACTGCCCTGAAACCCAGACTTGGTTTGCCAAGAAAAGAAGAGCCAAATTGCTCTTCAAATTGCCTGTATTGGAAACTTGAATAAAATAGTGTCAAACAGAAGAGGGCAAAGGTTATCAGCAAGGAAGGCTGAGGTATAGAGAGGGTTGGGGACAGCATAGGAGCAGCTGAAGGAGCAAGCATTCTATGTAATCCAAATCTATGAGCCAGATGGAAAGGGGGTGTGTGTGAGTGTGTGTGTGTGTATGTTTGTTCGTGACCGTAGGAGTTGGAAGAAAATGAGGAAGATGACTGGTAACAGGAGAAGTACAGACACATGAGCTGAAAAGCAGCAGAAAGAGCTTTACCACCTTACCACTGAGCCCCCTGGGATGCCCATCTGCCACACAGTCCAGTCCACAGAGGACCAAGGATGTTGTGCAAGCATTGTCCCTGGAGAGGTATAACATCTTAAATGGAATGTTATGGAGATAATAATTCCCACGAGCCTGTCTGTTTTGGAAAGCCAGTGTGGGCATCGAGGGTTGGCAGCTCCATTTTCTCTGCTAGGGGAAGCCAGACCTCCTTGGGGGAAACTATCTTGAATTGGAAAAAAAAAAAGAAAATAAATTTTTGTGTTTTCAGCCACCCATTATGTGGCCCCAGCAGATTAATTCAGGTGTTTACTAAACATTTTGGGGTCTTTGAAAGCAGCGTTAACCAGCTCTCACCAAGGGCTTGCACATACCATCCCTCTGCCCAAACACATTCCCTCCAGATGTGTCCTCATTCCTAGCCTACCCCTCTCTAGTTCCTGCTCATCCTCCAGGACAGGGACAACTTGTTACTTTCCCTAAGAGGTCTTACTTGACCTACCAAGTTACCATTTTCTTTATCCTTTGGGTTTCTCTAACACCCTGGATCTCTCTTCTTTCATAGAATTGTATCATTTGAATTTTTTTCTACGTAACTGTCTACATTCTCCTCCAGCCTGCTCTGCTGGGGCAGTGTAGAAAACAGAAAATCACAAACAGCATGTATTTGTCATATAATTTGATTTTATTCAAGGATAATTGATAATGGTCCTTGTCCATGATAATTCTCTGACTTCACTGTTATTCTTTATTTTGTTCTATTCTTTAGCACCACTAGTGTAGAAAAGGCTTGATTTTACTCATTGGTCCTTACCATTCAGGCTCACCAGGTGGCTCAACCTGCCAATGTAGGGGGTGCAAGAGACATGGGTTGGATTCCTGGGTTGGGAAGATTTCCCTTAGAGTAGGAAATGGCAACCCGCTTCAGTATTCTTGCTTGGAAAATCCCACGGACAGAGGAGCTACAGCCCATGGGGTCACAAAAAATGTCAGACATGACTGAGCCCATTCGCACGCGCGTGCGCACGCACACACACGCACACACACACACACAGTCATTTTATCTTGGCTTTTACCTGATAGGCCCATTGGTAATTAAACCTCTGACTCCTACAGATCCATTTCTAAAAAGCAACACAAATTTAACTTTGTCTCCATTAGCAGGGACCATTTTTACCGGGTTTCCCCCTTTTTTTTGAGTACTTAGAAATTAGTATTGATGTAATAAATATTTGAGGACAGAATGAATGCATCCAGCTGCACTGGTACAGTTTCTCAAGCAATGATGCAAAAGAAAAGTAATGTAAATATTATTCAAAAAGTTTAATTTTAATCATTCTAATTATAGGCTTTTCTCAGAGGGTTCAATTTTTTTTTTTTAAACACTCTACTTCATGCCTTCCAAATGTCCTTCTCTGTAATAAATGTAGCCTACTAAACTATGTTCATGGAGAATTGTGTTTACAGTGATAAATATCCAAAGTTCTAAGCTTACCTTGTATCCATTATATTTACTTGAAATATCATGGTAATATTATTCACTCCAATAATATTGCACTGTAAAATTCTACACTGCTACATTTAACACTGTTATCACTCTTAATTCCTATTCCACTTGGCAAACTATGCTTATGTTTCAAGACTTGAATAAAATTTCAACTCCTTTTGGAAATTTTCTTTTTTTTTTTTTGTCTTCACAGGTAATATTTTTTTTTACATCCTGGCTCATTGTGCACTGCTATTAGTGATGTATATGTCATTTCCCTGCTGGTCTGTAAGCTCTTCTAGTGGGGGGTGTATTCATGTTTATAAACCCAGACCTCCAACAGGCTCTTGTTAGGTGAATGGAAGAGAGAATAAATTTTTTTTCCTTATGCTGATCCAAATCTGAGAAAAGCCCACTAGGCTCCATTTTCTAGCATCCTTTGCAGCTGGGACAGACAGGAGGCTTGAGTCCTAGTGAGCAGAAATGATGGACCTCTTGGAGGCAGAGCCCCTGAGAACTGCCCTTATGCCCACTTTGGTGCTCTTTTCTCTCTGGCTGGTTGGGTGGTCAGTCCCCAGGTGACCTGAGAAGTCACCTGCAGTGACTGCCCCCACCTCACTGACATAGAGCATCCTTGCTGGTTCATGACCTTGTACTGTGTTAGGCCAAACCAAGCGTCTGTCTATTTATCACTGTGGCCTAAAGTACCCTGACATACTGGTCAAAGAGGGAATTGACCTAGTCTAAATGATTTAGTCCTCTTTCCTAATTCAGGGCAAATTAGAGACGAATGTCTAGGGATCCATCCATCCGTCCATTCAGCCAGTATCAACCGAGTCCTCACCATCTGCCCCGTTCTCTCCTGTGTGCTGAAGACAAAACAGTGAGTGAGGAAGGCACCGATCCAGGCTTCGCGGATGATAAAACACAGCGGAAAAGACAAGCAAAACACAAAACATTTTCGAGTTGTGGTAAGTACTATAAAAGAATCAAACAGCACGTGAAGACAGGAAATCAAAAGCAAGCACATGGAGAGTTTTACCTGGGCGGAGGCTCAGGACACACCTCCCTGAGAAGGTGAAGCCAAGACCCAAAGGATGAGGAGCACCCACTATGTGAAGACTGGAGCTAGTATCCTTCCAGGCGGAGGGAGCTGCATGCAAAGGCTGGAGCATGGGGAGCAACTTGGCAGGTTTAAGCCCTAAAAAAGGCGAGCCTGGCACACGGAATGACAGACGATGTTGAGTTGAGCAAAGCTAAACTTCTGAGCAATTTTCAGCTGGGTACATGTGGCAACATTTTTGTTCTCTGTTAATAAATCTACTGTTGGATTGACGATAAAGACACACGTGTCTTCTGTTTGTTTTACCCGGAGGCCACCCAGGGGAAAAACACTTGCAAAGCCAAAGTGGTCTAATATGTTTGATTCTAATTTTTTTTTTATTAAGGGCCATCTAGGTTACTAAATTAATTTTATAAAAGAAACAAGGAGTTCTATTCTATGAAAATATTTTTTCCTTCGCTTTATGCGTAGTTGCAAGCATAAACTTAACTGATTAGGGTCAATCATTTGGAAATATGGATAAACACGTGATCTCTTCCATGAGTTAGAGCACTGCACAATACATCATTAACATTTACTGATAGAAAATTATCACTCCTTTGAATTACTGTTACTCTTATTTGATTACCCAAAGATAACATCATACATTAAAGTTATTGAGACTTTAAGTGTGTCTCTTAAATGTGCCAATGACTTTCTACTTTACAGCATCCACTTCAATGATTTTCTTAACAATTTTGTCCAATCTCAGGTTAGCCTCAGTGCTGCTCTGACAAATTGTCTTGCTAGTTCCTACATGTGTAATTATCTCCATAGACTGCTCACAGTTTTATGCACAATGTGTTGCCTAAAGGATTCTTCACTGAGTGCCATGAGTCAAGGACACCTAATATAAAAGCCATGGGATCTCGTTTCAATGGCTTTATGGAGATGGAAAAGACAATCTTCCATCTTGGAAACAGACCTCTGGTTATTAATTACTCTTACCCATAGACAGGGACAGTGTGGAATCGAATTCAGCAGGTTATGGGGGCAAATTCAGAATCTACAGAGCCTCTGATTCAGCACCCTGATGGATTGCTATGTTGAGTGCCTTAGGGTTAGTCCACGGAAGCTTGCCTTGAGAAAAAAATCATCATATTATCTTCTAGGCTTCCACGGTGGCTCAGACGGTAAAGAATCTGCCTGCAATGCGGGAGACCCAGATTCCATCCCTGGGTTGGGAAGATCCCCTGGAGAAGGAAATGCAACCCACTCCAGTATTCTTGCCTAGAGAATCCTATGGACAGAGGCTGGCAGGCTATAGTCTATGGGGTCACAAAGAGTTGAACACGACTGAGCGACTAACACATGCATATTATCTTTTAATATTCTTGGGTAAAATAACAATATTTTCATTATCTCTTTGTAAATGCATGTTGAAATATGACAGTGAAGTGTCAGGATAGCTACAACTCATTTTCAAATGGTTCAGCCAAACAAAGTCTGAAGATAGAGCAAATGTGATAAAATGACCATGGAGGAGTCTAGGTCAAGAATAAATAGGTGTTTCTTCTTTTCAGTTTTTTTTTTTTTGCAGACTTTTAGTTTTTTAAATAAAATATAATTTGGGGAAGGGATGAGAAGGAGATAGCCTTGATGCCAATGGAGAATCTAAATATTCTTTAAGTATAGCATGTAGCATCGGAAGCAACTTGGCAAGTTTGAAGCCCTGAAATAAAGGCCAGCCAGGCAAATGGAATGTGAGATCACGCTGAGTTGAGCAAAGGTAAAGATAAAGAGCGCCGCTACCTTGGTTTCCCCAGTTTCTCAGTAATTTTGCTCTGTCAGTGGTTTGTTGCCTGGGTTTTAAAGCTACACAAACTCCACATTAAACATCTCTCAGTTTTGTGACACTCCAGGAAAAGAGGCATCCTGGGTTTCATTCATTTTCAATACCATAGCATACTGAGAAATGCTTCCCTAAAGCAAATCAGGGTTTTGTTTCCTGCATTGTCAGGAAATCCAGGCTTCCACATCGAATGTAAGGGAGATAAGGGAGATAATATGATACGCTTTATGTGGAATACTTAACCCCATGCCAGGCACACAATGAGCCTGTGACAAATGACAGCTGCCTTGACATCACCGTGTTTATTAGCTCCTACAAAGCCTGTGTCAGAGACTGACTGCCTGAACTTCAAACCTACGTCCATCAATCAAGTTAACAGATGTTTATTGATAGCAGAATATGACTAATAGCTAATTCTGTGAATAGCCAGTGTTACAGTAACTCAGAAAGGGACAGTTCACAATGGAGTAAACAATCAGATTTCACACACACACATACAGGGTAGCACTTAAGCCAGGATTTAAAGCATGTTTAAATTTTCCACAGGCAGCAAGCCTATCCTCCTCATCCCTCCCCCAAATTGTAGTTTATTTTGGAAAACTAAAAGCCTGCAAAAAAAAAAAAAACTGAAGGAAAAACATCTGTTTATTTTTGACCTAGATTCCTCCATGGTTACTGTTTTATCACATTTGCTCTATCTTCAGACTTTGGCTGAACCATTTGGAAATAAGTTGTAGCTATCCTGACACTTCACCCTCAGATTTCAACATGTATTCAATCACAATATTGTTACCTGTTGCTGTGTTAGTCACTCAGTCGTGTCCAACTCTGCGACCCCATGGACAGTAGCTCGCCAGGCTCCTCAGTCCATGGGATTCTCCAGGCAAGAATACTGGAGTGGGTTGCCATTTATTTCTCCAGGGGATCTTCCCAACCCAGGGACTGAATCTGGTCTCCTGCATTGCAGGCAGATTATTTTACCATCTGAGCCACCAGAAAAGCCCAATTGTTATTTTACCCAAGACTATTAAAAAGTACTGCCATGCCCTCCTCCAGGGGATCTTCCCAACCCAGGGATCAAACCCAGGTCTCCCACACCACAGGCAAATTCTTTACCCTCTGAGCCACCAGGGAAGCCCTTGGGGCTGGTGCACTGGGATGACCCAGAGAGATGGTATGGGGAGGGAGGAGGGAGGGGGGTTCAGGATTGGGAACACGTGTACACCCGTGGCGAATTCATGTTGATGTATGGCAAAACCAATACAGTATTGTAAAGTAAAGTAAAAAAAAAAAATTCCGATGAGACAAAAAAATGGACAGGGAGTCTATACACAAAAATAAACTTGAGATGGATTAACCAAAAAAAAAAAGTACTGCCATAATATCATCTAGTATGCAATACATTTTCAGATTTTCCCAACTTTCACAAACTGTTTTTTTTTTATAGCTTTTATTGTTTTATTTTATTTTTATGTATTTTTTAAAGCCAAGAAACAGTTACTGAACAAGCATTTGTTTGCTATCAGGACTGTACCTCCTGGGACTTCCCTGGTGGTCCAGGGGTTAAGACTCCTTCCTTCCAATGCACGGGGCGTTGGTTTGATCACTGGCCTGGGAAAATAGATCCCACATACTGTGCAGGCACACACACACACACACACACACACAGATTGTACGTTTGGTTCCAGGTGACTCTCACGAAGGCAGAGGCTCTTGATATTGTTTTCTACACATGGAATGATAGGCACTTCATCAACCCTGAGATCAATCATTCTGGGTAGTTGACAAGTCCTCACAATTGAATTCCCTTTTGATAAGACTTCCTAGAAACATCAAGGAGAATATTAAAACAATTACTCATGTGGTTCACTTTAAAAATTTTTTCATGTTAATTTTCTGATAATTGGAGGGATAAAGTGGAAAGCTGGGGGCGGGATGGCAAATGATTGCTTTCCCTTTGTTTATCTGCCTAATTGTTTTCATTCCCTAAGATGCTTTGTCACTGATGGTATGGACTTAGCATTATGTTGGGAATACAGGTGGCCCAGAGGTAAATATTGTTTCTACATTCTGTGGTTCATTTGAGGTAGTTACAAACGTAGAGACCTATTTCTTTTCTCAGAGTGCACTTTTGTTTGCAGCAGATAGATCCTATCTCCTTGGAAATAATTAGATAAAGTTATAATGCTCCGCAGCTGCTGAGTTATTAGCCAAATGCTCACCAAATGAGATCTCTCATTAGGGCTCATGAACAGGTAATCGCTTTTGATAGATGAACTTATAATTTTCATATCCATTTACACAAGTCACAGATATCTGCTTTTATATTGATTTCTAATGACTTGGCACATAGGATGCTATATTTGATTTCCCCTTTTAAAGGAGACAAAATCATTACTGACACGTAATTAAACTCATTTTCAAAATGGCACAGGGTCCGCTAGGAATAAGATCCTGTGGGTGGTGATAGTTTATGCATTGAGACTCAAATTTTTTTCTTAGTTTTAACTTCAATGGAAAGTCATGTCTTCTGATACCTTCACCATTATGCAAACTGATAATTATAATTCACATACAACTGGTTCACATGTCCTTATTTAACCAAAGCTGATGAGTAGAAGTTAACACTAAGTTACAATGAAAACAGGTAAAAGTGTTCATTTTTTCCTGCCTCTGAGCCAGACTGCCTCAGGATCTAAACTGCTGCTTCACAGCAATTTAGTAACTTTCAGGTGGTGCAGTCTTTTTCTTGATGAACTGGGAAAATTCCAATATCTTCCCTTATTGCAAGTAGAAAAAGCTTACCTCATTTACAAGAGGCAATAAATACACCTGCGGCAGCTTAATTTTTTGATCATGAAAGGATGGTGTTGAAACTGGAATCTTCTTACATGGTCTTACTAGGAATGTAAAATAATGCAGATCCTCTGGAAAGCAGTCTGGAAGTTCCTACAAAGATTAAACAAAGAGCTACCACTTGACCTGAAATCCCACATCTAGGTATTTAACCAAGAGAATTGAAAATATATGTCCATACATTGAAAGCAACACTATTCATAGTCACCAAAAATGGAAACAAATCAAATGTTCATCAACTGATGAATGGAAAAATAAAGTCTGAAATAGCCATATGATGGAATGTTATTTGACAGCAAAAGCTGTACTGAATTGAGCTCCATCATAAATGAACCTTGAAAACATTGTGCTAAGAGAAAGAAACCACATGTGAAAAAAAAATCATTTTATGATTCCATTTATATTAAATAGCCAGGATAGGCAATTCTATAAGGACAGAAAGTTGATTAATTGTTCCTTAGTGCTGGGAGTGTTGGGGGAGAAATGGGTAGTGACTGCTAATGAGCATAGGACTTCTTATCTGGGCGACAAACAACTGTTTTAAAATAGATTGTGGTGATGGTCACACAACTTTGTGAATATACTAAAAGCCATTGAAGTGTGCATCCTAAATGGATCAACTGAATGCTGTGTAAATTTTATAAAAAGTGTTTTATATAGAATTAATATGTGGTGGTGGTTTAGTTGCTAAGTCATGTCCAACTCTTGCAACTCTGTGGACTAAAGCCCACCAGGCTCCTCTGTCCATTCTTTCCCAGGCAAGAACACTACAGTGGGTGGCCGTTTCCTTCTCCAGGGGGTCTTCCCAGCCCAGGGATCTAATCCAGGTCTCCTGCATCACAGGCAGTCTTCCGCACTGCAGGTGAATTCTTTACTAACTGAGCCACCAGGGAAGATCAGAATTAATATACATACAACATAGTTATGTACTATATAATACATATTAAATTACATCAATATATAGCATGATACGTTTATCTTTATCTTTAGTAGTAGTTCTTTCTGGGGAAGGAAAAGGTGGTGGTTTTGTTCACATGCAAAAATTATTCAATGATTATTACTACTTTTGGAAAAGTATCTTAGAAAGATTTCTATTCACCATATTTAATTCATTAATATTTGAAGACAAAGCACAAATACCACAGTGCTATGTCTGTGTCTTTCATAATATGAATGAGACAGACAAGTCATAGTGTATAAGGCTTGGGAAACATTTCCTCATCAACAAAAATGAATAAGGTTGAAATTCCGCCTCTCACAGTCTCTGAGTTCCAGAATATTTTACTTCTTGGTCTAGGAAGTTACACAGTACATGTTTTGTGATAATTCACTGAACTGTACATTTACATTTTGTGCACTTTTCTGAATGTTTATTATTTTTAAAGTGTATTACCTCACGGGCTGGGGCATTCAAGCATGACCAGAAACATGATGTGTTAAGGGTTTTTCCCCAGGTACAAGTTAGAGGGGTGGGGAAATGTTTTAGCTTTGGCTTTCCTTCTCCCCCTGGACAGTAGGGCAGGTTTGGGGGACAAGGGCCCCAGCATGAGAAGTCAAGATAGAGTAAGTGGTTCCCAAGTCCATTAGAAACTGGACAAGCTTACCTGCCACGTCCATGGTCACCTGTGTGGTGATGACTGTCTCCTTGGGACCCTTGGGAGGTCCTGAGTCCCATCAATCAACTGCTGCCATGACTGGGGTGGGGCCATTGCCTCCTCCAGTGGCCCATCTTCTTGCAGGGTGGGCGAGGCCTTTGGGGTGGAGGCTGGGACCTGTTTCTTAGGCATTCCTTTCTCTAGTGTTCAGGGGGCCCACAGTTAAAACAGGGTCCCTCTCCTGGCAGAGGTTTACAGAAAGTACTTTTGGGGTGACCAGGAGCTGGGTCTGGTCTTGTCACGATGCTCCCAAATGTCTGGTTTTGCCGTTGTTCCCTTCTTGTCACGCTGTTCTTTCCTTTCCTCCTCGGCCTGATATCTATTGTTAAAAACATAGATGGGCATGTCAGTAAGAGAGTTGAGAGGAGCTTGGGGTCCCCTGGTAAGCTTTTGACATTTCTGATAATGTCAAAGGCTGACCGGCTAAAGAAGTGGGTGCAAATACAATGCATCCCTTGAAAGTGTTTGGGTCCACGTTCATATGTTTTCTGAGAGTACTGACTAACCAGACCTGAAATAGGACTCGATTTTCATCTTGGTCCTGGGTGATCTCTTTAACCTTACCGCAGTTGACAGGTTTAATTATGCATCATTTATCCCTTCAATGAAGCAAAGGATCCTGTGATCCTTTCTAGTGATACTAGGCTGACCTGGCTGGCAGTGCCAGTTAGAATCCCTTAGAGGCACTGCCATCATTCCCAGGGGTTCCAGAGGTACTGACGAGGTTGGGCAACGGGTAATCCTTCAGCATGTTTGAGCCTGTGCCCAAATATAGGTCTTCCCCTCAAGGGTCCAACAGTAAGAAAGCACAATATTTGGGTCCTTCCAAGTAAGGTCAGGGCTTTCCAGGCAGTGATAATGGTAAAGAGTCCACCTGCAGTGCAGGCAACACAAGAGATGTGGGTTTAATCCCTGGGTTGGGAAGATCCCCCGCAGAAGGAAATGGCATCCCACTCCAGTATCCTTGCCTGGAAAATCCCAGGGATGGAGGAGCCTGGCAGGCGACAGTCCATAGGGTCGCAAAGAGTGGGACACGACTGAGCATGCGCAGAGTTTGAAGCTGGAAGTAAGGTCAAAAGGGGCCTTCTCTCATAGCTCAGTTGGTAAAAAATCTGCCTGCAATGCCCAAAACCTGGGTTTGATTCCTGGGTCGGAAAGATCGCCTGGAGAAGGGAAAAGCTACCCACTCCAGGATTCTTACCTGGAGAATCCCACGGACAGAGGAGCCTGGTGGGCTGCAGTCCATGGAGTTGCCAGAATAGGACACGACTTAGCAACTACACCACCACCACCACCACCACCACCAAGGTCAAAGGAGAGAGTCAGTCCCTGGAATTCTTCGGTGAATCTGCGAGGCATTTCCTCTGACACCCAGCCCCAGCACGGGGGACACTGCATGGGGTTAGCCAGAGAAAGGAGTGTGGACTCTGGTAGTTCCCTGAGGCTCCACCTGCTACATCCGGAAAAGGGCGAAGACACTCTGGCTGTACTTCTGGCTCAGAAGCTAAAGAGGACTTACAGGGTGGGGGAGGGGCTGAAGATGGTGAAAGAGTGCTGGGGCTTGGTCTTCTGTCCCCCACTCCCAGGGGTGCCTTTAGGGAGGACTTTGTGTAGACTGAATGGGTTCCAGCTGGCTAGGGTCCCTAATGCAGGACTTATAGAGCTCTGGGTACTCTCTTAGGGCCACAAAAACCTAAACATAAGAAACTTCTATTTTCCCTGCCTTTAGCAGAAGATGTCTAACTCGAGGATGGTATTATGGTTGAGGCTTCCATTTTCTGGAAAGGCTTAAAGAAAATGAGCTTTTCGGGTCTTAAAGAATCTAGAGAAAACTTGTCCCCATGACTCAGAACGCAGCCAAGGGGTGAGTCCTTGGGGCGGGACAAGGTGTTGCCCTCGGGTCTTTCAGGGAGAGGATGCGCCTCTTAGATTGGGGGCCCGGAGGGAGCTCCCTAAGACAGGACTGGTTCCAGGTGTCCCCATCTACCTAGTCCTGGCAACTCTCGCCTCGATGGGAGTCAGCCACCCCCCCCCCCCCCCCCCGGTGGTGGTTCTGTTGGCCCCAGTGTCCCGGGCGTGCCTTATCCCAGCCTCCTGGGTACCCAGGATGAGTGACCTTCCTGATGGCTTCTCTATAGATTCTATGGCCAGTCATTAATCCCTGTGGGCTGAGGTGTGTTGCAGGGGAACTGGACATATTCTCAGTTCTAGGACCTATTTAGGTCCCAGGATTTTTTTTTTTTTTTCCTAAAAGGGTGGTACCTTTCTGAAAACAGGCACTGGCTATTAAGGGAAATGGTTTGTGAAAAATCCTCTCTTTCCCCCTCCCTTTTGTGGGTGGTCCCATCAGCCTGGTGCCACCCTCCCCTGCCTCCCCTTCCCACACTCGCTCTGTCCAGTGGGCGACGGGCTGTGTGCAGCGGGTCAGGGTGGGGGTTTAGGCCGTCCCCCGCTCTGCATTTGCGGGGACTCATGACCTGGATGCCCTGCACAGACCCTCCGGGTCTCGTAACCCTGGGAGGCAAACCCCCGGAACTCGGATCAAGGCCTGGGCTTGTATCCGGGGGGCGTGGCTAGGCGCGCCCCCTGCCCGTACAGTGGGAGCTGGGGCTGGGCGGGACTTGATGTGCGCGGACCACGGAGGGGCCTGGCGGGCCGCTGGGTGGTGGGCAGAGCGGGCGCGGAAGGACAGCCTGGACTGGGTTCCACCATTGCTGAGTCTCTCAACACCCGAGGGCACCCTCACGGATCACCTATGGGGTAGGGAGCTCCCAAACGGACTGCAGTGGCGCAACTGCTGCGGGAGCTCACAGAAAGGCTGCTTTTTAAATTTCCACTCAGTTGGACCTGATGATTCTTAGTTAAATGGTGGATGGGGCAAACCCACAGGGCAACGCTGGGATGGTTGGGGTCTCTGGCTGCCTGCGGGAAGGGCGGGAGACTTTCCCTGACGAGCCCTCTGCAGATGTAACAAGGATAAGTGGAAGACTCCGCGGTAAGGTTGGAAAATGCCTGGCCGACTTTAACCATTTTCAGCGGAGTTAGGTAGGAGTTGAGTGGGAAGTAGAGTCAGATAGGGATACAGTGATGAGACAAGGACAGTAAGTCATAGGTAGACCAGTAAGACACTTATAAGGGGGGTACTTCCCTGGTGCTCCAGGGGTTGAGACTTCACCTTCCAAGCAGAGGCTGCAGGGTCGGTGCCTGGTCGGGGAGTTAAGGTCCCCACACACCTCGCAGCTATAAAACCCAAACAAACAAAAAACCACAGATGCAATATTGTAATAAACTAAATAAAACCTTTAAAAATGGTCCACATCAAATAAATCTTAAACAAATAAAAAGCCTGTAAGGGTAGTGGTGGGGAGGGAGCGAGAAGATGCTTTTAACTGAGAGCTTGAAAGGTAGCACGCAGACTGCCTTGATGTTGGCTGACGGACCTATTGCCTCACTTGTACTTTCCACAACTCATCCTCTCCAGGGAGATTTCTGGGGGCGAGCACGCTAGGGACTTTTTCGGTTCCACACAGTTTGTGGCAATAGGTCCCCAAATGCCGCAGACAGCAAGAAAGCATAAAAGAGAGAGAGAAGCAGGAATTCAGGCAGTGCCACTCAAGTGCAAAGAAAGTGAGAAGCTGAGGCTTAACCGAAATCTGGCTGACTCCACCCGAGATGTTATTGGAGGGTAGATTCCTGTTTCCTTGAAGAAGGAATCAGAGATGACAGGGAGGTCAAGAGAGCAAAGAGAGGATTAATTTAAGTGATGGTACACTCTCAAGTGGAGAAGGCAATGGCACCACACTCCACTATTCTTGCCTGGAGAATCCCAGGGATGGGGGAGCCTGGTGGGCTGCCGTCTATGGGGTCGCACAGAGTCGGACACACCTGAAGCGACTTAGCAGCAGCAGCAGCAGCAGCAGCAGCAGCACACTCTCAAGAGGAGTGTGGGCAGCCTCAGGTGAGTAGCTGCATTGAGCTTCTTTGGCAAGTGGGTATTATGGGGTGTAGAAATGAAGGGGTGGAATATTCTTTGGGGAGGGAGAGGTTTGGGGGGTTGTATTCTTTGATTTTCCTCCCAGCTCCACCTTCCCAAGGGGAGGAGGGGTTTTTGTCCTTATTTAGCCTTGATGGGAAGTGTCATGGTGCTGATGCATGATGTGAAATTCTTATTTGAAGGTTTGTTTTATCGTAATGAGAGCATAAGGAGCAAAAGTTACGTTTGAACACCAGAGATTCCTTCCTTTCCCCACCCTTCTTTGTTTGCCTCCGGGACACTTATCACCCCAGCTGTGTGGTTTCCTGTCAGCCTGGAGATTCCTTCTTTTGTCTGCTCAAAGACCCCACTGTTTACAAGATGGGTGGTTCCTGCCATCTGGCCTGTACCCCCTTTTCTCTGCTCATATCTAGCTACCTGCCTGCTTTAGCAAATCCACAGCATTCCATGTTTTGTAAAATTATCACAGAATCAAATTTTAAGTTGGAGCAGAGAAGCAATGCAAAGGGAATTAAAAACAAGCATAGTTTAAGCACTGCTTTGTTTAGAAGCTGAGCTCTTAAAAAAAAAAAAAAGTTTATTGGACTGTAGTTGATTTGGAGGCTTTCCTGGTGGTTCAGATGGTAAAGACTCTGCCTGCAGTGCAGGAGACCTGCGTTCAAACCCTGGGTTGGGAAGATCCCCTGGAGAAGAGAATGGCTACCCACTCCGGTAAACTTGCCTGGAGAATTCCATGAACAGAGGAGCTTGGCTAGCTGCAGTCCGTGGACATGATTGAGCGAGTAACACTGTCGTTGATTTACAACATTGTGTTAGTTTCAGGTGTAGAGCAAAGTGATTCAGTTAGCATATATATATATATATATATATATTCTTTTTCAAGTTACTTTCCATTTAGGTTATTATAGAATATCAAGCGGTGTTCCCTGTGCTATACAGTATTAGGTCCATGTTGGTTATCTATTTTAAATATAATAGTGTGTATATGTCAATCCAATCTCCCAATTTATCCTTCCCCACTTTGGTAACCTTAAGTTTGTTTTCTGTGTCTGTGAGTCTGTTTCTGTTTTGTAAATAAATTCATTTGTAAGTCAGACAGGAAACGACAAGTAGCATACGATAGCACTTATATGGGAAATCTAAAAAAATGATATAAATGAACTTGTTAATGAAGCTGAGCTCTTAAAAGCTTACCTGTTCCTCCCTCCCTGTAATGAGAATATTTGTTTTGCTTCACACCTGAGGCACAGGACGCTCAGAGGGAGAGGGGGAACATTCAATGCCAGTCCAACAGGTGTTCAAGGCAAAAGGTGAGGACAAGCCTTGCTGTGACCATGAAGGAGGAAACAGACAGATCAGGCTCCATCTTGAAAGCAGGACTCCGTCTTGGGTCAGACTGTAGACTTTGAGCTCTATGCCCAGTATTTATGGAAACGACACACCAACTGGAAAACCAGGCCCCCGGAAGGAAGAGCCCCAGGGCTCGTATCTAGACTCTCCATTGCCTAAAATAATACACTAATTATCTGTGTAACCAAATAGAATCATAAATTCTATTATGCTTATTGGGGTATGACCACAGGCCTATTGATAGTTGACCACAGGCCTATTGATAGTTGTCCACTGTTAACTACCTAGGCTTAAGGCATACGGATCACAGGTTTAAGGCATATGAATCACAGGTTAACTTTGATTGTATCTTTCTTTTCCTTTGTTCAGACTATTTTCAGAGAATTTGGGGAGGTGGGTTTGGGCACGTACACTTAGGGTATATAAGGTTTTCACAAAAGCTGGTCGGGGTCCTTGGCTAAGAGGAGACTCTGCCTTGGGCCCGTCAGTGTAATAGACTGCACTCCACTATCTGCATTGTCCTTCAGAGTGAGTTTGTTTCCCAGAATGCTTGGCTACAACAACCAAATGATCCTATGTTATTATTCCATAATTAGCTTCCTTCTCAAGCCTGAGACACTCAGAATCCTAGTCAACATTCAACTTTGGTTTTCTTGGTAGCATTTTGTGATTTTGTGTCTGAGTTTATTCACCCAAATGTTGTATCTTCAGGATGGCTTATAAGTTATAACTATATTACATGGTGAAAGAGTCAACATCTAAGGTTGTTGATACTATAAAAATACAAACCACCTAGTAATGTATAAAAGCAGTGTCAACTAAAAAATATAATCACAAGCTGAAAGTAGAGAGTTATTTTATTTGTTGGGAATGTTTAGGACTCAGAGCCCAGGAGACAACATCTCAGTAGCTCTGAGGAAACTGCTCCAAGGAGGCAGGAGGGGAAGTCAGGCTATATACAAGTTTGCAGCAAAGGAAGCAGGCAATCTGAACATCAATGATCAGGTAGCAAGTTAAGGAATTTAGCATTGTCTGTGTGGGAAGATGCAGGCCTCCTGGCTCACTGGAATAATTCCTTTCTTATGCACCTCAGCTCTCTGGGCCCAATCCCTTTTCCTCTTCACCTTGCTTCTTGCATTCCCCCAGCTCCCCAGCAGTCCCGATGGGGGACGGCGGTGTCCTGTGAATCACATTGTTGGGAGCTCTCTTCATGTTCGGAGGCCAGAAATCACTGATGGCTGTGATAGTTCTTCTTTATTAATATGTCAGGAGATATTTTCATTTCATAGCAGATTCAACAAAATGGCAGCAAAGCAGTAAAATGTCTTCAAAACCATCTAGTGTTTGACTATGCATTTTATGGCTTACTACATATCAGCCTCCAAGAAAGAGTGGATCATTTCAATCGAATGACATACCTCCAGATTTACAAATATCCTGGCCATTTTCTGAACTTCGGAGCTTTCATCTGAAGTTCTGGCTTTCTAGAAATGTTACAATATTTATAATTTCATGAACTGAGTTATAAGCTCAGTCCTTGGACAAAGATCGGTCTAAGTGACAGGATGTCTTAAAAAAGTGAAAACATTTTTATATGCACCTTAATCCACCAAACCCTTATTGAGAGTAATTATAATTATCAGCTCAAATTATGTATAAATTATTCCCCTGGAATTCCTTTTCATTATTGTTTTGTGAACACTATTTCCTCATAAACAGAGAAAACCCAAGTCTTGCTTAGATATTTAGTGGAGGACAAATTAATGCAATTTAATAATAAATTTATACTTTACCAGTTTGTGTTGAATTGTTAATATTTATGGGAAATAGATGGGGAAACAGTGGAAACAGTATCAGACTTCATTTTGGGGGGCTCCAAAATCACTGCAGATGGTGACTGCAGCCATGAAATTAAAAGGTGCTTACTCCTTGGAAGAAAAGTTATCACCAACCTAGATAGCATATTCAAAAGCAGAGACATTACTTTGCCAACAAAGGCCCGTCTAGTCAAGGCCATGGTTTGTCCAGTGGTCATGTATGGATGTGAGAGTTGGACTGTGAAGAAAGCTGAGAGCCAAAGAATTGATGCTTTTGAACTGTGGTGTTGGAGAAGACTCTTGAGAGTCCCTTGGACTGCAAGGAGATCCAACCAGTCCATTCTGAAGGAGATCAGCCCTGAGATTTCTTTGGAGGGAATGATGCTGAAGCTGAAATTCCAGTACTTTGGCCACCTCATGCGAAGAGTTGACTCATTGGAAAAGACTCTGATGCTGGGAGGGGTTGGGGGCAGGAGGAGAACGGGACGACAGAGGATGAGATGGCTGGATGGCATCACGGACTTGATGGACATGAGTCTGAGTGAAGTCCGGGAGTTGGTGATGGACAGGGAGGCCTGGCGTGGTGCGATTCATGGGGTCGCAAAGATTCGGACATGACCTAGTGACTGAACTGAACTGAACAGTTAATATTTACCTGCTGGCCCTGTGTATGTCAAATGACCGTGATAAGTAAGATTTCTTGTGTAAATAGCTCCCAGTTATTCTTCAGCATCACCTTGCATAGAATTTAGATTCTTTGAGATCTGGTCTGTCTGACACAAGTGTTCCTTCAGTCATCAGGATTCTTGGCTTATTTTCTTGACTTGCTCTGGCCTTGTTAGAAAAAATTTGGCAGTTGTTTAGTGCCATCTAGTGGATAATTTGTTGTGAAGAAAAGCTCCAAAAATCTTGTTTAACAAAAAGGCTTGTTGCATTTTATTTATTTTTTAATAATACCACTGAAGGTATATAATTTTAGTTTCAAATTTTATAAATTAGGACATAATAAAGCCATCAAAAATTTAAATCATTTACTATTGCATTAAATAACTCGTTTTTTGCTTAGCTAAGAAACATACTTCAGATTGCCCAAATAGCTTACAATCACTCTCTTATTAAAAAACATTAAAATTTTCACACCTAATTTAAAACTCTGCCACACATATTTTTCATTCATCAAAATTTTAAAATTATGCTATTCAGAAGAAGTGAGTTAATAGTGCTGTTAAGTATACAAGTGTTAATAACAAGAATGTAATTTATAAAATTACTTTGGAGAGCATATGATTTACTGAAAAATAAATATTTTAGGGAAATAACTTAGAATATTTTAGCATAACATTCATGATGTTAATTCTCTAAAATTTTGCTCTTCATTAGTTTCATAAACAAATTGCCAGTGTATATTCTGCCACTATGAAATAAGATGTCTTTTAAAATAATCACTTTTGATAGCCTAGCATAGAACTGTATGCCAGTTGGTCAGCATCATCCGTTGAATAGATGACGCTGTGTAGTGTTGAGTGGGTAGAAGATACACGTTGGTTGAGGACTTTGATGCATGAGCATAGTTAAAAATATAGACAGATGCAGATGGTAGAGCTCCTGGTATTGCAAATCTGAAGTTTTTTTGTTTTTTCAACATCATAGCTTGCTAATAATGAGAGCTATGTGGCAACAAAATGAAATGCATTGCGTTGTAAGATATGGGTCTTCATTAAATGTATTCAAACAGTAGTTGAGTTGATGCTTTTGAACTGTGGTGCTGGAGAAGACTCTTGAGAGTCTCTTGGACAGCAAGGGGATCCAACCAGTCCATCCTAAAGGAAATCAGTCCTGAATATTTACTGGAAGGACTGATGCTAAAACTCCAATACTTTGGCCACATGATGCGAAGAACTGACTCATTAGAAAAGACCCTGGTGCTGGAAAGATTGAAGACAGAAGGACAAGGGGATGACAGAGGCTGAGATGGTTGGATGGCATCCCCGACTTAATGGACATGAGTTTGAGTAAGCTCCGGGAGTTGGTGATGGACAGGGATGCCTGGTGTGCTGCAGTCCATGGGGTCTCAAAGAGTCAGACATGACTGAGTGAATGAACTGAACTGAACTGAAACAGTAGTTGGATGCTGATGGTGGTAATGATTATACGATCACAGTGAGAACACTGGCATCATCACCTCCAAGGAAACTGCTGTTGGATGGTTATTGATTTTCATGAATTGCATCAGTTGATCCTCTCCACAGATAAGTGAATTGATAGTACCAGTTCTTCCATTTTACAGACTGGAGGAAAAGGGTGCAGTATGGTTAAGTAACCTGTTAGAAGTCATACAGCTAGGATTGTGTTGGAAGGATCCAGCCCCAGGTCTGCTCACACCTAGAACTCACACTCTTAATTGTTCTCTGTTGCTAATTGCAGCAATTATAAATGAGTTTCAATCTCATTGATTCATTTCATTTCACTCAGTTATAAGTGAATTTCTTGTTTGATGTGTGTGATTGAATCAGAAGGTTCTAGAATACCTTTTATATTCTACAATTCTGTTTCCATGAAAGGATTTTTTCATAAAAGACAAATGTTTTGACCTTGTATTCTTTTAATCTCTAAGAAATCAATGTAAAATTCCATTTGTGAATTAAGATTTGCATAAAATTTGAATATTATACATATAATTGACACTGTCATCATTTGGGTTTCCAGGAAACTAAACTCCTTTCTTAATCCCAGAGACCCCCTTTGCCTAAGTCTAGGCTTCATCACTCAAACAGAAACTGACAAATGATGAAGTCTTGATCAATCAGATGCTCTCACCCAGGACTTTGAATCATGGAAAATGATAAAAGGAAGAAGAGGTAAGTACCGCTGACAGTGGTGGTGATGCCTGGAGACAGTGGTCAGAGAAGACAGCCTGTGCAGGCTGGTCCCACTAACAGCTGCTGTCCTTTCTGCAACTTGTGTGCGTGTGTGCTAAGTCGCTTCAGTTCCTGTCCGGCTCTTTGCTACCCTATGAACTGCAGCCCACCAGGCTCCTCTATCCATGGAATTCTCCAGGCAAGAAAACTGGAGCAGGTTGCCATGCCCTCCTGCAGGGGATCTTCCCGACCCAGTGATCGAACCAGCGTCTCTTAAGTCTATCTGCATTGGCAGGCGGGTTCTTTACCACTAGCACCACCTGGGAAGCCCTTTCTGCTCCTTGCCCCTCTTCTATTTTGCCAGCCTGATTGAGCAGCCTCTCATCAATTCTGTGAACCTTAAAATGCTTCCAGTAAATCCTATTTCTGCTTATGTCATCAGCTAGTTCTATTGCCTGCAGCTGCAAACCTTGACTGACTCCCAACTTCTAATGTTAACACTGTGACCCCTATAGCCACTGATGTTTGCCAACACCAGAGAGCTTATTTGGGACTATCTCTAATAAATTATGTTTAAAAATATAAGTGTAATTAATTATGACTTTCTAGTGGCATACAAAGAACTTTCATGAGAAATTTTCTGACCTGACATCACTATCATTCTTCTATACATCTCAGGATAAATATTATAATTTTCCTTCACTTACAGACTGATTATTACTGTTTCAGTCTATTGAAGAGTGTCAGACCAAAATTATACAAGTGAAAGACTAAGATATCCTTTCCTCTCCCTGTGATATTAGACTGTGGATTTAGGAGAATGCAAGAATTTCCATTGGGCTTCCCTGGGGACTCAAACAGTAAAGAATCTGCCTGCAGTGCAGGAGACTTGGGTTCAATCTCCAGTCAGGAAGATCCTCCTGAGAAAGGAATGGCAACCCACTCCAGTATTCTTGCCTGGAGAATTCCATGAACAGAGGAGCATAGTGGGCTACAGTCCATGGGGTCGAAAAGAGTTGGACATGACTGAGTGACTAACACTTTTTTCTCCAAGAATTTCCATTACTGCATTTTAGGATTTTATGGATGTGAGAAATAGTATAATATGATGCTGCTGTAGTATAGATTGTGAGCTCTGGAGCCACAATCAAGCCTAGATTTGAATGAATCTCTGTTCTGATTACAGTATGTAATCTTAGGCGGGTTACTTAACTTCTCTGTGTCTCCATTTTCTCAATTTAAAAATGGTAGTAATCACAGAGATTATTTTAATAATCTTACATCTAAGAAAGTTAAGGAGTCAAAATTCTCATAATTTTTCATCAACATATGGGATAAAGAAAAAATATATACACTTAATATATAAAACTAATGCATAGAAATAATTACTTATTTCTATTAAGGAAGAAGCAAGCTTCAAAAGTTATCTCTAAAGCTTTGCAGTAGCCTCTGTTTTCATTAAGTAATAGACTAAGTATAGGAGTGTCAAACCAGGATTTAACATTAGTTTGGTATTCTTATTCTGAGGATTCCCTGGTGGCTCAGATGGTAAAGCGTCTGCCTGCAATGCGGGAGACCCGGGTTCAATCCCTGGGTCGGGAAGATCCTTTGGAGAAGGAAATGGCAACCTGCTCCAGTACTCATGCCTGGAAAATTCCATGGGATGGAGAAGCCTGGTGGGCCACAGTCCATGGGTCGCAAAGAGTCGGACACAACTGAGCAACTTCACTTCACTTCACTTGGTATTCTTAACGAAAGACCTTATTTGAACTTCTCCAGTTTCTCTGCTAATGTCGTTTTCAAGCTGAATAAGGTATATTTGGAAACTCTCTGTACAGTTTTGCAAGTTTCCTATAAGTCTAAAATTAGTTCAGAGTAGTCACTTTAAGTACAGAAAAGAAGCAAAAAGCCAAAAGTTCAGAGGAATACAAATTATGTGTTATTTTTCCCCTCTAAAGAAATATGCTGAATAAAAGTGATGACTTGGAACAACATTATGTCAAAGATATTTTTACACATAAATTGTTAAAATTTATTTATTTTTAATTGAAAGATGATTGCTTTTTAATATATTGTGCTGGTTTCTGCCAAACATCAACGTGAATCAGCCACAGGTGTATGTAACCTCCCTCCCATCTCCCTTCCCATCCCACCCCTCTAGATATAAACACATGAAAAGATGCTGGACATCACTCATTATAGAGAAATGTAAACCAAAATGACAATGAGATATCACTGCACACCAGTCAGAATGGCCATCATCAAAAAGTCTGCAAACAATAAATGCTGGAAAGGGTGTGGAGAAAAGGGAAGCCTCTTGCATTGTTGGTGGCAATGTGAATTGATACAGCCCCTGTGGAAGATGGCATGGAGATTCCTTAAAAAAACTAGAAATAAAACCACCTTGCAATCCCATTACACCTAAAATTTTAAGAGAGAAACTCTGAAGCTAGTCTGCCCATAACACTAAAGGGTTTATCATAGACTTGGCAATATAGTAGTAGCAGAATGGTGACAGGTAAAATGATTGAGATCATGTTAGACTGACTACTGTGAAATGTTAAGACAAGCTTCTGCTGTCTGCCTTTTCCAGCTGGTCCTTTACTTTCAGTTTAAATTCTTCTTACTGTATTTAATCGGACTCTTCTACTTCTAGATCCCTTCCCTTTTGCAACACATTTTTCGGTTGATCTTCTAGGACACAGCTCTCTTGTGTTATACCCCACTCTGAAGTTGTCATTGTCTCTGCGTTTCTTATTTTGTGGCCCATGGATGAATCACCTGAAACCCATATTCAGTTCAGTTCAGTTCAGTCACTCAGTCATGTCCAACTCTTTGCGACACCATGAATCGCAGCACACCAGGCCTCCCTGTCCATCACCAACTCCCAGAGTTCACTCAAACTCACGTCCATCGAGTCGGTGATGCCATCCAGCCATTTCATTCTCTGTCGTCCCCTTCTCCTCCTGCCCTCAATCCCTCCCAGCATCAGTCTTTTCCAATGAGTCAACTCTTCGCGTGAGGTGGCCAAAGTACTGGAGTTTCAGCTTTAGCATCAGTCCTTCCAAAGAACACCCAGGACTGATATCCTTTAGAACAGAGTGCTGATTCTTGGATGGAACCTCAGACCTGCAGAATCAGAATCCCTGGACACTGGTCTCAGGAATCTGCTTTCCAGAAATCATCCTAGGTTTAACCTGCAAGACGCCCAGGATGTATCATTTGAATAAACAAGTTTGACACATAAGACCTCTTACCTCTTGCTCTGTGTTCTCTCCCCCAGTGGGCCTGTCTATCTAGCTAAGAAGCTGGTCTTGTAAAAAAATTTTTTTCTTTTTTGCATATTATTGAGCATAACTTATGCTCAGTTAAATTATTTTGTTTAAATCACAAGTAGCTTTCTCACTAATTTCCTTCAGATTTTAACTGCAGAAACCGAGAAAGAAAGAAAGAAGCCTGGTAGAGATGTGACATGTTTCCTGTCCATTCAGCTGTAAAATGGGGATAAAGATAGCATGTAGTCTTTAGAACAGCTGTGAAAATTAAGTAAGAATTAAACCTCTAGTGCAGAATAATCTCTCAATAAATATTGCCTTTTATTATCATTATCTCTGTGATTAATCTACAAGCTTTTTTTAAAGAGCAAAGCTTGTATTCTATTCAGTAGTGTGGTGGTGGTGGTTTAGTCACTAAGTTGTGTCTGACTCTTGCGACCTCATGGACTTATAGCCTGCCAGGCTAGTCTAGTAACCTGTGACATCATAGGAACTAAGTTCTTGAGTGGATAAGAGAATGATGAGGCCTTCAGATTATGAACACATGAAAAGAAGGTAGAAAGAGACGAACTGCAAGAATTTGCTTCTTACATCATCAGGTAGGAGGTCTTAGATGTCAAACTTGTTTATTCAAACGATATATCCTGGGGGCCTTGCAGGTTAGACCTAGGATGATTTCTGGAAAGCAGATTCCTGAGACCAGGGATTCTGATTCTGCAGATCTGGGGTTCCATCCGAGAATCAGCTCTGCTGCTGCTAAGTTGCTTCAGTGGTGTCTGACTCTGTGCAACCCCAGAGACGCAGCCCACCAGGCTCCCCAGTCCCTGGGATTTTCCAGGCAAGAGTATCGGAGTGGGATGCCATTGCCTTCTCTGAATCAGCACTCCTAATACCCATTTCAGGTGATTCATCCTTGGTTATAATCTCAATGTGCTCTAGGTAGCATCATTAAATTTAACCAAAACAACACTGAAAGAAAGAGATAAATTTGTCCATTTCCTCTGAAGAGGAAACTAACTTAAAGGACTTCCATAACTTGTCTAAAGTTACTTGGTGGCAAGGGGTGAAATTGGGCTTTGAGAAAACCCTGGTACTATGACACTGTCTGTTCAACGTAGCCTTGGTGGCCATGTTTGTGGGTGCGTTTGGTACTGGGAAGGGCTGTATTGCTGGTGCACAACCTCTTTTCTCACCTTGGGCATCAGTCCAAGGGATTCTATGTCACTCAGGGTCTAACAGGGTCAGTCAGATTACTTAAAATCTAATTTGAAGGACTGCATGCTTAATCCAATCAACTGTGTGCTAATCGGCCATTAAAATGGCTCACAGCACAGACCCCAGAAGCCTTGGGGATACTTTGGTCACACAAACAAGACCATCTGAGAAATTGAGAGGGAATAACATCTTTTATACTCTCTATTTCTTCCTACATTTCACTTCCCTCTCCCCCTTTTTTAAGCTCTTGCTAATTTTCTCTTCAGACGTAGAAAATTATTTTTTTCTTCTTCTAGCTTTATTGAGGTATAATTGACAAGTAAAAGTTGTAAATACTTAGATGTACAATGTGTTGATTTAATATACCTATACATTCTGAAGTGATTATCACAGTTAAGCTAATTAATGTAGCCATTTCTAATCGTTATAATTTGTGTGTGTGTGTGTGTGTGTGTGTGTGTGTGTGTGTGTGTGTGGAGAACCCTTAACACCTACTCTCAGGAAATTTCAAGTGTATAATTCAGTATTATTAAATATAGTTGCTATACTGTATATCTGATCTTTGGTTAGCTCTTTTCATAGTCTTTAGATCTCAGGCAGTACTTCATATTCATCTCCAGGATTCAGTTCTGTAGGAACTTAAGGAAAGAAGTAAGGTGAAATTTGCTGGGTAATTTCTAGGTACTTTTATAACTATGATGCAAAAAAAAAAATGCCGACTGTGTTTTGTCACCTTATTCATTAAAAACTAGAAAAGTAAGTTTATATTTATGTAGAGATATTGCGTGCATGCACGCTGAGTTGCTCCGGTCGTGTCTAACTGTACGATCCTATGGACAGTAGCCCAGTAGACTCTGCTGTCTGTGGGATTCTTCAGGGAAGAATACTGGAGTGGGTTGCTGTGCCCTCCTCCAGGGGATCTTCCTGACCCAGGCATTGGGCCTGAGACTTCTGCATTGGTAGGCAGGTTCTTTATCACTGGCATAACGTGGGATGCCTTAGAGATACTGTGTATCCCATATCAAAACTCAAGCAATCAAAATAAATACTGGTGAATAGCATTGCCTGAAAGTCCACAAATTTCTACACTGAAAAGATGCAAAAACCAAAGTCAATAACAAGCTGCAAAAAATGTTTTTAACATACAGAAAAAATTTTAAAATATTCTTTACATATACTGAGCACTTACAAATTAATAAGATACTTACAGACACATGAAAAGAGAGATGAGCAAAGGCCATGAATATGAGTGTCATAGAAAAAAATGCAAGTAGTGAATATAAACAGACAGATGACGTCGCTAATAATTAAACACATGGAAACTACAATAAAAGTGAAATATTTTTATCATTAGGTTTAGGCCATTAGCATATCTGAAAATTGGCATATTTTTAGCAGAGCTACTTGAACCTGATGTAAGTATCCCCTTATGAAAAGAAACCTACAATTTTAAAAGAACACATTTAAATATATATGTATATAACATTAAAACATTTGAGGACTTTGCTACTTTCCTTGCCCATTGGCCATGGAGACATGAAATCTTTTCCTGCCAGTGTTTCCTCCTTTTCCAGCTATTTTGAGAGACTTGTTCAATGAGTCTTATTGAACATATGGTCAAAGCCCTCAGGGTTTTTGGAAGGAAAATTCAGATTTGAGGTATGCAGGAGAGTCAAGAAGAAACATCTTTCTCTTTGGGTTCTTCCCGAAGGAGGTGAATAGATATTTTAAACCAAGGCGTTTGAATCAGTGGAATGTGGTGCTTATGAGGGTGGTTCCAATGACAGCTCTATCACTTCCTAGCTGAGCTACTCTGGGCAACTGATGTGTTCTCTCTAAGCTTCAGTGTCCTGGTTTCTTCATATGTTCTTTTATTCCGGGAATATATGCACCCGTGTAAGTGTCATATCTGTTTCGCTGACTCCTATCTAAGCAATGCTGGGAACATAGTTAGTTCTCTAGGTACCACTGGTTGGTGACTCTGGAGGTCAAGTGGGAGAAGGAATCATGGCATTGTGAGAAGGAGAGAAGACTGTTTGCTTGGAGGAGTTTGAGGAAAATGTTCAGGAAGCTACAGATTATAAGAGAAGGATACCTGTAGCAAAGCTCGGAGGGATGGGGGAAAAACTCAACAGGAAAATCAAACCCTCTGATAACTGCTGTGGATCAGAGAACACTGCCCCCTCACAGGAGGGACTGAGAGACAGCTAGTATCTGGTAAATAGAGAAAGACAGGTAAAGAAATAAGGTAGATAGATCTGTCTTGAAAGGGAAATAGACCCTAAACATAATTAGGAAAAAAATGCAGCAAACGTGACGGAGGAGTGCTAGGCTGTTTTCATATTCACGCTTGCGTGTAGATATGCATGTTTCTTTGTGCGTGGAAACATAAAATAATATCCAGCAATCTCTTAGCAGTGTTTTGTGTGTTTTTCTTGTGGAAAACGATGGGATAATATGGGGTTTTGCGCTGCTTTCGTCATCAACAAAACAACAGGAATCCTACTTCATGGTAACTGCTTATGGAATATGATGATTCTAAAATGGATTTTAATCACCCAAAGGAAATGTGCCTTTTGTTTTATGTGCCTCTTTATTTCTCTTTTGAAAATCGATATCAATATTGTTCTGTTCTAATGGAGGTATATTTTACTTGAAATCTGCTAGACAGGTCACGTTTTCGTCTTTGGCTCTAGCAAACATTTCTGTTTTCCCACCCCTCCCCCGCAGGAAAGAGAGGGGGACAGCTACAGGGATAAATTATGACTGTTTGTGTCAAACAGCCGGGTCTATCATGATTTAAGATCCCTGAATTGACTTGCATGTTTCAAATTCATCCTGTAATTGAATCAAGATTCAATCAAATATTCTGCAGCTTAGCTTGTGCCCTCATCGTTCTCCACAATTGTAATTTGGGATAAAATATTCTCTCCAGGGAACCTAAAATAACCAGGCCTCCAGAGGTGTCCATAAAGTGCACAAGTACATACCAACAGCTGAAAACTCTGGAAAAGTATAAGTAGGTTTACCAAATGTTGGTGTGTCATGTCGTGCTCCGTCGCTTCAGTCGTGTCTGACTCTTTGCAACCCCATGGACTGTAGCCGGCCAGGCTCCTCTGTCCATGCGATTCTGTAGGCGAGAATACTGGAGTGGGTTGCCATGCCCTTCTCCAGGGGCTCTTCCCCACCCAGGGATTGAACCTGTGTTTCTACGTCTCCTGCTTTGGCAGGCAGGTTCTTTACCAGAGATTGCCAGCACCTCTTGGAAAGCCCAGTGTATCATGAGGCAGAGACATCAGAGCCAGCTTCCCTTTCTGTCCAAGTGGTCAGCCTTCTCCAGGGTGGAGCTTGATGCAGTGGACGATTTGCTCCTGGCAGTTTCCTCTTAAAAATATAAACCTTAGGGTGTCTGCTTCCGATGTGATTCTAAGAAGAAGTTCCAGGCGAGTCCTTTGAACCTTATCTGTTTTCATCCTTATTGCCTATGCACTTTGCAATAGAAAATGCCCTGTGAAAAGGCTAGAGTGGCATCTATTGATTCACCCAGTTCTTCCGGTTCACGCGGCTCATGTTTGTGAACTGTTCTGTGTGTGCCTACCCTCCACTCCCCCTACACTGAATTTTACAGGGTTGGCTCTCTGCCATCCTGGCTGTCGGAAGCCCTGGAAAACCAGTGAAGTGCCTGTGATAGGAAGATTGGACCGCGAGCACTTCAGTCCCTCCAGGCTTCCAATTAATTGTCCCAGGTTATTGGGCAATATAATTGCATAGCTGTATATGCAGTGCTTATAAGCAATGCTGATGAGTACTGGTTAGTCATAATTCCTTATGACACTGAAAATAATCTCTGAAGAGCCAGTCCAGAAGGGAAAAAACAACAACCAGTAGATGTCTCTCTGGTGCTTCAGTTTGTTCATATTCTTGTGTGATTAGCCACAGATGTCTGTGCGTTCAAAAACACAGTGGTATGAGGGAAGATTTGTATCTCTTATTTTGGACAGGTGGAAGGAGGGCCCGAAGTGCCCTAGAAACATACCCGAACCTAGCTATTAGCATCTGCACTTCTGATCTCTTTTTAAAAAGGCGTGTTTTACTTAAAAAACAAGCAGTTATGAAACATTGCACATATTTTTGCAAAATGATCACAGTGGTAATTTGGTGAATGTGTATCCAGGTAGGGATTCCCAGGTGGCGCTAGTCGCAAAGAACCCACCTGCCAATGCAGGAGACATAAGAGATGAGGATTACATCCTGGGTTGGGAAGATTCCCTGGAGGAGGAAATGGCAACCCACTCCATTATTTTTGCCTAGAGAATGCCTTGGACAGAGGAGCCTGGCAGTCCATAGTGTCACAAAGTATCGGACAGGACTGAAGCGACTTAGCGCGCACAGCCCTCATGAGTATCCAGGTGAAAGATGGTTGTCCTGAGAAAAACTATTTCATTGCCCCCTCAATAGTTCCAATCCCTGAACAGCAGAGAATGTGGCGCTCTATACGGGAAAAGGTGGTCATGAAAGGAACCCACTGACAGTCCCAAAGACAACTTGGAGGGGCTCCAGGGACCCTGGACTCCCCACTTCCTGTCTGTTCCCCCTGATCATCATTCTCCAATTTGTGTCCCTTTCTGCAGGGCTGGGAACCTGCCACTGGGAAAAATCACAAGAGTTCCCCCCAATGCTCTTTAGCACTTCAGGGACAAGAATTTAGAGATTTCAATAACACTACAGCAATTGCCCTGAATTCATTTTGTAAATGGAATATTTGAAGAGCAATCACTGTGAAGTGGGACTTGCCCTCTAAAAAGGAAAGCAAAATAAAAAGATGAGCAACTCACTTTAAACAATGGATATATTTCTGCAAAATACAGAATCTTAATTTTTTTCTTTGTGAGTTTACCACGGGGAATATATAAATTTACATAATTAGTAAGTATGATTTTAAAATTGCAATATTTATTGGGATGGTTATAGAGTCATATGTGGTTATGAAATATAATAAAGGGAGATGCCATATTCATTTTGCCCAGTTGTCACCATTTTATGAAACTACTTTAATGTCATGACAAGATATTGATACGATCCACCAATCTCATTCAGTTCCTCTGTTTTGCTTGCACTGATATCTGCGTGTGGTTATATATGAGTACGTTCACCTCTCTACAGCTCCTTCTTGACACCCCCTTCATCCAGGGTTACCAAACCCTGGCAATCCTTAATCTATCCTCCATTTCTCCAGTTTTATTTCTCAAATGTTGTATACACAGGATCAAACAGTATATAGCCTTTTGGGACTGGCATTTTTCACGCAACATGAACCCCTGGAGATTCTTGAAAGTTTTCAGTAAAGCAATAGTTTGTTTCTCTTTATTTTTGAGTAGATTTTCCAGGGATATGCGTATTCTCCTTTTAAATAACTTCTGATCAGATTCTAGTATTTTGCTACTACAAACAAAACTGCTCTGAAATACACATATGGGTTTTTGTATGAAAATTAGTTTTCATTTCTCTGAGATTCATGCTCAGGAGTAAAATCCTTATTTATATGGTATGTTTAAATTTTGTGCCACTTTCTAAACTGCTTTCAAGAGTAACTGGACCATTTTAAGTTCCCGCCTACAAAACATGAGTGGTCTAGACTCTCCACATCCTTGTCAGCATTTGGTGTTGCCAACTTTTAATTTTAGCTATTCTGATAGGTGTATATGAATATCTCATTGTATTTTTAATTCCATTCCTCTAATAGCTGATGATGATTGAACATCTCTTCATGAGCGTATTTGCTGTCTACAAAACCACTTTGATGAAATATCTCTTTGTGACCTTTGTCCATTTTTTAATTGGATTGTTTGGGCTTTTTTACTGTGAGTTTTTAAAATGTTTTATATTTCATAGAAACTGGTCCTTTGTTGGGTTTGTGGTTTGTAACGATTTTCTCCCAGTCTATAGCTTGTGTTTCCTTCCTCTCTATTTTACTCAACACTTAAACCTTGCTCACCATAGAAGCGTCAGCCTAATGTAATGGTGCCCCCTCCATAAAACCTTAAACACAGTCACCTCTTCTTCAGAGTCATTGGCTGGATACAAATCTGGAGGTGTCACCAGAAATTTGGGGAACAGCAGTGTGGATGAAACTCTCAGAATGGACTTAGAGCCTGAGAGTGCACCCCGTGAGAATACCCCAGAAGGTTCCCAGTGCAAAAGAGGACCTTGGAATCAAGCAGCAAGGATGGTTTTACAGAAAGCCGGCATCTTCCTTCATTTACCACAGCAGGCTTGCTCACTGCAATCATGAATACAGAGGCAGTGTTGATGCGGGAATGAAAGCTGTGTACCCCACCTTTTAGGCTTGAAGTGCCCTGATTTAGAAACTGTGACGTAGTGTTCAACTTGAATTTTATAACTAAAATATTCCAGGTTTTCTGGATCTCGGCTGGACTAGACCAGTCTACTGCGGTCTACTATCTTTCCCTAATGACAAGGATTAAGTCCTTAAATACAGGTGAGGCTCCATCCTCTTAAAATAATTTTTCTCAGTCAGACACTCCCAAGTTCCATGCCACAGATTCATTTCAGCTTTAAAATCATAGAATAATAGCAAGACCATTCCTCTGACTTTTCAAAAAGTCAGCAATTATGAATCCTCATGTACCTACCACACAGCCTCAACAATGGTCAGATCATTTCCCCCATGGGTTTGACAATGACTTTGGCAAATTTCTGTCATGTCTTCCTAAGGTCTTTTTTTCTTTTCTTCCCTCCTCTATTTGGTCTATATTCTGCATTTTCTCATTAAGACCACATTTAGTTTGAACCCTGGACATGGTTCAAAGTCATTAGTTACTTTAGTGTTTCTTATGCAATCTATGGTTAAATAGCCAAGACATTCCGCAGTAATAGAATGTGCATTTGAGAAGTCTTGACTGGTGGATAGTGAGACTCATGTCAGCATTTAAAAAGAAGAGGGGAAAATCATGAGAGAGATCAAAAAAGAAGACTTCCTAGCCAAGAAATCAGACATAAATAAAAAGTAAAATCTCGGGTCTTGTGCACTGTAATAGTTTGTCATACCCAAGATGAGAGCCACAGTTGAGAACGTTGGAAGGAATTAAACTCACATTATGGTGGAGTAAAGACATGTAAAACAAATCATCCATCTGAAGAAAAGCACATAATACAGTAAACCTGCCTTCCATAGGGATGTGGTCACTGGAAAAGTCTAAGACAGGAAGAAAGCAGGTCCGTGACCGTGGAGGGGCGAGGGAGTTTCCACAGCAGCAGAGCAGCAATAGCATTTCTGAGGGAAATCAGCCAGCAGGAAGATGCCTGGAGATTTAAAGGGGAATAGGATCATAGATACTAATCAGAAGGGATCTATCTGCTGAAACTTTTCACAATTCCAGGAAAGTTTTATAGTTTTGAGGAAAAGTAGGTTATGGGATTATTTGGGTAAAGAGATCCTTAGCACTCCCAGAGTACAAGTATGTTTGAAATATTGTGAGGACAACTGAAGACCGAAAGGAACCAGCGAAGGATTTTTGATTTCAGTCTTAAATGAGCCTTTCATTCCATGTTCAAAAGGCTGTAAGAAAGAAAATGGAAAGGGAAAGAACCGTTTGATATCGAAAATAATTCTTCACAGCTACACACCCTCACGCATTCCTGTATAGACTGACACACATCAGGATCACTTTTGGGGCAGCCAACTTTTAAATAATTGTTTCCATTTAGTTCACTCAGACTGTTAAATATCATAAATTGTGTAGCTGATAAACAACAGGAATTCCTCCCAGTTCTGGAGGCAAAGTCCAAGATCTAGCTAATTAACACATCCATCACCTCACATATTTATCTTTTTTTATTTTGGTGGGAACATTTCAGTTTTACTCTCTTAGCAGATTTCACTGATATAACAGGGCAGCTTTTAGATTTTGTCCCATGTGAATGTACTCGTTATTTTAAAATAGAACAAAAAAGAAGTTCAAGGTCAAGATGCTGGCAAATTTGGGGAATAGTCAGGGCCCACTGCCCGGTTCCTAGACAGTTATCTTTCCCTATATCCTTATATATCAGAAGGGTGAAGGAACTCTCTGGGGCCTCTTTTATAAGGGCATGAATTCCATTCATGAGGGTCTAAACCCTTCCCAAGGCCCCATCTTCAAATAGCATCATATCAGGGATCCCATTTCAGCACATGAATTCTGGGGAGACACACATATTTATTCTATAGCATTTCCTTCTTACTGTACTTATTGCAATGGAAGCCACATAGGAGTGATAAGGTAGTCTCTGCCCTCAAGAGAATTGTAACATGATTGGGAAAAGAAAGCTTAAATAGGTGAGAGGATTCAATACATGAAGAAAGAGAGGAATAAACATTCATGAAGTGTTCTATGTACTACACAGTATTATGTTCTATGTATGTTAATGACTTTGTATATTTTTTCATTGACATTGATGGATATTTATGTTAATGTTTCTCAATTCCTTTTTCGTATCATGGACCCCTTTGAGTATCTGATGAAAGCTATGAGCCCCCTACAAAATGAGGTGAGAATATATACATATATAACATTTTCTCACAATATTCAGGAAGCTTTTGGACTGCTGAATTTGATCCATGGGATTCAAGTTAAGAAATTCTGTTATTAGACTTATGGTGCATTGCTTCCCATTGAAGAATGAAACTGACCCTTAGAAGTTTACATGCTCAAATGATTCCACAAAGTCATACAGTGAGTAAGTAACCCATCTGGGGATAAAACACCATCTTCATTACATATAGGAAATATCTCTAGTCAAACCATGTAAGGAAAAAATGAAGTATTAAACCTTACAGAAATGTGTTAGAAACTTTGCAAGAGGACTGTAAGATATCTCTAGGAAGTTGTTGCCATCTCTAGGACAGATTCCCCCTTTTTTCACTAGAGCTTTTCACTATTAAATATTGATGAAATCTTTCTGGAAATTTTAGTGAAAGTTCTTAAGCTCAGTGTTTAGATGTTTTTTCCCATTCTCAAGCCAAAGAAATTCATTCACACTGACCCTAGCAGATAAAGAAATCAATTAATTAAAGAGCTTTCAAAATAAAGATAAAGGGGTATTTCATGGAATATGCGAAAAGGAAGTATGGACTGCCTGAAACAGAACAGGTGAGGTGGTGAGGGACCAGGGGTGTGCTTCTCACCTCTCTCCTCCTTAGGGTTCACTGGCTTGCATGGGAATCTGATGTGTGCTCAGATGTGTTCTGAGCACATTTGGAATGATGACCAAATCTAGCTCCCAAGTTACCTTGTTCTTACTTCCAACAGTTAGAAACACCTGACATATATCTTTCCTGATCTCTTGATTTCCAAATTTTATTTCAACATCCTGGTAGAGATCACTTTATTTATTGAGTTTGGGTCAGTTTTCACCTCTCATCTAATCAGCGATTGTTGGATCAAAGGGTGGGCGAGGCAGAGATCAGCCATTAACAACCTGATGTTAGGGATCCATCTTGGGGTTGCCTAGGATACAGGCGAAGTGACCCCAAAAGGTTTCTGTAAAGGGCCAAATGGTATTCATTTTAGGATTTGTGGGCCAGATGGTCTCTGTCATGGATACACAGCCTCTTGTAAACTTAATATATAAACAAATGAAAACATCTCTGTTCGGATGAAAGTTTATGGACACTAAAGTTGAACTTCCTATAATTTCACATATCACAATATATTATCCTCCTTTTGCTTTTTCCCCCTAGTCATTTAAAAATATAAAAATCATTCTTCGTTTCCGAGGTATACAAAAACAGGCAGCAGGCCAGATTTGGCCAATGACTTATAGTTTGCAAACTCTTGGAGCGCTCTCTTCCACCTACTGACTTGGAGACCCATGCTTTCTTCATCTTTTCATGTCCCGATCTTAGCATGTGAATTCCAAGGTTGCTATAGCAAAGGGAAAGGAAGAATGGAGGGAGCACACAAACTCTTTAACTGTCTGGACCTGGAAGTGACCCACATCATACATTACTCTTCAGAATCCAGTGACCAGTACTAGTCACATAATCCTAGCCTAATTACATGAGAAGCTGAGAAATACAGGGCAGCAGACAGATAGGCGGTGAGTAGCAGCAGTTTATGCCACACTATTGAACCAAGTAGTGGTCAATAACCTATCTTTATGACTATTAATCAAATATACTGCATTTCTGTTTATTTTTCATTGTACATCCAGATGCACATAACCTCAGAAAACTTTCCCCCAAGTAATATTACTATAAAACTAATGCATATATATGTAGTATAGAATAACTATATGAATATAACTTAATATATTAAGTTATAAATTAATATAACTTAATATAACTTAATGAATATATGAAATAGAATTCATTTTCATTTCTTACATTACTTGATAGTATTTATGTGTTTATTGCTATTACTGCTTTATAGAATGCCAAAATCTGTATTTTATGCTCATCTTATTAGAGAAAACCTCTGCAACTCACTGAAATGAATAGAAAATATTTTCCACTACTCAGTACTAGATGCCACTCAAAATGCCTGTGCAAAAGTAATGTCCACTTTTGCAATGTTGTAGTGCCTACATCTTTCCTATTAGTTTACTTGGAACTTTACTTAATTGGTTACATCCAAATTCTTTAATAATCTGCCTGGTAGCTAAACTTTTCCACCAGTTGACCTCATTTCACTTATTACCCTGGTGTATAGCCTTCGATTCACTTAGCTCATCTCTTTAATATTCTTTTTTTGGCTACGCAGCATGTGGAATCGTTCCCGATAAGGGATCAAACCTACACACCTTGTGTTGGCAGTACAGAGTAGTAACCACTGGACCACCAGGGAAGTCTCTGTCATTCTTGATTTGTTTCTTTAATGTTCTACTATGTAAGACTTTGCTTTCTACCACTGCCTTCACTTTCTGCCTTCCTCAGCTTACATTTCATTCATATCAAATTTTACGTTTTCCTATTCTCTGAAGTTTTACCAGATTAGCCCCACCTCATAGAAAGTGCAGAGAAGACAATGGCATCCCACTCCAGTACTCTTGCCTGGAAAAATCCCATGGACGGAGGAGCCTGGTGGGCTGCAGTCCATGAGGTCACTACGATTCAGACACGACTGAGCGCCTTCACTTTCACTTTTCACTTTCATGCATTGGAGAAGGGAATGGTAACCCACTCCAATGTTCTTGCCTGGAGAATCCCAGGGACGGGGGAGCCTGGTGGGCTGCCGTCTATGGGGTCACACAGAGTCGGATACGACTGAAGCGACTTAGCAGCAGCTGCAGCAGCATGTAAAGTGAAAGTGTTATGGCTCAATCATGTCTGGCTCTTTGCAGCCCTACGAAATGCAGCCCGCCAGGCCCTTCTTTCCATGGGATTCTCCAGGCAAGAATACTGGAGTGGGTTGCCATTCCCTTCTCCAGGGGACCTTCTTAAGCCGGGAATTGAACCTGGGTTTCCAGCATTGCAGGCAGATTCTATACCATCTGAGCTGCCAGGGAGACTATTCCTGATTTTGATTTCTTCACACCACTGAGGATCTAAATCATTCTATCAGTCATTAATAATACAACGGCATACAATTTAATGTAATTTCTTTAAGTCTTATTTCCACATTCAGATTTTTAGTCTTCGCAATGACAGGGCTAGTCTGTTTCCAATTCAACACAAAATATCTTACATAAAATTCTCTTATTTTTTATACTAATCAATCAGACTAGAAGGGAAACATTAAAAATTTTTGAGCTAAAAATATTATCAAATGTTATTTATACATATTGCTGAATTTGAAGGAATTTTTGGTTATGAGTCTGTTACTGAAAAGTGCTATGTAGAAGACAGATGGTTCCTGCACTATGGGTATATTCTAAAAGCATTTATAATCATTTAATCTAAAGCTGTATTCACCAGAATGAGCCCAAACCTGTACATGCATCATTTTATGGGGAATGTTCTGTAGCACTGCACACAAATTTAAGATGTGGTAGACACGGAGTTTTGAAAATAGATTTGAAATTGATTTGACACTTTTCTCCAAGGATTCTTTTCACCTTCTGAGGAAAGAAATTTGTGATCAAAATAACTCATTTTCATAGATAAAGAAGACAAGAGTCACAGTGAGGTGTGTCCAGATGATAGCTTTTGTGAGACTAGAAATAGCCCCAAAGGGAAGGTAGAGATCAGAGTGCAAGGTGGGTGAGATAGTAGCTAAGCAACATACTGCAGGATCAGGGGCTGTAAATTGTAGTTACAACACCTTACATCCGTTAGTGCTTTTCCAGCTGAGAACTCAAAGTATACCCAGGCTAATAGCTTGGTCCCAAACCAAGTCATTCACTCTCAGTTTAGTCATCTGAAAAATGAAGATGGAGTCATGGCGTACTAACAATTATACAGATAGCTTCCATGTAGAAGAGAGATGAAAGGAAATTAATTCAGGATGTGAGCAAGCCTGATGACTCAATATTAAAATGAAAGAAACAAGAAAAAATATCAGAGACATACCAAAAAATGCTTCTGATTTTTCAGAATTCTCTCAAATTGCTTCAGACTCTCATTTCAATGACTTCTAATGATATAATTTCAAAAACTGTTAGCTCTCAAACATCTTGATCCAATAGAAAGTAGTCTCAAGTTTCATCAAGGATCATACAGAGAATTGCTTTTAAAGGTTAAATTATTTTAGATTTAATTGAAATATAGACCTTCTAATAGTAGAACAGTTTATACTATAAAAATAAAAGACATTTAAATAAAAAAATAAACACTTTTCATTAGCATATTTGTACTATAGCCAAATTAAAAGAACTGATTTTAGAAAGTATAACTTAGAAATTAGGTTAAAGCTCTATCATTGATGACTCCACACCTCAGTGTCCTTGCTAATTTTCTTAATTATAAAGTGGGTTGAACATCATTGCACAAAATATTCATTCCTTTCCAATACTGAGTCACCATGAGGATGATGGGATGTATCACTCATTCATTCAGCTCAGGTATATATTAATATATTGGGGTTTGTGTCTGCCAAATTAGGGATTCCTTCATTCTCTGGCCAGAGGACACCTTGGTTCTTTTCACTACAATGAAAAAGAAATCTCAGGAAACAGGAGATGATTCTCAGAGAGTATCGTCCTCCCCTTATTCATTTTTTAAAATAATAATTTAATTTATGAATCTATTTTTGGTTGTGCTGAGTCTTGGTTGCTGTGCAGGCTAGGTGTGATGCACAGGCTCCAGGGTGTGAGGGCTTCAGTAGTTGCTGCCCGTGGCTCAGCAGTTGTGGTTCCCAGGCTCTAGAGCACAGCTCAGGACTGGTGCTGCATGGGCTTATTTGCTCTGTGCCATGTGGGACCTTCCCAGCCCAGGGATCGAACCCACATTTCCCGCACTGGCAGACAGATTCCCTACCACTGAGCCACCAGGGAAGCACCCCCCTCCCTTATTCTCCTTTAAGAGTAATGGCCAAACATATTTAGGTGGTTCCCTCTTTGTTATTTGGCTTTTATTTGAAGGTGGGAAACTTCGTGCATTTGGAGTATATTGGGCTCCAGAACTGACATAGATTTCTCATCAGTGGGATTCAGAAGACAAAGAGTTTGCCATTTTCCTACAACTAAATCCCTAGGGGTTCAGATGACCTTTAAGTCAATCTTAACAATTCCTCTGATCCAGTGTGGTTGGTAATCCCCAAGCTGTGACCTCCACTCAGATGAAATTCCACTATAACTGTTAACTTTATTTAGAGGAAAAGGACACATCTTCCCTCTAGAAATCTGATAGATACCTAAGAAGAGATGGCAAGAATACACAGAGGAACTGTACAAAACAGATCTTCAAGACCCAAATGATCACGCACCTAGAGCCAGACGTCCTGGAATGTGAAGTCAAGTGGGCCTTAGAAAGCATCACTACGAACAAAGCTAGTGGAGGTGATGGCATTCCAGTTGAACTATTTCAAATCCTGAAAGATGATGCTGTGAAAGTGCTGCACTCAATATGCCAGCAAATTTGGAAAATGCAGCAGTGGCCACAGGACTGGAAAATGTCAGTTTTCATTCCAATCCCAAAGAAAGGCAATGCCAAAGAATGCTCAAACCACCACACAATTGCACTCATCTCACACGCTAGTAAAGTAATGCTCAAAATTCTCCAAGCCAGGCTTCAGCAATATGTGAACCATGAACTTCCAGATGTTCAAGCTGGTTTTAGAAAAGGCAGAGGAACCAGAGATCAAATTGCCAACATCTGCTGGGTCATGGAAAAAGCAAGAGAGTTCCAGAAAAACATCTATTTCTGCTTTCTTGACTATGCCAAAGCCTTTGACTGTGTGGATCACAATAAACTGTGGAAAATTCTGAAAGAGATGGGAATACCAGACCACCTGACCTGCCTCTTGAGAAACCTATATGCAGGTCAGGAAGTAACAGTTAGAACTGGACATGGAACAACAGACTGGTCCCAAATAGGAAAAGGAGTACGTCAAGGCTGTATATTGTCACCCTGCTTATTTAACTTCTATGCAGAGTACATCATAAGAAATACTGGGCTGGAAGAAGCACAAACTGGAATCAGGATTGCTGGGAGAAATATCAGTCACCTCAGATATGCAGATGACACCACCCTTATGGCAGAAAGTGAAGAGGAACTCAAAAGCCTCTTGATAAAAGTGAAAGAGGAGAGTGAAAAAGTTGGCTTAAAGCTCAACATTCAGAAAACAAAAATCATGGCATCTGGTCCCATCACTTCATGGGAAATAGATGGGGAAACAGTGTCAGACTTTATTTTGGGGGGCTCCAAAATCACTGCAGATGGTGAGTGCAGCCATGAAATTAAAAGACGCTTACTCCTTGGAACAAAAGTTATGACCAACCTAGATAGCATATTCAAAAGCAGAGACATTACTTTGCCAACAAATGTCCATCTAGTCAAGGCTATGGTTTTTCCTGTGGTCATGTATGGATGTGAGAGTTGGACTGTGAAGAAAGCTGAGTGCTGAAGAATTGATGCTTTTGAACTGAGAGTCCCTTGGACTGCAAGGAGATCCAACCAGTCCATTCTGAAGGAGATCAGTCCTGGGTGTTCATTGGAGGGAATGATGCTAAAGCTGAAACTTCAGTACTTTGGCCACCTCATGTGAAGAGTTGACTCACTGGAAAAGACTCTGATGCTGGGAAGGATTGTGGGCAGGAGGAGAAAAGGACGACAGAGGATGAGATGGCTGGATGGCATCACCGACTCGATGGACGTGAGTTTGAGTGAACTCTGGGAGTTGGTGATGGACAGGGAGGCCTGGCGTACTGCAATTCATAGGATCACAAAGAGTCAGACACTACTGAGTGACTGAGCTGAACTGAACTGAACTGAACTAACCACCAGAATGGTCAAGTGTAAGACTGATAATACCAAGTGTTAGTATGAATATGGAGCAAACTGAACTCCACACCACAGGTAGGAGTGGAAATTGATAAAAATCACTTTTGAAAACTGTTTGGCAACATCTTTTCAAGGATAACATAAAATCTAGAGCTAGAAGTTCTACTTTTGGGTATAACTAGCAGAAATGTGTACATGTGTTAATTCTCCAAGAGACATGTAAAAGAAAGTTCAGTACACTACAGTTTATATTACTCCTAAACTAAGTCACTACCCACATCACCACCAGCTGTAAATTGGATAAATATATTCTGGAATATTCACTCAGTGGACAGTGTTGAGAATTAAAAATCTGAAACTACTATAAGGATGACTCAAAATCATAATATTGAGCAAAAAGCCAGATATTAAAAAATTACCAAGCATACAGCTCATTTTATATAAAATAGCAAAATAAATAAAAATAATATTCTTTGTCAGATGTCAGGATAATGATTACCTTCTGAGAGGAGAGGGTATATCTGTTTTGAAGGAAACCAGAAAATCTGAGCTGTGGGGATCATTCTGTTTTGTGATCTGAGTGCTATTACTTGCCCATCTTGTGGAAATTCATCAAGCTGTATACACTAAGTGCACTTCATTCCATGTCCTTACGTGTGTGTGCACATGTGGGTAAAACACACACTGTGTTCAGTGGAAAGTTTAAAATATCTTAGACAAGTTAGATGTGACTAGTTCCAGTTCTAGTTCAGTCGCTCAGTCGTGTCCAACTCTTTGCAACCCCATGAATCGCAGCACGCCAGGCCTCCCTGTCCATCACCATCTCCGGGAATTCACTCAGAGTCATGTCCATCCAGTCAGCGATGCCATCCAGCCATCTCATCCTCTGTCATCTCCTTCTCCTCCTGCCCCCAATCCCTCCCAGAATCAGAGTCTTTTCCAATGAGTCAACTCTTCACAGGAGGTGGCCAAAGTACTGAAGTTTCAGCTTTAGCATCATTCCTTCCAAAGAAATCCCAGGGTTGATCTCCTTCAGAATGGACTGGTTGGATCTCCTTGCAGTCCAAGGGACTCTCAAGAGTCTTCTCCAACACCACAGTTCAAAAGCATCAATTCTTCGGCACTCAGCCTTCTTCACAGTCCAACTCTCACATCCATACATGACCACAGGAAAAACCATAGCCTTGACTAGACGGACCTTTGTTGGCAAAGTAATGTCTCTGCTTTTGAATATGCTATCTAGGTTGGTCATAACTTTTGTTCCAAGGAGTAAGCGTCTTTTAATTTCATGGCTGCACTCACCATCTGCAGTGATTTTGGAGCCCCCCAAAATAAAGTCTGACACTGTTTCCCCATCTATTTCCCATGAAGTGATGGGACCAGATGCCATGATTTTTGTTTTCTGAATGTTGAGCTTTAAGCCAACTTTTTCACTCTCCTCTTTCACTTTTATCAAGAGGCTTTTGAGTTCCTCTTCACTTTCTGCCATAAGGGTGGTGTCATCTGCATATCTGAGGTGACTGATATTTCTCCCAGCAATCCTGATTCCAGTTTGTGCTTCTTCCAGCCCAGTATTTCTTATGATGTACTCTGCATAGAAGTTAAATAAGCAGGGTGACAATATACAGCCTTGACGTACTCCTTTTCCTATTTGGGACCAGTCTGTTGTTCCATGTCCAGTTCTAACTGTTACTTCCTGACCTGCATATAGGTTTCTCAAGAGGCAGGTCAGGTGGTCTGGTATTCCCATCTCTTTCAGAATTTTCCACAGTTTCTTGTGATCCACACAGTCAAAGGCTTTGGCATAGTCAAGAAAGCAGAAATAGATGTTTTTCTGGAACTCTCTTGCTTTTTCCATGACCCAGCAGATGTTGGCAATTTGATCTCTGGTTCCTCTGCCTTTTCTAAAACCAGCTTGAACATCTGGAAGTTCATGGTTCACATATTGCTGAAGCCTGGCTTGGAGAATTTTGAGCATTACTTTACTAGCGTGTGAGATGAGTGCAATTGTGTGGTGGTTTGAGCATTCTTTGGCATTGCCTTTCTTTGGGATTGGAATGAAAACTGACATTTTCCAGTCCTGTGGCCACTGCTGCATTTTCCAAATTTGCTGGCATATTGAGTGCAGCACTTTCACAGCATCATCTTTCAGGATTTGAAATAGCTCAACTGGAATGACATCACCTCCACTAGTTTTGTTCATACTAAATTCCAGCAAAAGATTTACAAAATAGAGAAGTAAAATGAAGCATGTCATTTCCCCTTCACCTCTCCTCCCTAAATTTTAATCTTTCTCCAGAAACAATCACATAAATGGTTGCACATCCTTCTACCCCTACCCATGATATTTATATACATAAAATTACAAAGAATAGTTTGAAAATGTAAGTTGAGTTATATTTTATGTACTATTCCTTGATCGGTAATACCAAGTTGCTCTTTAAAAAGATTAGCAATATAAAATGCCACCAATTAAGTATGACAATGAATGACTTTTCCTACATTCTTGTCACTTATTTATGGAATCAATCTTTTTTAATTTTTGATAACGAGATGGACAAAACATGCCAAGACTTGGGTTCTGTGCTAAATTAACCTGAAAATAGGATAGTTCCAAGTCCAAAGCTTTTACTGAATTGGCTGGTATTCAATTCAATTCACTTTTAAGGGAAAATTTCATGCTATTTTACAAGCAAAGGGGAATGTGGTGTAAAAATATGTGAATTTATATAATAAAATGTGATCTTACATATAAAATAAAATTTATGGAATAAGATATGTACAATAAAATTGGGTGATATATAATTCTAAACAGGTGTGTTTTTTAAAATTTTTTCTTTTAGACTGCAATTTTTAATTTTTAGAACTGAATAGATAATTGATCCTCTTCTTTGTAGATGCACTCTTTTCTGACTTTATTTAGGGGATTTAGGTAATTATTACCTTATTTGTATGAATTACTTTGTCATTTGTACCTAAACTGCATTAAGTAAGTGAAGGGATTTTGTGTGTGTAGAGGGTGGGAAGTCACCATGTCAATCAAATACTTATTTCAAAAGGCAGAGACGTAGGCTCAGGAGGTTAAAGCAGGATCTTCAAGGATGATGACTTTGAAATGGGACAAATTCCATGAAATAATAGTTGAAGGTTGGTGGACGTGACAAGGAAGGATCTTGGAGATAGTGTTGAGAAGCAAACTGTTGTTTGAAAGAAAACTGTTTGTCCAGATGAACCAACTATTTTCCTGGACAAATCAGTTGGCAAGAATTTTCTGAAGTGAACATTGACTTTTAATTTTCTTGCTTTATGTTGTTATCTGGGCAAGGATTTCTCAGAATAAAGAATCGAGTCACGTTGACCCAAGAGTTCTCAGTCCCAACAGTTGAGCTGTTTAGAAGCAGATGATGTTAGTTCTCAAAAGGGAATTTAGTTGGCAATAAGCTGGATAAATAAGGCAAATTTGATAATGGAGAATCTTGAAGGACAGGTTGAGAAATTGAGCTGCTATCTGAGTGTTAAATTTAGTGTAACGATATTCGATTTTTAGTCTTGATTTGCTGCTAGTGAGCTGTGACAATATTGGCCCCATCCTCAGGTTTCTCTTGAGATTGCCTCCAAAACACTCAGTTACTTATTCTGCTTGACAGAACATCAGTCAGCTCCATTTGGGTTCTCATGTTTCTTCTCCCTGAGACTTACCAATCTCTCACCCAGGCTTCTGCTCCAAAGAACACTTCCATTCTGCTTTATTGACTATGCCAAAACCTTTGACTGTGTGGATCACAAGAAACTGTGGAAAATTCTGAAAGAGATGGGAATACCAGACCACCTGACCTGCCTCTTGAGAAATCTGTGTGCAGGTCAGGAAGTAACAGTTAGAACTGGACATGGAACAACAGACTGGTCCCAAATAGGAAAAGGAGTGCATCAAGGCTGTATATTGTCACCCTGCTTATTTAACTTCTATGCAGAGTACATCATGAGAAACGCTGGACTGGAAGAAACACAAGCTGGAATCAAGATTGCCAGGAGAAATATCAGTCACCTCAGATATGCAGATGACACCACCCTTTTGGCAGAAAGTGAAGAGGAGCTAAAAAGCCTCTTGATGAAAATGTAATGGAAGAGGAGAGTGAAAAAGTTGGCTTAAAGCTCAACATTCTGAAAATGAAGATCATGGCATCCGGTCCCATCACTTCATGGCAAATAGATGGGGAAACAGTGGAAACAGTGTCAGCCTTTATTTTTTGGGGCTCCAAAATCACTGCAGATGGTGACTGCAGCCATGAAATTAAAAGATGCTTACTCCTTGGAAGAAAAGTTATCACCAACCTAGATAGTATATTCAAAAGCAGAGACATTACTTTGCCGACTAAGGTCCGTCTAGTCAAGGCTATGGTTTTTCCAGTGGTCATGTATGGATGTGAGAGTTGGACTGTGAAGAAGGCTGAGCGCCGAAGAATTGATGCTTTTGAACTGTGGTGTTGGAGAAGACTCTTGAGAGTCCCTTGGACTGCAAGGAGATCCAACCAGTCCATTCTGAAGGAAATCAGCCTTGGGATTTCTTTGGAAGGAATGATGCTAAAGCTGAAGCTCCAGTACTTTGGCCACCTCATGCGAAGAGTTGACTCATTGGAGAAGACTGATGCTGGGAGGGATTGGGGGCAGGAGGAGAAGGGGATGACAGAGGATGAGATGGCTGGGTGGTATCACGGACTCGATGGACTTGAGTCTGAGTGAACTCCGGAAGATGGTGATGGACAGGGAGGCCTGGCGTGCTGCGATTCATGGGGTCGCAGAGAGTCGGACATGACTGAGCGACTGAACTGAACGGAACTGATGCACATTGCCACAGGGCATGGAATTTGGTTTTCTCAGAAGATGCCACTGGAAGTGTGGGAGAGTTAACTCCCTTGGAATAAACTTTAAGGAGTAATGAAAGAGAAGCAAGAAGGATCCTTAGATAAACCCTCTCTTTCTCCTCTCTCTAACAGGCTCTTCTGGGGTGTGGTACAGATGTCTGCAGCCGTCTTGCTTTGCTGAGCGCATGTATCTGCTGAGCGCATGTATCTGCTGAGCGCATGTATCTGCTGAGCGCATGTATCTGCTGAGTAACCAGCTTTGTTTCTCTGAGCTTGGGAATCAGTGGTCCGCGTGATGATACGTCATTGTCCATCTGCTTTCCATCCTTCTCTTTTTAACCTGTAAGTAACCTGGTGGCTCAGATGATAAAGAATCTGCCTGCAGTGCAGGGATCCAGGTTTGATCCCTGGGTTGGGAAGATTACTAGGAGAAGGAAATGGCAACCCACTTCAGTGTTCTTGCCTGGAGAATTCCATGGACGGAGGAACCTGGTGGGCTATAGCCCATGGGCTTGCAAAGAGTCGGACATGACTGATCAACTAACACAGAGCATTAATATTTCTAGGAAACACAGGCTAATACAGTGAGCTTAAACCATCGAATCTCCACGGTCTTTAATTGTAATAACTGTAAAGTGGGGAAATTGAACTAAATTATTTTTATAATTCTTTTAAGTTTTAAAGCTTCCAAGATAGCTCATTGGTAAAGTATCCACCTGCCAATGCAAGAACTGCAAGAGACACAGGTTCGATCCTTGAATCAGGCAGATCCCCTGGAGGAAAAATGGCAACTGACTCCGGTTTTCTTGCTGGGATAATCCCATGGACAGAGGTGCCTAGTGGGCTACAGTCCATGGAATTGCAAAGAGTCGGACACGACTCAGCACTCAACACATGCATATACCATTATTATAATTTACTCACTTAAACTTTTGAGGAAGGAATTATGGTAAAAAGCTGGCCCTGGTAGCACAGCCAGGATTTTTGGAAATATAAGGAAAATAAAAAGCAATCCGGGGAGAACAGATGTTTATAAAAAGTTCTGTCCTGGTCTGATAACTACTAAAGAGAAGATGATTTAATCATGATTCTCAGAAAAGTTCTGAAGTTGCACTGTTGTAAACATAAATGAAAATGGAAAGATTAAGTAAAAACTCAAGGAAAATATATAACTTTTGCTGATAGTCATTGAAACAAGGAGGGCTTCATCCATTAATTTTTGCCCTTGACCAGAACCTTGTATCTACTTCACTGTTGAAGACCAGAACTCATAGCCATTTCTAAAGAGAAAACAGTATATTTTTCATGTTAAAGAATTCCTTTACAGCTCAGCGGCTTCTAAGAAGATTTAATTCCCAAGATGTTGATCTAGGTCCTTGCCAGCACACAGGATCTGTTTAAGCCCTTGAATAATGTGAGCTCAGTTTTGGATCAGGAGAGGTGTCCAGGGAGATCTTCTAACAGAGGTTTTTAGTGGCAATCACACAATCCAACACGGGCTTTTCCGTGGCAACTGCAGTGTGTCTGTGTGAAACGGCCTTCTCATTCTCTGATGACCTGAGTCCACTTGTTAAGATGTGTGAAGTATGTTGGATATCAACGCGTTGAGCCCCTCTACTTTACTGGTAAGGAAACACAAGTCCAGAGACATGAAGTAACTTACCCAAGGTTATAGAACTGGACAAGGAAGGCCCCTAGACAAAAACCGTCTTGTAACATAAATCTTTTATTTTCTGCATCTTACTAAAGAATCTTTTTGCTATAATGTTCAGAAAAAAAAAAAAACACCTAATATACCATGCTGGGGATTTTTTTTTTAACCTGCAGTAATAAAAGCTTCTGTATCATCTGATATATTTACATTCTATAAGTAATATTAATTATGTATAATATAGTGCTCTTGTCCCTCTGTCATCTGGAATTTTGTGAGTAAACAAATCTTTAACCCTATAGAGAGATAAGAAAATGCAACCCACCATCTAGTTTATGTGTAATGAAATGATCCAGGATAGAGTGAGAAGTCCTTACTGCACTCAATCTGGGAAGGGTCCTCAAGCTTAAGCGCTGCTGCTTCTGCCTCGCAAGTTGAGAGGTTATCATACCACACACCACCTACTCAGTGCCATAAATCAGCAATAGCTGCCCTTACTCATGTAGTTTAATCAGAAAGAAACTGATTCATGCCTGGTTGGCTTCATGTATTAATATTTTACCTTTATGGGATACATATATCGATATATCATGCCTAATAAGTACTGTTTTTTGTGTGTGAGTAAACATAGTACCATTGGTATGATAGGTTATACAATGCTATCAGAAGGCTTGAAATTATAATGTTCTGGGTTTTATTCCAATGTTAGATAAATTGAAAGGTATTGAGTTACTTCAAGTCTGTCCTCTATTGGGTTTATAATCAGTTCATTCATTTAATTATATCTCTATTTTATGGAAGCCACAGTGGAATGAAAATTCAAAGAAAAAGAACGTACAAAGCATGCAGTAATTTAGTGTAAAACAAATAGCAAAATATTTGGAGACATCATTATGTAGGTACTAGGCATTATATGACAGGTACGGATAAAAAATACAGCTACTGTGGTGAGTTCATAGGAGGAGATGTACTTTCTGACTGATGGGAAAAGGCAAAACTTTGTAAAAGAAACTACATTAAACCTAGGCCTTGAAGAATGGGTGTGATCTAATGAGTTAGGAAGAGAGCATTAGGGTAAATGGTAAAAAGACATATTATGCATATGTAACTCACCAAAAATATCTAAGGATTTAAAAATCCATGATTGGAGAATAGAGAATAGTTGGATTTTTTAAAGCTTGGCAAACAAGACTGATAAAGGAAATGAAGGTCTGAAAGGCAAGTTAGGGACAATTTGAAGAGTATTAAATACCAGTGAAAGGAATTTTATCTTTATTCCGTAAGCAGCATAAATTCATTGAAAATTTATGAGCAGGAAATTAATGTCATTAGAACTTTAGAAAAGGAAGCAATCAAGCAGGAATATGAGTCAAGGAAGATGTAACTATAACAAGTAGACCGACAAGGAGACCATTCTGGCGCCCCAGGATAGGCCTGGAGTGAGAGTGCTCAGGCGCTCAGTCGTGTCTGACTCTGCAATCCCGTGGACTGTAGCCTGCCAGGCTCCTCTGTCCCTGGAATTTTCCAGGCAAGAATACTGGAGTGGGTTGCCATTTCCTGCTCCAGGGGATTTTCCCAACCCAGGGTTCAAACCTGTGTCTCGTGTCTCCTGCGTTGGCTTAAAATTTAAAAAAAAAAAAAAAAAATGCCCACATGAAGGTAGGTAGGCAGCTGTAGCAGGATATTATAAAGCTGTATGTGAGAAAAGAGGTCAGATGTAAATGCTAAGAGAAAAAAGAGCTTACGCAAGAGCCAAGGTTTGTTCTTGAGATATTTCCAGGAGGATCCTGGAGGAAAAAGAATTGTTAGGAGGAAGAAGGGGCAGACAGAGTGAGCAGAGATAAAGCAGGAAACTGGAGGGCCTCAGATCCAAGGACAAAGAGGGTCAACATGTCAGAGGCCTGAGAAAGATCGGGGAAGATCTGCCAAAACAGGTCATTAACACTGTGACTTAAAGATCATTAACAACCTCTAGGAGTAAATGAGCAAAAGTAGGTTTTGAGAATGTGTGTGCCGTGGATGCGGGTATCCTTTCCAGTCGTTTTGTTATGAATAGTGGCGGTGTTGTCACTTGGTTCATCTTCTGGAGGACCACATGCTTCAAAAGCCTTATCGAGGACATTTACTTTGATTCAATAAGTTCATTTTTAGAATGGATGCAAAGATTTGTGAGCCAAGGTAATCAAAAGAGGAAAAAACTGGAAGTAGTCAAAACATCCAATAGTCAGAAATTCATTAATTTATGACACACTCATAAAATGAAATATTATGTAGCCATTGAAAACTATGTTTTTAGCAAGAGTTTTCACTTTTTCTAGAAATACTAGTTGTAGGCTAAATAGCTGTGAAGTCACTATCACAATTACTCAACTTTGCTGTTATAGCTATAGACAATGTAAAATCAATGAGCATGGCTGTGTTCTAATAAAACTTTATTTACAAAGAAAAGTGGCAGGCTGGATTTGACATGCATTATAGTTTGCCAAATGTTATATTTGAAGAATTTGTAATGAATTAGAAACAAAATGATAACATCAACAATAACAACAGTTTAAGAAATTTGTTGTTTAGCTGCTAAGTTGTGTCCAACTCTTTTGCAACCCCCTCTGTCCATGGGATTTCCCAGGCAAGAAAACTGGAATGGGTTGCCTTTTCCTTCTCCAGAGAATCTTTCTAACCCAGAGATTGAACCATGGTTTCTTTACTGCTGAGCCACCTGGGAAGCCCAGTTTGACATATGACAGGCTTTAAAATCATACCTACTATATTTCCAATTTTGTGTATGTGTTTGTACACCAGTCTTTAAACAGGATGTATCTTTGAGTATCGGCACCAGGATGAAGTTTATTATCCACTTCATACTTCTTTGTATCTTCACATTTTTCTTTATCACTGAATATTCCTTGTTTTTGCAAGCAGAGAAAAAACGTTTTTAAATGAAATTTTGTAGTGAGAGATGTCAGATGAGGTTGCAAATTGAAACGGTTTACTTATACACAACTCCAAACTGAAGACCTAGCAGGTCTTCATGAGGAATTGGAAAATTCCATAGATTTGTGGATTCTGGATTACGGGCTCCTAAAAGGCTTAACCAAAATAAACTAAAGGGCCTCTCATGAGCTGTGCTTGCTGACATGGCATGACTAACCAGCACTTGTTAAGAGAAGCAAGGTCAAGTTGACAAAGACCATCTTCTCAGCCAAGTGAGATGTTAATAGGGCTGGTATCTGTATTGCGTAGACACCCATGGACCGTGCCCATCCCCCCCACCCGCCTCACCTCACCTGCTGTTTCCCCTTTGGTCCACATTACTGCTCCAACTTGCCGCTCCAGTATCTTTCCACAAATGGTTTCTTCTATGTGAAATAGGACTTCTCTCTCTCTCTCTTTTTCTTAAAAAAAATATGTTATATATATTATTTGTTACACACAAAGAATTAATATAAAGTACGTGTAAGGTAAAAAGCATTAGATATAGTGAATGCCCACAAACCCAAGAATTAGATCATTACTGATAAATCACACATACTACTTCACCACCTCAACTCAGAAATGATCACTAGGCTAAGTGTGAATTCTTGGCTTTTTAAAATGTATAGCCCACCACAACATATTGTTTAATTTTATATTATAGTCTCTATTACAGTAATCATGTTCATTCTTCTGGGATTTATGCTTTTAGTTGAATGTATGTTTCAAAATTTGGTTGTGTATAAGATTATACTTTTGTTATTCTGTGTATTATTATTACCTAACCTCCTTTTCATGACTCTTTAAAAATTTTCAAGTTTGTATTACTCAAACCTTGCTGCCATGACCATTCTTATATATATGTCTTAAGTATCATCCCATGAATAGGCTTACTGGATTTTTCAAGCATTTGTTTTAATGTCTTTCTCAATACTGGAATTAATCAGATTTCCTGTTTTTTTAAAAAAAATCAGTTTGGGTAAATTATTTTTTCTAGGAATTTGTCCATTTCCAAGTTTGTAAGTCTGTTGGCATAAAGTTGTCCATAGTGTTCTCTTGTTATGTTTAATTTCTGCTTTGTCCACTATTGGGTATCTCATTTTAATGATTTTATTGAGGCATAACTGACATACAGTCAAGAGCGCATTTTAAAACTGTCTAACTTGATGAGGGGATAGGCTTGGGAGAGCACGTGGCTGCCAGCACTAGCTTCAGTGCTCTGAAACCCATCACTGCATCTGGGCCAACGTCACGCTTCCCCCAGGCGGCTCCCACCCAGTGATCCAGTGCCCCAGGAGCTGAGCCCCTTTGCTTTGAGACGCAGGGCTCCACCAATGGTCCAGAGAAACCCATGTCAGCCGGGCCAACACTTCTCAGAACTATACTCTTGTCCAAGACCTTCCTCTTTTTCATCCTGCTTTCCCATTTCCTGCAAACGGTACGGTGGTGTCCTGGTCCTCCCAGGCTCCTTCATCTCCCCTACCTCTTTCCTCTCAGGTTTTCCCCCCGAAATGCTCTCTTATAATCTGATCCTTTTGTGAGATCTGCCTCTTGAGGACTTGGCTTAACACAGGGAATTTTGACTTCTGTAAACTCTATAAAACCATCACCATAGTCGAGATAATAAACATATTCATTATCCATCGTTCCCAGCAAACTCTTCCTGCCCTTTGCCTGCGTGCAGACTCTGGTTTCATTTCTGTAACTATAGATAATTTGCATCTTCTCGTATTTTATATATAAATAAAATCATAAAATATGTACCTTTCCTTGTCTGACTGTTTACATTTAGCGTAAGAATTTCTAGATTAATCTATGTTGTTGCATATATAAATAAGTTAACTCCTTTTTTATTGCTGAGTTTTATCTCACTAGGCAAATATATGACAATTTGCTTATTCATTTCTTGATCAATATAAAATATCTTGTTTTCCATTTTCAGTTATTGCAACTAAAGGTATGAAAACTCATATACAAATCTTTGTATAGTTTTCATCTTTCTTGGGAAAACGACCTAGGAGTGGAATGGATGGGTTATATGACAAATGTGTGTTAAAATTTTTAAGAAACTAAAAACCTATTTTCTAAGGTGTTCTTAAATGGGTCTTTTACCTTTTTTCTTTTATATTTAACCATTCTAACCAAATATTTACCTCTTTAACTTTCTAAAAAATACTGTTGGCTTTCTTGGTTCTTTATGTTCTAAATTTCTGTGCTATAGATTTGTTTTCTTTTGCATTGATTTATCCCTATTAATAACATATATTATCTCCTTCCTTAATTGTCTGACTTTTTATCTGTTAATATAAGAACTGAAGACTGAATGTATTTTAAGCATGTTTTTATAGCCTCCTGTATGTAGTATTTTTATTTCTAATGATTTTTAACTTTGTGTATTCATCTTGTCTTTGACTCGTGAGTTATTCAGATGTGCGGTTCTATTTGTCAGCTGTATAGGAATGTTTGATTTATCATTTCATCACTGATGTATGCAGTTGTACTCTGCTCAGAGAAGATGGTCTATATGATATCGATTCTTTAGAAGTTTTTGCAACTTGTTTTATGACCTAGTGCATGATCAATTTTGATATATGTTCCATGTTTTTATCAAAAGAAGGTATATTCTCCATTCTTCCATATATTAACTAGATGAAGATTCTTTTATTTTATGTTGATTGAGTCTTTAATCTTTATAAATTTCTATGTATATAGCGGCAACGTCCGACACTTCTTTCCTCCACTTGTATCATACAGAGATGACACGTCAGTGTTTCTCTGAGGCCCGGCCTTGGACATAGTGCATCATTTCTCAGGGCTCTCCAATGCACAGAAATCAGTGGCTACAGAGAGATGCTTGATGGAGGGGGATTGCCTCCATCTTGTACCAACCACAGCCAGCTGTTTCCTGCTATGGTCCTGTCCACACAACTTGTGTTCTCACCAGCATCTCTGGAGGGTGCGTTAGCCCTTTTGCTGCTAGTCAACTTCTTTAAAACAGAATCTCAGTTCAGAAAACATGCTGAATTGAGAAGTGGAAAGAACTACCATGGATAAGTGAATCTTAATCTGTGGGCTCAAAAAGCAATCTATCTTTCCTTGAGGCAAATGACTCTGGCTTCACTTGACTCCAATGATTGCCTGCCTCTCTCTTTGGGCAGTTCTCCCCAACCACAGTCTCAGTTGCTTGACCTGCATGTGACTTGAGATCAGTTTGACTGATTGACCTCCAGATCCTGAGATCTTAGAAAGCACCAGTGCCCCTTGCTGGTGGGCTCAGTCTGGCCCTGTGCATTTGGGGTATGTACTTTCCCTAAGAGAAAATCCCACCTTGAGTGCTCCACGGGGAAAGTCTTACTTTGACCTTCCATTCTTCTCTCTTTCCCATCTTGGCCTCTGGAATTCTGAGCCTTAGTCTTACCAGCAACCTTGCCATGGGCCGAAATGCTTGCTTCAGTCGTGTCCGACTCTGTGTGACCCCATAGATGGCAGCCCACCAGGCTCCCCCGTCCCTGGGATTCTCCAGGCAAGAACACTTGAGTGCGTTGCCATGTCCTTCTCCAGTGCATGAAAGTGGAAAGTGAAAGTGAAGTTGCTCAGTTGTGTCCGACTCTTGGTGACCCCATGGACTGCAGCCTACCAGACTCCTCTGTCCATGGGATTTTCCAGGCAAGAGTACTGGAGTGGGTGCCATTGCTACTGGCTGCCATTTCTCACCGAATGGTCTGACCTGACCATGAGGTGTGAGGGGCCCTCTCCCCTGCTCTAAAAGTCAGCCACCCCCTGATGGATGCTGGACTATCCTGCTGACTCCCTGAGGCTTTGATGCAGGGCCTGCAGCAGCCGCTTACCTGTCCTCCTTCTCGTCACCTCTGTTGCTGTGCTGTGCTTAGTCGCTCGGTCGTGTCCGACTTTTTGCAACCCGTGTTACTACCTGTATTTATTCTTTTAATAAATCTTACTGCAGTTCACTTTCCAGATTCTGATCCCTACTTAACCAATCTGCCTACTGCCTGCCAAACTCTAACTTTATATCCGGGGGCAGAAATCAGTGTTGAATTCTCCAACCCAATTCCCTGGCTGAACACCGTATTCATAATGTCAAAACAGAAGCCCCTAGCAAGACTAGCACATCCGGACTTATATTGTTTATTCCATTATGGCAAATATTATATGCACACATAATTGTTTGATTGTACACATAGATTAATATCTCTTCTCTACATTTAAATTATAAGCTTCTTAAAGGTAAATATAAACTCAACACAACCCCTTATATAAAACAGCTGCTCAGAGAGATCTACCAATTGAATTTAATCAGTTAAGAGATTAACTTTTGTACTTGCTTATTTGAGTGTAATTTCTTGGTGTCTAGTTCATTCTTTCACAAATAATTATTTATGGAGGATTGGGCTTCCCTGGTAGCTTGGTCGGTGAAGAATCTTGCCTGCAGTGCAGGAGACCCAGGTTTGATACCTGTGTAAGGAAGATCCCCTGGAGAAGGAAATGGCAAACCACTCCAGTAGCCTTACTTGGAAAATCCCATGGACAGAGGAGCTTGGTGGGTTGCAGTCCATGGGGTCGCAAAGAGTAGGGCACCACTGAGCGATTAACACACTATGTGCTAAGTAATCTTCCAGGCTCTTAAAGAATTACGCTATCAAAGTAAATAGAACAGACTCCCTCATAGAGCTTATGTTGCAGTGGCCGGGGTGGGGGTGGGGGTGGGGGGGTTGGGTTAGACAATAGCTAAATTAAAAAAAAAATGAATGTCATATGGGAACAGGTGCTACGAAGGGAAAAAAAGTGGGGCAAATGAATAGAGAAAGATGAAGGGTGGCGTTTATTGGGAGTTTTGTACGTTTTGCGCCTCTTAGAAAATAGGTTTTTAGAGGTCTCTATTTTGTTTGCTTTGCATTTATTTTGAGACTTTTAAACAGAACACACCAAACATGGAGTTTTTAAGTGAAAGTGCAAGTCGCTTAGTCATGTCCGACTCTGTGACCCCATGGACTGTATAGTCCATGGAATTCTCCAGAATACTGGAGTGGGTAGCCTTTCTCTTCTCCAGGGGATCTTCCCAACCCAGGGATCGAACCCAGGTCTCCCGCATGGCAGGCAGATTCTTTACCAGCTGCACCACAAGGGAAGCCTGAGAATACTGGAGTGGGTAGCCTATCCCTTCTCCAGGGGATCTTTCCCACCCAGGAATGAACGGGGTCTCCTGCTTTGCAGGCGGATTCTTTACAAACTGAGCTATCAGGGAAGCCCGTGGAGTTTTTAGGCCTGTAACAAATACTTTTTGCAAATGATAAGAAAAAAAAAGATTTATCAAGCTTTTAAAAATCCCCTACTCTCCTTTACATTTTAAATGTTGGCAGGGCTAGGGCAGAGGGAGGTGTGGGGAGTAAAAGACATGGGTTGCCGTCAAAATAGTGTACGTGGGAATTTATTTTCTCTCTAAAAGCCCTCTGACTCTAACATTTCAACAACACATTTTATTTAACGGACAAGATCGTCTGTACTATTTTTATTTTTTTCCGCCTGGTTTCAGCAGCAGTATCTGGAAACATGAACGATCCTGTGTACTGGTCAGTTTTCCCAAACCCAGACCCCCATGCCCTAATGCTTAACGAGCTGACGTCCCTGAAAAACCCCTGGTGACCAGCTGGAAGAATCACAAGGAGCAGGGAGGCTCTCCCGAGTTACCACGGGTGCTAACCTGGGGCAGGCGCTAGGACCGCCCAGACGCCCACAGGCAGCGCACTTCACCGCCCGTCAGAGGGGCTGAGCCGCCTCTGCTGTTACACAAGCGAGCAGGCAGCGGCAGTCACAGCTCAGCGTCCCTCCCCCTTCTGGTGGATCGGAAGGTATTTGCTTGCTATTTATCATTCAGATTTTGGACGCCGTCAATGTGCCTTTAGTGTTCACTGAATCTGATGCTCTGAAACGCTGTCCAGCACTTGTTGGCTCACTCTATTATTTTATGTCAATTTCCACAGCTGATGCAAGCAACAGTGCCATAAAGAAATGGGCTAGATATTTCCAGAGGCTGAGATCTGGAGGCATTTGGAGGTGTAAGTACATCGGTCACAGATTCCTAATGTGCTGGCTGTGTTAACTGTCTTCTGACCTTCTTTCCTCATTGCAGGAGCCCCACTGTAAGATGCTATCTGCATATTTCATTCATGAGGGATAAGCACCAAGACGGGGCCAGAAAGCCCTAATGACGGGCCTGAAACTCCACTTTGGAGTGGCTGTGGTTCCCTCTTCTAGCCTGTGGGTTTGCAAGAGGAGAAGCTGGGTTTGCAACAGAGTTTTCATGGAAAAGAGCTTCTGCTCAGGGCTGTGGGCTGCTAGCTTACTGCCTGCTCTCTGTTTTCAAAGCTCCAAGATGGTCCTTTCTAATCATTGCAGTGGTGCAGTGTAGGAGTCTTTGTTATGCTTGGTTTATTTCCAATTTCAAACACTCTTATCTTAAATGTGGATTACCAGAAAGCTGTGAAACCATTCTGTACCTCTCAGGGAAAAGCCATTGAAGAAAATTCTAGTTTGCTTTCTCTTGACCGTACTATACTCAATACTCCAATTAGTAGGTTACACACAGAGACATTAAAAAAAAAAAAATCTAGGATTCCCTTTCTTGTTCAACAATAACTCTGCTTATGTGTGATAAGGGAGTAGTTTGCTGTTAGAAAACCTAAAACGATGATGACTGTACAGAGGAAAGTGGACATTCTCTCTAAGTATTTTACGAATCAGTTAAAGTTGCTTTTTTAGGGCTTTGGTACCAATTTTGTGCATTAAAAACTCCTTGAAAACTTTAAAGCCTTGTCAAATTGTTGAGTTAGATGATTATTTTAGAAATTAGATCAAATTTAAGACTCTTATAACAAAATGTAATAAGTAGACATATTTAAAAATCCATAAAGTGTTGAGTTTTATTAATGGTCAATTCATAGAAAATTTTAAGGTAACAGTGTCATTTAATTTATTTCAGGAAAGAAAATATCAAACTAAGACAAAGCAATTCATCAATAGTGAAAAAGTGACTTCAATGAAAATGGTTTTTAAAATAAGTTTTAAAAATACTTTTAGTGGTTCAAAAATTAAGTACATTGTATTTTCTATATTGGAATACCTTAAGTGAGATATCAAATTATTTACATATCGAACATTTGAAAACAGTCGTAAAACTCTGTTTTGTAGAAGGAAGAGGGACAGAGGATACGAGGGAGGGAAAAATTAAGTCTTATTTTATTCTTCTGTACTTTGTATATTTTTAACATTCTGACTAAATATTTACTCCATAAATATGCTACCTATGTTTTTCAAAATGTAACAAAAATTACAAATGTGTATATTAAATAACTTGCAACATCATTAAATGCAAATGAATATAAGTATATAAAAATAGCATGCTAATATTGATATGTAGTATTTCTTAAGCAGGGAAAATCTTTTTGAAGATAATGCCTTGCTTCTAGTGGAAATTGGGGAAATCAGATTGGGGTTAGTAATAGCCTTTCAATATTTTGTGATGCAAAAGTCATTTTGAAAGTTTATTTTTAGTTGATATATCAAAATTCTGGATAGCTCTGTGAACATTCCATAATAAAATATCTCCCTCTCTCTTTTGAAAACATTTTCTGTATTCCAACTTCAGAATGATGACTCGATTCTTCCAATTAATACTTAGTTTGAAAGTTCTTGCCCAACATAAGATTTGCATCCTTGATCTTCAGTTTTATGTCATATTCATGCATGTCTTATCATAAACGACTTTTGTCTAAAAACTCATTGAATTTAGTGATGATAGGGGGAAACAATCTTGAGAATATAGATCTTATTGGGAATTTGATACTTTTCTTAGAATCTGAAGCTTCTTCCTGAATTTAAGTTCTAAAACTAAGTCCACTGGCTCAAACAAATTAAAAGACAGCACTTAACTGAAATCTTGAATTGTTGGCAAACCAGTGGAGCTTAAGCTGCAGAATAAAATGCCAAAGAGAAAGCTGATTTGTTAAAGTGTGAAAGTAGTGACTATCTGGTGATGTTATCGCTGAGGATAACCCCTTAGGCCTTGAGAAGTCTCCCTGCCTAGGAGTTCCAAGTGAATGTCAGTATTGTCTATGTTTACTAACTAAGTAAGGTAGAGATTCTAAAAGATTCATTTTGAATACACATTTTTATTTAAAGAGCTTCAGCAGATAGCAAATCCAGTTATACCAATTTTGCCCACAGAAATGTGAATTTTTTCCTAAAGAATATAGTATATTTGGTATGGAAATGGTGCTTAGAAAGACATTTAAGAAAGAAATAAAAAAATAGCTTTTACATGATTCAACCACCTACAAGAAACTAGTGTAAAGAGAGAGAAGACACATCAGTTCAGTTTACTTTTATTTTGGTTTTCTGAGCACCTGTGTTTTGAGTAAGGAAAGATGTCTCCTAGCAGAAGCTGCAGAAAATGCATCTGGGGGCTGACTTCCAGTGGGAAGCCGTGGGAAGCACTTTGTGTTTGTTGTTGTTCAGTGGGTCAGTTGTGTCCGACTCTTTGCAACCCCGTGGGCTGCAGCACGCCAGGCTTCCCTGTCCTTCACCGTCTCCCGGAGCTTGCTCAAACTCATGTCTGTTGAGTGGGTGATGCCATCCAACCATCGCATCCTCTGTTGCCCCTTCTCCTCCTGCCTTCTATCTTTCCCAGCATCAGGGTCTTTTCTAATGAGCCTGCTCTTCGTATCAGGTGGCCAAAGTATCGGAGCTCCAGCTTCAGCATCAGTCCTTCCCATGAATATTCAAGATTGATTTCCTTTAGGATTGACTGGTTTGATCTCCTTGTGTTTATTGAAACCAATGTAAAGAAATGACACGTCATCCTTCTCACTTTGTCCTGAGAAGTGATTACACTGCTAACTTGAGTTTTTCAGAATCTGTTGGTCAATATGCAAGTGACAATGAATAGGAATTATATGTAACTTGAGAATTTATTTGATATCTAATTATGAATGTCCCTTATTAAAGACCTAAAGGAAAGGCTACAAGAGGGTATTGATGGCAGGCCATGTCCACAGCAGTTACAGCTGTGCAAACAAGAGGGATAAATTATGTATTTTGCTGGAATTTGGCAACAGAGGTAAGCGATTATCCATATAATCACTTTTTCAGAAGAAGCTTTTCTTGAAAGCAAAGATCTTGTTGTTTTTAGAAATTGATTTTACGAATAAAGAAATGTTTGTAGGTGCAGAAAGCTTTTACATAGATGAGACACAGCCTTTGGGTATAAAAGGGTCACTAATAATTCGAAATACATGTCGTGCACTGTTGACAAATTGATTCATCCAAACATTAATTGTCCCTACTGGTTCTCACAACTGGAACTGATGTAAATGTGCTGTTGTGTTGTTCAGTTGCTGAGTTGTGTCCAACTTTTTATGACCACATGCAATGCAGCATATCACGCTTCCCTGTTCTCCATCATCTCCCGGAGTTTGCTCAAACTCCTGTCCATTGACTCAGTGATGCCATCCAACCATCTTATCCTGTTGCCCTGTTGCTTCTCCTCCTGCCCTCAGTCTTTGCCCGAATCAGGGTCTTTTCCAGTGACTGGGCTCTTTGCATCAAGTGGTGAAAGTATTGAAGCTTCAGCTTCAGCATCTGTCCTTCCCATGAATATTCAGGATTGATTTCCTTTAGAATTGACTGGTTTGATCTCCTTACAGTCCAAGAGACTCTCAAGAATTTTATCCAACACCACAGTTCAAAAGCATCAATTCTTCGGTGCTCTTTATGGTTCAACTCTCACATCCATATTTGACTACTGAAAAAACCATAGCTTTGACCATACAGACTTTTATTGGCAAAGTGATGTCTCTGCTTTTTAATATACCGTCTAAGTTTGTGATAGCTTTTCTCCCAAGGAGCTGGAGTCTTTTAATTTCATGGCTGCAGTCACTGTACCCAGTGATTTTAGAGTCAAGAAAATAAAATCTGCCACTGTTTTGTGGCCGACTTTGTTTTGAGACAACACTAATATACGCTCATTCCCTACCCCTAGGTCTTTTATTTGAGGGAAGGAGTTAAAAACTCTAAGGAAACTTGACAGATATTAATCATGATTTCATGAGGGTTTAAGTTGCAAATGAGCTTTGCTTTTCCTCCTCATATAAGACAATAACTCTAGTTTGCACTTTAGAATCAGTATAAAATTTTATTGGTAAAGGATTTAATATTTTTGGATCCTCTTTTTAAATATAGTTATTTATAGGTTTTTCAGTGTATGCCAGGTGCAGACTTTAGACCAGTAAACAAGACATGTCCACCATTCATGGCCTCCATCATTCCATCATTTTGTAAAGGGAAATAGGCAACAAGCACTTATTATGAGGGAAACACATGATTATTAAAGTTCTTTTAAAATTATTATTATAGCTTCTTTCAGATAAACCAGAATAGATCTGATAGTTACTAACTTAAAAATGAGAAGAGAGAACTATGATAAGGAATGACTTGGTGGCTTTTTTAGATGTGGTTGTCTAGAAGGTTTGCCGAAAAAGTGATATATCATCAGGGGCCCCAGTAAGAGCGGCAGCCAAGGAGAGGGGAGCATGTGCTGTAATAGAAAAAGTGTAGGCTGTTGCAAACCTGCCACCGTTTAAATCCTTTCTACCTCATTCTTAAACCTTGACATCTGGAGAATTCCACCCCCTTGATAAAAACTTTACAGAATTTTGAGAACAATGACTTTTCATCACAGAGTTTTGAGAAGAATAAGGTAACATGTTGGATGTCCAGAGCAAATTTAAATTTCTGTAATAACTTATGAAGTATTATCACAGCTTTATGAATTCACTCCTTGGAGTATCTAGTCACATAAACAAGTGTTGGACTACTTTATCACTCCTGTGCCCTTTCCTTTAAATTGGTGATTCTGTATCACATGGTTGAAGGAGAAAAGATAGCACTCTCGCAAACAGCAGAAAAAAAGAGCATCACTCCTGAAATTCCCCAAGACGAAGTCTCCTTGAGGAGCTTTGTTAGAAGCATTCATAGTAGATTTTTGATCATCTCCTCGGAAACCGCCAACACGGTGGTTGATGGGGATTAATTAAGGTGCTGTTCCTCCCAGGGAATGCCAGACTGAGATGACCACACCCAAGTAACTTAGACACATGTGCCCTATCTGGGCTGTGCTCGCTGGGCTTGGGATGTCAACCACAGGTTCTTGAGAAGTTCAGTGAAATGAGCGTGGTGCCTCATAGTGCCCAGCGTACACGCGCGAAACGAGGAGGGGAGTTCTTTGATGAAAACGATAGTTCGCTGGTACTTGGAGTGACTCACACCTAAACAGTTTTGGAATTTTGTCATCTCATCAGTGTGCAGCCCTAAAATATATACGTGCACACAAACAGACGCAAGTATATGTCTGTGTGTATAGGTATGTGTGTACATTGTGTGTATATGTATGTATATATACACATTCCAATGAGCTACATCTGCATGATGAGCAAATAAAGAAATCATTGGTTTATAATAAGTCCACAATCCTCATTCCGAGGCCAAAATTCTATTGTGTTTACTCTGAAAACTATGGGTAAATTCTCATTCCCAAGATTGCAGTTGACTCATAACTGGTTATGTTTTTAATATATAAATATTTCAATCACTGTAAAATAAATACAGACCAAATTCATTATTGATGTAATCCCAAAATGATTCCATCTGCATCATAAATAGTATAGGTTTTATCCTTTATGTATGTTGTTTTAATTATTATTTTCTTTCACTTCTTTTATAAGTATATATTTTTTAATTTAAGACTGTAGAACTTTGTATGACCCATGACAGACCATTTTAATGCTATGCTTTAGAAAAGTTTAAATTATTCTCAATTTCCTATTTGTCAAAATTTCTAGCTGGATCAAAATTCCATTTCAGGTCCATAGCGGCTTTGTTCTCAGTCTGAAAAGGGCAGAGAGACTTTGCATGAACATAGCATATGCTATTTGATAAAGAATGACCTTATTTCACGTCTTGACAAGGAAAAAACTCATACAAATCTTGTATCATTCTATGCGTATGTTAAAAGTTATATATCTAAAGAACAGATAGCTCAATTAAAGAGCAATTGCTCCTGCCTAAGTGATCATCTAAATGGTGTTTTTTCATTTTGAATGGATCCCTCTCATTTCATTTTGAATGGATCCCCTAATACCTTTGCTTTTAGGTGAAATCTTCTCTTTTAGAGTTCCCTCAAATCTACTGAGGTCCCTAGTGTGCTGAAAGTAACCTTTTTAGTATCGGGGAGGTTGGGAAAGTTGTCTAAGCCAAGTGGGTTTAGAAGCCTATCCCTGAGGGTCTGTTCTTTGAAGAGTACTTGGTGCTGTCCTTATATGAAGCTCTGGGATTGACCGCCTTTGTTGAAGACACCAAATCAAGCCCATAGCTTACATCAGAGCCTTCAGGCAGGCAGCAAGAAACAGAGAGCTGTTTGATGATGAGACTCATGGGCTGTGGTCAATTTATGACAACAACCAGTGATGTCAGAAGCAGAGGGGAACAGAATTATTTAATAGGCTTTCATAATGGTTTGACCAATGCTCTCTCTGAGGATAGGAACATATTATGGAAGGCACCAAAGAATCTCCAGAGCCTTCCCTCCAAAGCATCTGGTTTATGAAATACATTTATTAATATTTTATCTATGTAAATTAGGCTAAAGAAGTCTGTCTCTATTTGATTTTGCAATTCTTCCCATGCAGCTCTTATATAATAATATTGTACTTTTTATTAACTATGAAACTGACAAACCTAATTATTTCTAATATTTTTTTCACTTATAAAGAAATAAGTCTTCGTGATTATCAAGTGTTCTCTGAGAAATCTCAAAAATAATTTTACAAGTGAATTTTAGGGGCTTTCAAGGGTGACCTCCAAAGCTGCTAAAGTCTAATTTTATAATCATGCCTCTCTGGAAAATATAAAATGAACAAATGTCAGCAATTTCACATAACTTATTATTTAATAAGGAAACCAGATGTTACGATTACTTTGAAGAAAATGTGAGAAATTAAGAAAGATATGGGAAAGTAAAATTGCTGCATCAGATTTATACATATATATGTGAAAGTCGCTCAGTTGTGTCCAACTCTTTGTGACCCCATGGACTTTATACAGTCTATGGAATTCTCCAGGCCAGAATACTGGTGTGGATAGCCGTTCCCTCCTTCAAGGATTCTTCCCAACCCAGGGATAGAGCCCAGGTCTCCCACATTGTAGGCATATCCCGCACATGGCTTTGTCGCTCAGTCTTGGGACCCCATGGACTGTAGCCTGCCAGGTGCCTCTGTCCATGGGGCTTCTCCAGGCAAGAGTACTGGAGTGGGTTGCCATGTCCTCCTCCAAAGGATCTTCCCAACCCAGGGATCAAACCCAGGTCTCCCTCATTACAGGTAAATTCTTTACCATCTGAGCCACCAAGGAAGCCTGCATCTGATTTAAAAACTGGCTAATATCCAACAGGTCAAAAATCTTTGGGTTTATTTTCTCCACTGGGCAAAAATTATTTGTATATCTAATGGATAAAATTTTACAAATTAACAGCAATTTTACTAAATCTAGGTGCTTCAATTAATAATAAAAAATGAGACAAGTAATCAGGTTTCTCTAGACCTGTACCGTGCAATAAAGTAGCCACTAACTCTTTAATTATTTTTTTGCTTTGTGTGCATGCTCAGTTGCATCTGACTCTTTGTGACCCCATGAACTATAGCCCATGAGGCTCCTCTGTCCATGGGATTAGCCAGGCAAGAATACTGGAGTGGGTTGCCATTTACTCCTCCAGGGGAGCTTCCCAACCCAGGGATCTCTTGCATTGGCAGGTGGATTCTTTACTGCTATGCCACCTGGGAAGTCCCAAATATGGCTATTAAAATTGAAGCTCAAATTAATTAAAACTGGACATATTAACACTCTGAAGTCCTCAGTTGCACTGTCCTCTTTTTGCGTGCTTGGTGGTTGTACAGACTTACTGGCTAGTACTGAGTGGCTCCTGTACTGGGCAGCATTTCTATCTTCATGGAAGTTTCTTTGAGATAGCACTGTGCCTGCCTAGACAATCCTTAGGCAGTCATTGACCCTTTATGATGCTAAACAGTTACATTCCCCACCATTTTGCCTTATTTTCAAATTTCAGAACAATTTTTGACAGTTTTAATTGTGACAGAATTTATAAGCATCTAAAAATAAAACTCAGTAGTAAAGGACTGCTATCCAAATAGGCTTTATATATAGCATGATCAGGGCTTCCCAAGCGGCTCTAAAGTAAAGAATTTGCTTGCCAGTGCAGGAGACGCAAAAGAAGCAGGTTGGATGCCTGGGTGGGGAAGATCCCCTGGAGGAGGAAATAGCAACCCACTCCAGTACTCGTGCCTGGGAAATTCCATGGACAGAGGAGCCTGGTGGGCTGCAGTCCATGCGACAGCAAAGAGCTGGACAAGACTGAGAGACTGTCATGCCAAAACAGGAGAATTATATGATACATTATATATTTTGGTAGCAATGCACTTTAGAGCAATGCACACAGTGATACCTACCAAAATATGTACCATTCAAATTAGTAAATTTGATTCAGTTAGGAAACCATAAGAGCTGAGATGTTGCGAATGTTTCTGATAAACAAGAGGAGGGTCAAAACAGAAAGAGAACAGCCGTAGTATCTAAGGAAAATTTTGCCTTTTGCTTCACATAGCATTTTATTTTTCCATGCTTAATTATGATAAACTGGAAATACACATATTTCCATGAAAGTAACTTCTATGTTAAATAGAACCTAGGTTTAACATGAACGCTCAGTAGTGCAGAAGGAAAATAAACATTATCAAACTAGGATACTATTTTAAAATTGTGAGAATTACTTATGTAACAGAGAACTGCTTTATCTTGGATTTCTCATTAACAAAATGAAAGCATTAGTTCCCTGAATTTCATTATTGTAAAGTTGCAAATGTAAATTTAATTTATCAGACAAATAGCTATTAGGTGCCTATTGTACAAACAAGATGGAAACAGTATCTGCCCATATAGAGGGTGCAGACTGGTAATGGAGGCAGAAAATAAAAACAGTAACAATTAATTGCAAACACTGTAAATTTTGTGAAGAAGTATCATGAGAGCATATGAGGGGTAACTCTTTTCTAGTCTGTTGGGATTGTAGCTGGGTATGTATCTGAAGGGATGCAGTCAAGAAAGTCATCTTTAAGAAACTAATATGTAAATCAGGATGTAGAGGATAAGGAAGGATTTTCTAGGTAAAGCAGAGTCGTGGAGGATTGAAAATGTCTTAAAGGAAACATCATATAGAAGGTCACTGACCAAAGAGGTAACATGAACATTTGAGATTTCAAATGGATGAAGATGTGATGACTTGAACTGTTTTTCCAATGTTATATTTCCCTTTTTGGCCTAAAGAAAGAGTACAGATTGGCACAGATTACCTTTTTATATCAAATTGCAACAAGGAAATACCTAAGTAGATAAAATCCTTGTGACCTACTTCTCATTCAAAATTGCCAAAAATGTTTCCCTCTGTGAAAAAAAGCTGCCTATAGAGTAGTCACCTTGACCTTCCACTAAGGTCCAAAATGGAAGAGGTCAGTTTCTAATCATGTGTTAATGTACTGGTTCACTGTTGACTCTCTGGGCTGTTTATGCAAACAGAATTTCTTATAAATAAAAGTGAAGCCTTGGATAGGCTTATTGAATTTGGGCATAACTGCAGGTCTTGAGGTAATCGGAGAAAAAGAGTTACTCTCATTGCCTAGGACAATAACTAAATGGCAACCCACTTCAGTAGTCTTGCTGGGGAAATCCCATGGACAGAGAAGCCTGGTGGGCTACAGTCCATGGGGTTGCGTAGAGTCCATCATGACTGAGCAAACACCCAATGTCTGAATAATTCAACCTTTATTTATAGTATCAATTACAGATCATCCACATTCAGATACATAGATGGCATTATATTTGATTACAGAATTTTAGATTAGATAATGAATGGATGGATCAAAATTTTTTTTTGAACTTTATCTGGAATATTATCTTGGCATCATCTTTCTCCCTGCCCACACACTTTTCATGATGTATTTGTCCCACCATTATAAATTCATTGCTGTATTTGATATTTTCTCTAGAATATGAGTGGATAATAATCTGTTTCCAACACTTAACATATTGCTTGCCCAGTGACGTTCAGTTCAGTCTCTCAGTCGTTTCCGACTCTTTGCGACCCCATGAATCGCAGCATGCCAAGCCTCCCTGTCCATCACCAACTCCTGGAGTTCACTCAAACTCACATCCGTCGAGTCGGTGATGCCATCCAGCCATCTCATCCTCTGTCGTCCCCTTCTCCTCCTGCCCCCAATCCCTCCCAGCATCAGAGTCTTTCCCAATGAGTCAACTCTTCGCATGAGGTGGCCAAAGTACTGGAGTTTCAGCTTTAGCATCATTCCTTCCCAAATAACACCCAGGACTGATCTCCTTTAGAATGAACTGTGTTGGATCTCCTTGCAGTCCAAGGGACTCTCAAGAATCTTCTCCAACACCACAGTTCAAAAGCAGCAATTCTTTGGCGCTCAGCTTTCTTCCAAGTCCAACTCTCACATCCATACATGACTACTAGAAAAACCATAGCCTTGACTAGATGGACATTTGTTGGCAAAGTAATGTCTCTGCTTTTGAATATACTGTCTAGGTTGGTCATAACTTTCCTTCCAAGGAGTAAGCATCTTTTAATTTCATGGCTGCAATCACCATCTGCAGTGATTTTGGAGCCCCCAAAAATAAAGTCTGACAGTTTACACTGTTTCCCCATCTATTTCCTAGGAAGTGATGGGACCAGATGCCATGATCTTTGTTTTCTGAATGTTGAGCTTTAAGCCAACTTTTTCACTCTCCTCTTTCACTTTCATCAAGAGGCTTTTGAGTTCTTCACTTCGTGCCATAAGGGTGGTGTCATCTGCATATCTGAGGTGATTGATATTTCTCCTGGCAATCTTGATTCCAGCGTGTGCTTCTTCCAGCCCAGCGTTTCTCATGATGTACTCTGCATAGAAGTTAAATAAGCAGGGTGGCAATATACAGCCTTGATGTACTCCTTTTCCTATTTGGAACCAGTCTGTTGTTCCATGTCCAGTTCTAAATGTTGCTTCCTGACCTGCATATAGGTTTCTCAAGAGGCAGGTCAGGATGTTCAGTATGTGTTTATTAGGAGACTAAGCAAGTGAATTTTCCCCTGGTGGCTTACCTGGTAAAGAATGGCTTCCCTGGTGGCTCAGCTGATAAAGAATCTGCCTGCAATGTGGGAGACCTGGCTTCAATGCTTGGGTTGGGAAGATCCCCTGGAGAAGGGAAAGGCTACCCACTCCAGTATTCTGGCCTGGAGAATTCCATGGATTGTATAGTCCATGTGGTCACAAAGAGTCAGACACAACTGAGCGACTTTCACAAGCAAGTAAATAAATGAAGGATTGTAGATTTATAAATATATCAAGAAAAAGAAAAGGACTTTAAAATATCTGGTTGAATTTCTTTAAAAAGGTTTTCATTTTATATGGAAGTAAGTTAATAGTATCTAATTTATTTGATTAAATAATATTGATGAGGCAAGAGCTTTTCAAGGATGATGTTACCAGTCTCATCAATATTCAGCTTTTATTGAATGCCTCTTCAGGACAAGTGCAAGCGCAAATCGCTCAGTCGTGTCTGACTCTTGGCGACCCCGTGGCCTCTACAGTCTGTGGAATTCTCCAGGCCAGAATACTGGAGTGGGTAGCCTTTCCCTTCTTTGGTACAAATCAGCCATAAAAAATTAGAGGTATCAGGCATGGTTCTTGCCTTCTAGGAATTCATGACAAAATTGAAAAGCAAAGATATTTGCTTAAAAATATTATGTTTAAAATAGGAGATGTGCATGTGTGTTCACAATAAGTCATTTCAGTCACATTTGACTCTTGTGACGCGATGGACTGTAGCCCACCAGGCTCCTCTGTTCATGGAATTCTCTAGGCAAGTATATGGAGTGGGTTGCCATGCCCTCCTCCAGGGGATCTTCCAGACCCCGGGACTGAACCCAAGTCTCTTGTGTCTTCTGCACTGGCAGGTGGGTTCTTGACCACTAGCACCACCTGGGAAGCCCCATAGGAAATGTGTGCTAGAAGTCAGCTGAGTACAATAAAAAGTGAGAGATGCCAGAGTTAGGAAGGTTAACAGCAAGGACATTCTGAAACCCAGGTAATATTAAAAGTCACAAGAGGGAAGAGATTTCATCAAATACTAAGCTCCTCTAATTGTTCATCGATGACTAACCACTGACTCATAATGTTGTCCTTTCCCATATATTTCTCACTATTTTATAGTTGACTGCCTTTGAAAACATTATTTATATCTTCCACATAAAAACAACTGAAAAAAAGAATGAAATTAGTTATCTATTGACCACCTGCTATATCCCAGATATTATAGTCAGAATTTTATATAATATATCCCTACCTCAAACATTTTTTAGAACATAAACACATTCACAATGTTTTTTAAAAAATTTAAAAATATTTTTATCTTCATCTTTTATGACAGAGCCTAACCTGGACAAGAACCTTTTTTTCCCCATAAAACAACTTTGTTGTGGTGTACTTATAGAAAACAAAGACTTATTTTATATTTACAGCTTAATGGGTCTTGACAAATGTATACTCCTTTATGTTCAATCAAGAAAGAGAATATTATCTTCACCCCCCAAATTCCCTGATGTTCTTTTGCAACCCGTCTTGGCCTTAGACTCCCTCTGACATGCTGTTGGTCATTGTAAATTCATTTGCCTTATCAGGAATTACATCTAAATGAAACCGTATGGTCTGTACCCTTTTGTATACGGCTTCTTTCGTATGGAATGTTTTTGAAACTCACCCAGGTCCTTGCATGTAGAGGTGGTTTAAAGATTTGTGTTTTTAATTTCTTAGTAGTGGTTCATCTTATGAATATATTGCCGTTTGTTTATCCATTCTCCTATTGTTGGGCATTTACATAGGTTTCCTTTGGGAGGATGATAAAGTTGGGGTGAACCTTGATTTTCAAGACTTTGTGTAGAAATGTGTTTTTATTTCTCCTGGTGAGCAACTAAGAGTGCAGTTGCTGAGCTCTATGACAGCTGCACATTTTGCTTTGTGTTTGTTGCATTTTGCTTTTCCAGCAGAAATGTGTGACAGGTCCAGTTTCTCCTTATCTTCACTAGTACCTGATATTGTTACTATTTTCACGTAAGCTTTCCTGTTGGTGTGTAGTGGTATCTCACTGTGAATTTAATTTGCGTATCAAATTGAATCCATCTCTGACAGACTAATGGTATTGAGCATCTTTACTTAGACTCGTTAACCATTTGTCTTCCTTTAAGAAGTATCTATTCAGATCTTTTGCCCACTTTTGTGTTAAGTTGCTTGTGATAGAGTTGTAAGACTTCTCCATGTTTTATGGAGGCAAATCCTTTGTAAGATACACATTTTACAGATCTATTCTCTCCTATGTCTTTTTTTAAAAGAAGACTAGTTTTTAGGGCAGTTTTAGGGTCACCCCAAAGTTAAGAGGAAAGTACCAGGAGTTCCCACATATCCCCTCTCCCATTATCAACATCCTCCACAAAAGTAGCACATTTGTTACAGTTGATGAGCTGCGCTAACACATCATTGTCACTCCGAGTCCACTGTTTACCTTAGGGTTCAATCTTGTTTTACCTTCTGTGGGTCTGAAAAATATATATAACGACTTATATCTGTTGTTACAGTACACGAGGACTATTCTCACTGCCCTAAAAATCCTCTGTCCTGGGCCTGTTCATCCCTGCCCTCTCAGACCTCCACAACCACTGAACTTTTTATTGTCACCATAGTCTTGCCTTTTCCAGAATGTCATATAGTTGCAACCATGTGGTGTGTAGCCTTTGCTGATTGGTTTCTTTCACGTAGTTATATGCAGTTTAGTCTCGTCCATGTCTCCTCATAGCTTGATAGCCCATTTATCTTTAGTGCTGAATAATATTTCACTGTCAAGATGTACCACAGATTATCCATTTACTTACTAAAGGGTATCTTGGTTGCTTCCAAGTTTTGGCAATCATGAATAAAGCTGCTGTAAACATCCATGTGCAGATTTTGCGTGAACATAAATTTTTAATTCATTTGAATAAATACCGAGGAGGAAGCATGATTGCTGGATTGTATGATGAGAGTGTGTTTAGTTCTGATTTTCATTTTATTTTCATAGGTTTCTTTTCTTTCCTTTTTTTTTTTTTTTGCTAAGAGCAGTAGGTTTTAATTTGATACAGTCTCTTTTACCTCTTTTTGTCTTTTATGGTTTGTGCATGGTCTGGTGGCAATTTCACATGTCTATGGGGAGAATTCACCCCATGCTTAATACTATTAAAGTTCAGTTACTTGATTGACTCTACATGAGGCGGTAATATTGAGGATCATCACATAAGAGTGATTTTATCTTATACATTTATTAACCAGTGCTCTGGATGATGAAGTGATTCATAGGCATTGTCCTCCTAACTACCTGAATGTCAAAGCAGAAACAGTTATAGAGCCGCGGGGTCAGGAAGGAAATGATAAGACATCCTTTCCATCCACTGGATAAACATTTTAACAGTCAGATCATTTGTCTAATGCACATTTCCAGAACTTGTTTTCATCATAAGCAGCAATGTAGCATAACTCATCTGGATGTTAGAGCAGGAAAAGAAAAAAGAACCTTCTCTCCTTTTTGTCATTATAAGATGCCTGCCTGACTTTCCACAGCTTAGCAGTGGGACATTTGCAGTCAACATATCACTTGATTTCAAGTAGAATCATGCCTTGGGGGTGGCTAAGTGGTCCTCTGGGCAGAGTGGGAGTTTTCTAATCAAACAAAGCCCAGGCATGTATGCTAAGCTAGCAGAGTGAGCAGGTCACTGAAATGTCCTGAGCCACGGTTTCCATCATCTGTAAGATGTGAAGATTTGAATGTATGCATCGAAATATAGTAGGCTCTCACTAGATTTTTTTTTTTTTTTACTAATTGGTGATATAAATAATGAATTAGAAATTTTATTTCTGGTGCATTTTTATCATTAGAAGAAAGAGAACTGAGAAATTCAGGACGAAAATGTCAAGATTAAAAACTTAGTCTTTGTTTTCCATAAATCCCACCTAGGTTTTTACTCATGATCATAACCTAATTGTGTTTTTTTTTTTTTTCACAAGAAGCATGTCTTAGAAGTGATAGATATTGAATTATATTATTGCTATACAAAACCAGAGGACAAAGTGGCATCACGATTATTTTCAAATCTTAGCCAAACAGATATTATTGAGGGACCACGTTTTTCTATGATACCTCTTAAAATTTTGAATAACTAACAAATTACCCTGCTGATTCAAAACCCAAACAATAAGGCTACACCAAGAAGGCTTAACCTCCACTGTTCCCCCCATCTGTAAAGTTCTCCTTACTTTGTTCCCTAAGCTAATCAGTTTTATTACCTACTCTGTTTTTTAAGCCAATTTGAACAAATATGGGCTTCCCTGGTGGCTCAGACTGTAAACAATCCGCCTGCAATGCAAGAGACCTAGGTTCAATCCCTGGGTCAGGAAGATCCCCTGCAGGAAAGCATGGCAACCCACTCCAGTATTCTTGCCTGAAGAATCTGATGGATGGAGGAGCCTGGTGGGCTACAGTCCATGGGGTCACAAAGAGTCGGACACGACTGAGTGACTAAGCACACAGACAAAAGTTAGTATACTACACACTCTGTTGTACATCTAGCTTAATAAAATATATCTGCAGAAAGTAACATATCATCCTTACAGAGCGGCCGTGCTAAGATTCTGTGAAGCATTCCAACCTCATTGCATGTGCTGCTGAAGCAAAAACCCTGCAAGTCCTTTGCTAAATTAAAAAAGTGACCTACCTCTCCACTGGGTTCTCTTCTTGCCTAGAGGCAGAAAGTGGCAACAGGTAAGAACTCAAGGCCCCTGGAATTTTTGAAGACATAATTCTAGCATGTAACTGCTCAGGGAAAGAGGCTCTGGGAATTCTGACGTTCTTCCCTCTGGCAAAATCAGTCTTGAGGGGTTGGTTTTAGCCTGCAGGCTTATGCTACAAATAGAAGCATGTTTCAGCCTAAAAGTTAATATGGCTTTTCATTGAAGAGTGAATGTTTTCATGTGTAAAACTTGAAAGGGAAAAGTGTCTAATATAGTCTTGCCTCCTGATTAGAGGAAGTGACTGGAAGGAAATCCTTCTAAGGCAATTGCTTGTAGCGCCGACTTACTTGTCACCCTAGAGGAAGCTATAAGCTTCTCGGAACACTATCTCCCGAGAACATACAGGACAGGCCTTTCATCTGAGTCATAATGATGGGTGCAGCATGGTGTTGGAGACGCTGTCGTAACTGAAGTTTATTTGGTAGCTAAAATTTCTGAATTCAGTTTCGTCTTTGAGTTTATAAGCATCCCAGCTTGTTTTTCAAAAATCTGAAAGCACATGTACATGTATACACATGCCTTACAGTAATGGAAGGCAGGAGCAAGTTAGGGTCAGATCTACAAATGTTAAAAAGTATAAGGTCACCTAAGTCATTCATAATTTATTTACTAAAAATTTATTTATATCATATTATATATGCTTATGATATGATATATGATATGACTTATATGTGGAATCTAAACAAGTAATACAAATGAACTTATTTACAAAACAGAACTAGACTGTACAGACGTAGAGAACACAAAGGAGAAAGAGAGGAGGGATAAATTAAGAGTTTGGGATTAACAGATACCTACTATATAAAAAATAGGTAACAACAAGGACGTTCTGTGTAGTTCAAGGAACTATAGCCAACATTTTTAATTCTCTTTTATGAAAAAGAATCTGAAAAAGAATAGACATATACATGCATGTACAACTGAACCCCTTTGCTGTTCACCTGAAACTAGTGAAATGTAAATCAACTATGCTGCTGCTGCTGCTGCTGCTACGTCACTTCAGTCGTCTCCGACTCTGTGCGACCCCAGAGACGGCAGCCCACCAGGCTCCCCCATCCCTGGGATTCTCCAGGCAAGAACACTGGAGTGGGTTGCCATTTCCTTCTCCAAAGCATGAAAGTGAAAAGGGAAAGGGAAGTCACTCAGTCGTGTCCAACTCTCAGTGACCCCATGGACTGCAGCCCACCAGGCTCCTCCATCCATGGGATTTTCCAGGCAAGAGTACTATACTTCAATTAAAAACAATAATGATTAAGAAAAGAATTCACCTGTTATTTCCTCAATAGATTTACCTTTATTTCTGTGTTTTACTTCCGCTAATCATCAAGTTTATTTGCATTTACTGAGTGCAGAGCAGGTCTGTAAAAGAACCGGTGCCCTGAAGACAGGCATAAACCAGTCTGGTGGCCACTGTTTCTGGGTTGCTAGATTGTAAGAGAGAACACGGGCAAGCCACGAGGAGTGACAGCCACTTAAACGTCAAGACCAAGAGTTCTCAGCTGTGTAACATCGTGGTTTCCTCTGCAGGTAGTGGCTCCATCCCAGGACATTGATGGCAGGGCTCATCTTCTCAAGAATGTGTAAGGAAACCCTGTAAATTTTGCATCCATGTCAAGTCAAACTACAGGGACAACGGCTGGCGGAAATCAGACCCAGTTCTACTGTTGGAAGCCTGCAGGGGCTTGCTATCCTCAAAAGTGTCCTTCCACCAGGATTTTTAGCAATCTAGACAGAAACAATAATTTTCCTTCTTGGTCCTGTGTAACATCATTTCTTCAAGTGTGCAAGGACATCACCCTTATTGTCTGTACCAAGTATGGCACATCCAGCCCCTTATTCTGGACTAGCATGGGGAGTATCATTCAGGTGTAGTGTTACTCTGCTTTTATATGCTGTGGTTTTCAAGATTTTACATCCTCATAACTAACATGAGTTTTTTTAGTAGAGGTATTCCATTTTCAGTCCATAAATATTGAGTGCAACTATGTACCAGATCCTCTTCTAGGGGCCAGGGATAGAATCCGCTGATACTCTGGAGCTTTGGGAAGGATAGTGAATATACAAGTATATACTTGTTAGCAGGGGGAAATTAAAGAAGAGAAAGGGCTGAGAGAGTGTGACTGGTCTAGGGTGAATGATGAGGGAAGGAAACCCTGACCTGCCATCCTTGGGGAGTAACTTGAGTTCAATGAGTGAACGAGCCACACGGATAACTAATGCAGGGATGGCAGATGGCAAATGCCCTGGGCTTTGCCTGGGAGTGTGTGTGCCATATTCAAAGACGAGCAAGGAGGGACCATGGATAGAAAAATATGAAAGAAAGGAGAGAAACAGGAAAGGCGATCAGACACACAAGCAAGAGGCTGAATGGGGAGCATGAATGATTTTATGGAGCTGTGGCCTTTATGGCAAGTGAGGTGGGAAGCCACTGGGGGGAGGGGGAGCAAGGAGAGACTGGAGACGTCACATCAATGTCTCACTCTGAGGGCCAGGGAGCAAGGGTAGAAATGGGGGGCTCACTTCCGAGGCTGTCACAGTACTCTAGGCGAGAGATAATAGTGGTTGCACCCAGTAGCTAGAGGACTCAGTCTGACTTAATTGATATCCAGTAAATATTTCTCAAGAGAAGGCAATGGCAACCCACTCCAATACTCTTGCCTGGCAAATCCCATGGACAGAGGAGCCTGGTAGGCTGCAGTCCATGGGGTCGCTAGGAGTCGAACACGACTGAGCGACTTCACTGGGCCAAGCAATGTGCCTGAGTCTGTGCTGTTAACCACTGCACTGTTCGTAAAAAATAAAAACAGTAAGTGAATGTTATAATAATGAAATAGATTGATTTCATTCATGTAAAAGTGTTTGAGCCATGGCTACACCTCTTAGACAACTTCTATTGGATCCCTTCAGGATGATTACCAGATATGGGTTTTTAATATTCCTTTTACTTTTCCTAACTCATTTCAGGTTAGAGTTCTTATTTATTTTTATCCCAAAACATGATTTTAAAAAGTCTTCTTAGAGAAGATGAAAGCTATTTTTTCTTCCTTTAAAATTTGGACTGCATTGATAATAAAACTAAAGCAAAATGATATTTAATACTAGAACTATGAGACCCAGATCATAGGTTTCCCTGTATCTCATCACCTATGGTCTAGACCTGTTAGCCTGTGTCTTTTTATAGGAGGATGCATAGACATATCAGGACCAATGCCATCTGGGGAAGAATAATAATTCAAAAGAAGTTATGGGAAACATCCATTCAGTCAGCCAGTTATTGAACTGCGGCGGTGCGTTGGCCACCGTGCCATCATGTAAAGATGAATATTGCAGTCTGGTTGAGGAAACAGCCTATAATCTACAGTTACACCGAAGCGAGATGCACAGACCACAGGAGACAGGTGCAGAGCGCCGTGGGAGTAGACGGAGGGAGGTGTCGGAAGATGTTGATGGATGAGATGAAGCTAGAAGGAGGTTGCTTGGTAGACAAGGAAATCTGTTGACTAGTTTTTGAACTTGTCCGAGAAGAATGAAATTAGTAGGTGCTCATTCTAAAAACAAAAGTAGTTCACAACTGGGGAAAAACTGTATAAAGATTATGCTGGTGTTATTAGACAGCATATCTTTTGCTCAGGTCCCAGGTATAAGTTACGACTCTTCATTGTCAGTTAGATGGATTAAACCAGGAGGTTGATGTTGGCTACTGGACGGCAGGAGTATTATTAGATATAGCTGCTATCAGGAGAATCTGTGGTAAGACCTGAGTCCTCAGTGATGTTAATAATTTTTAAAGACCTGTTTTGAAGTCTTTCTACATGGGTTATAACTTTAACCTGTGAGAATGTTCCTGAGATTTTGCAGGGAAGTTAAAAAAAAATAAATTTGAATTGCTTTTATACAGATCAAAGGAGATTGTAGGTACAGGAACCTTAAATTTAAGGCTTTTTATGTAGTCAACATTCTTTTAGTTTTTGAAGGCATTCAAGCTTGCAATTAAGACAGAAGAGAATGGAATAAATCAGACTTTGGTGTAACTAAATCTTGGCTTTATCTCCTACCTGCTATCCTTATTTAATTCATCTTTGCTTAGTCATCTGAAAAATTGGAAAATAGTAGTAGTTTTCATCATAGTTGAAAATGACATTAGTAGACATAAAGCATTTAGCAGAGGATTAAGTGCTTAACAGTTATTATTGTTGTTGTTGTTCAGTCACTCAGTCGTGCCCGACTTTTCAACCCCATGGAGCAGCACATCAGGATTCCCTGTCTTCCACTGTCTCCCAGAGCTTGCTCAAACTCACGTCCATTGATTCAGTGATGCCATCCAACCGTCTCATCCTCTGTCGCCCCCTTCTCCTTTTGCCTCCAATCTTTCCCAGCATCAGGGTCTTTTCCAATGAGTTGGCTCTCCGCATCAGGTGGCCAAAGTATTGGAGCGTCAGCTTCAGCATCAGTCTTCCCAATGAGTATTCAAGGTTGATTTCCTTTAGGATGGACTGGTTTGATCACCTTGCAGTCCAAGGGACTCTCAAGAGTCTTTTCCAGCATCACAATTCAAAAGCATCAATTCTTCGGCGCTCAGCCTTTTTATGGTCCAACTCTCACATCTGTATGTGACTACTGGAAAAACCATAACTTTGACTATATGGACCTGTGTCAACAAAGTGATGTCTCTGCTTTTTAATATACTTTGTTTGTTTAATATGCTAGATTTGCCATAGCTTTTATTCCAAGGAGCAAGCATCTTTTAATTTCGTGGCTACAGTCACTGTCCACAGTGATTTTAGAGCCCAAGAAAATAAAATCTGCCACTGTTTCCACTTTCCCCCCCATCTATTTGCCATGAAATGATGGGACTGGATGCCATTATTCTTCTGTGTTAATTTTTATTAGAGTACAGTCGTTTTACAATGTTGTGTTAGTTTCTGCTATACAGCAAAGGGAACCAGCTATGTTTATATATATTCCCTCTTTTATGGGTCTCCAGCCCATCTGCACCACCAGAGAGCAGTGAGTCGAGTTCCCTGAGCTGTACAGGGGGTTCTCACCAGTTAGCTTTTTTATATACAGTGAGAGCATGCTTGTGCTCAGTCATGTCAGTTTGTGACACTTTGGACTGCAGCCCACCAGGCTCCTCTGTTCATGGGATTTTGCAGGCAAGAATACTGGACTGGGTGGCCATTTTCTCCTGCAGGGCATGTTCTCGATCCAGGGATCAAACCCACATCTCCTATACTACAAGCAGATTCTTTACCGCTGAGCCATGAGAAAGTGTGTATATGTCAATTACAGTCTCCCAATTTCTCCCGCCCTCCTGTCCCCACTTAGTACTCGTACACTGGTTCTCTACATCTGTGTCTCTCTTTCTGCTTTGCAAATAAGTTCATCTGAACCATTTTGTAGATTTCACAGGTAAGCAGCATTATACGATGTTTGTCTTTCTCTTTTTGGCTAACTCCTCTGTTTATGACACTCTCTGGTTCACCCATATCTCTGCAGGTGGCACTATTTCACTCCTGTTATGGCTGAGTATATTCCGTTGTATGCATGCACCACGTCTTTACCCATTCCTGTATCGATGGACATTTAGGTTGCTTCCGTGTCCTGGCTAGTGAAAATCATATGGTAATGAACATTGAGGTGCATGTATCTTTTTGAATTATGGTTTTCTCTGGGCATTTGCCCAGGAGTGGGATTGCTGGGTCATATGGTAGATATATTTTCAGTCTTTTAAGGAACCTCCATACTACTCTTTATGGAACTTTCCAGGTGGCACTAGTGTAAGAATCTCTTAAGGAGACTTAAGAGATGTGGGTTGGATTCCAGGATTGGGAAGATCCCCTGGAGTAGGAAGTGGCAACCTACTCAGTATTCTTGCCTGGAAAATTCCATGGACAGGGCATCAGAGGATAAGATGACTGGATGGCATCACCGATTCAATGGAGATGAACTTGGGCACACTTTGAGAGATGGTGAGGTACAGGGAGGCCTAGCGTGCTGCAGTCCATGGGGTCGCAAAGAGTCGGACACAACTGGGCGGCTGAACAACAACAGAGAGACTGTATGCTGTAGAATATTTTCTCTCCCCTTGTGATGATCAAAATGTGCTGGCCCAGTGTCTCACTTTCTCGGTTCATACTGCCTTATAAACAGATACGGATTAATATAATAGTGATTTTTAATATTTATGGGTTACTCCTTCTAGGTGACAAGGTTAAAAACTAGCAAAAGCTTGTAATACATATAGTTTTGTTTTAATCTTAAATGTAGATTTTTAAAAACCTGAATAATATCAGTACTAATTTGCCAGGGATGAGAATTATAAGCTAGTGGTGTTATGCAAATGACTACAGAGGGTGATTCATTCTGAAGAACGTGGGAGAATTTTTAAAATCTGAATGATAGTTCTTGGCATTTCAGTGTGTGTGTGTGTGTGTGTGTGTGTGTGTGTGTGTGTGTGTGAGTGCTCCTATGTACACATGTAAATTCTCTTTCCACTTCCATTCTTTGCCTACATGTAATTATGACATTCCAAAATAGGCATGGACTTCAGAGCCAATGTTAGTTATTAGATTGTGAAATTAGAATTTCCAGCTCAGCTATTTTATATTCTCTTTATTAAGACTTTCTCAGTGGTTGGTCCTATCCAATCTACAATTATAATGCTGTATTACATCCACAGAATCATCTGAGTTCTCATAAGAAGGAATATATTTCCTATGAGGCTAGCTCTGGAGGGTCAGCCTTTAGGAAATATTTTCTAGAGAAAAACCAGAATGACCAGAGTGGGAGTTCAGTGATTCCCCCAGAACTTCACAGCGGTTCTCACCTCAGAGCCTTAACACATACGGGGATTCACTTAAGGTATGTCAAGAATAATTTACTGTAAGTAAAATACAGAAGTTTCTACATAAAATACCTAAATGCAAATGGGTTGAAAGCTGACCCTACGATTATGTGGTCCTCTTGGGTGGGAGGGAAAGGAGCTGTAGTCACAGACATTTTGTATATAGCTTAAAACAGATTCCCCAAATTCTAGGCTGCCTCCAAATCTTCGGGAACACTGGTGACATTCAGATTCCTGGGCCCTCCCTCCATGAAATTTGATGTTGTTCATCCAGGTTGAGGTGTAAATGCACATTGTTAACCTGCAACCCAGGTGACTCAGACTCAAGTGGGAAGAGATCATTATTTTCACAAATAGCCATTAGGTTTCACAGAAGGCAACCTGTCTCCAACAGGTCTCATGACTTCCTTCCAGCCTGACTGCCTTGTCCTGCTCCCAGTCTAAGACTGGCTGGTATGTTCTCAGTAACAAGCAGTTTGGCTCACAGACCCTCATTTCTTACAGCAGGTGCTGACCGCCGCCAATTGCTAATCCGAATCACCCTAGCAGAGACCGTAGAAGACTTCTCTGAATTATATATCACTGCCACCTACAAATAACAACACAGAGAATGGAGGAACAGTTTTTTTTTTTTTCATTTCTAAAGAGTACATATTATATGAAAAAGCTGCTAAATGGATGGGATAAGAGAGGTCCAAAATGCTGAAATTATGAGTTGCTTACCCAGTGTGAAGAGAGGTGATAGGGAAAAAAGAAGCAAAATTTGTAAGTATTCATAGCATTCCCCAGCAACGCTACAAACAATACTAGAGTTTTTTTGGTTTTGTTTTTTATCTGCAAGCTATAATTGCTATGTTTTATTGTAAATTAATGGTGCTTATTAATTATGCTCTTTGCTTTGGGCTTTTAAATTTTTTCTTCTGTTTTATCATAGCTACTGACAGATTTAAAAAATACTGACTGTTGCTGAATCCCTAATCATTGTTGTTTGAGATTTTTGCATTAATTTAGTGCCATGCTTTAAACAACATTATAGCCAAGCTAAAAAAGATAGATGAGAATTGCTTCATTTGTATATGATGGAAGAGCCATCTTTCCTAACTAGCCATTATTTCTAGAAGGTCTCTGTCCATTCACACATGTAAGGGAACAGTTTCTTACAGTTAGAACAGATAGAAACTGTTTCAACTTTCTATCATTGAAATTGATGATCTTTTTTAGAATCTTATAATTATTCAACTCTGGAACAAGGCAAATATTCTACTTCCAGTTGGCTACGTGAAGGCAGTAACTATTTCTTTTTTAAAAAATTGAAGTACAATTGATATACAGCATTATCTTATAGGTGTACAGTATAGTGATTCACAATTTTAAAAGGTTATACTTAATTTAGTTATTGTAAAATGTTGGCTAAATTCCCCTTGTTGTACAGTATATCCTTGTAGCCTATTTTGTTCCTAATTTTATCTCTACTCCCTTGCCTTTGTATTGAACCTCCCTGCTTCCCTTTCTCTACTGGTACCACTAATTTGTTCTCCATGTCTGTGAGTCTGCTTCTTTTTTGTTAGATTCACTATTTGGTGTATTTTTTAGATTCCATGTATAAGTGTCGTGCAGTATTTGTCTTTCTCTGTTTGGCTTATTTCACTTAGCATAGTGCTCTCCAGCTGCATCCATGTCGCTGCAGATGGCAAAATTTCATTCTTTCATGGCTGAGTAGCGTTCCATTGTATGTGTACACCACATCTTCTTTGTCCATTCATCTGTTGATGGACACTTGGGTTGCTTTCATATCTTGGCAACTCTAAATAATGCCGCTATGAACTTTGAGATGCATGTATCTTTTAAAAATTAGTGTTTTGGTTTTCTTTTGGTGGGGGGATATATATATCCAGGGTGGAATTGCAAGATCATATGATAGTTCTATTTTTAGTATTTTGAGAAACTTCCGCACCATTTTCTGCAGCAGCTGCAATAATTTACATTCCCACCAACAGTGTACAAGGGTTCCCTTTTCACCACATCCTCACCAACATTTGTTATTTGTGCTCTTTTTCACGATAGCCATTCTGACAGGTATGAGGTGACATGTTATCATGGTTTTGAATTCCTTTTCTCTGATGATTAGCAGTGCTGAACGTCTTTTTATGTGCCTATCAGCCATCTGCCTTCCCTCTTTGGAGAAGTGTCTGTTCACTTCTTCTGCCTATTTTTTTAATTTTATTTTACCTTATTTTACTTTACAATACTGTATTGGTTTTGCCATACATCCACATGAATCCACCACGGGTGTACACATGTTCCCAATCCTGAACACCCCCCCCCTCCCCGACCTCCCTCCCCATATCATCTCTCTGGGTCATCCCAGTGCACCAGCCCCAAGCATCCTGTATCCTGCATTGAATCTAGACTGGCGATAACTGAACCAGGAAGAAACAAAAAATCTTAAGAGACCCATCACAAGCACGGAAATTGAAACTGTAATCAGAAATCTTCCAGCAAACAAAAGCCCAGGTCCAGACGGCTTCACAGCTGAATTCTACCAAAACTTTAGAGAAGAGCTAACACCTATCCTACTCAAACACTTCTGCCTATTTTTTAATTGAGTTGCTTAATTAAGTTGAGTTTAATTAGGTCCTACTTGTTAATTTTTGCTTTTTTTTTAATTTAGGGGATGGATCCTAAGAAATATCACTGAACTTTATGTCAGAGTTTTGTCTATGTTTTCTTCTGAGAGCTTTGTAATATCCAGTCTTACATTTAGATCTTTAACCCATTTTGAATTTATTTTTGTAGATGGCATTAGAGAATGTTCTAATTTCATTCTTTTACAAGTAGTTGTCCAGTCTTCCCAGCACCACTTATTGAAGAGACTGCCTTCTCCACTGTATATCCTTGAAGGCAGTAACTATCTCTGAAATTCTAAGAATCTTTCATTGTTTCATTTGTTTGTATGGAGAAGTGAAGGATAATATTATAAATTTCACTTAGATTTTTAATGCCTACCATTTTCACATTGTGCTGACCCATGATATGGAAATTGGACCTCAGTTAACTCCTTTTTTTCAGTTCTTACTCATGGAACAACTACTTATGCTCAGGCAATATAGTCAACACTGAAGAAATAAAAATGAACATGGCAGTCTTTGACAGTAGTCCTGGAGTTAACAGTCTAGTTAAAGAGAGAGAGGAAAGACACAGTAAAAGCTATAGAAGATGATGAGTGCTGGAGAAGAAGCAGATGCTGAGTGCCACAGAGGTATTCATCATTCACAATGTTTCACTGAGTACCAGACTGTCTGGTTGCTGAGAATACAGAGTACAGTCACTGACTTCAAGAAATTCTCATTGTAGAGGAGGACAGTGGTTAATTTTAGTGATAGAGAATTGCATGAAATATTATGAAAGCAAATTCTATTCGCTGGGAGGCAGTGGGAGATAAGGTGCAGTTTCCTGGAAGAGGTGTAACAGAAGAGTCTTAGGTGATGGGCAGGAGTTACCCAGGCAAAGGCAGAGGGCCAAAGGCACAGGGCACAAGGCAGGTTGAAGGGGCTGTGCAAGCAGTTATTGTCTCTGGAGAACTGAGTCCTAGACAGAGGCTGATGGGAGTTGTAAGTGAAGAAGACAGGCCAGTCCATATAGGGACCCTTGGCCATCTGAAGAAGTAAGACTTTATCCTGTCCCTGGGGGGACACTAAAAGTTAAGAGGGCAATGAAACAGCCAGGTTCAGTTTTACATTCTGGCAGTTGCCTAGCTGATGGTTTTAAGAAAGACAGTGCTAAGAGCTCAGACACTGAACTGATGATGCTTGTGAGTCGTGGTGGGCTTCCCTGTTGGCTCAGATGGTAAAGAATCCGCCTGCAATGTGGGAGACCCAGGCTTGATCCCTGGGTTAAGAAGATTCCCTGGAGAAGAGAACAGCTACCCACTCCAGTACTCTTGCCTGGAGAATTTCATGGCCAGAGGAGACTGGCTGGCTATGGTCCATGGGATCACAAAGACTGGGATGTGACTGAAGCAACTTAGCGTGCATGTGGGTCATGACAGTTTTAATGAGGGCAGCCCACTGATGAAGAGGATGGTAGCAGAGAACCGCAGAAGTCAAACCAGTAACACTTAGTGGCTGGTTGATGTGAGAAGGAACAATGAAGGAAAAAAATCAAGAATGACACCCAGAGTTCTTTTTTGGATCACAAGATGGATGCTGATGCCACCGTTTAAGATCTGCAGGGAGAGGTAGGCGTGAAGAGGAAGATGATCAACTTGGTTTTGGGAACATGGGGCTTGAGGGGCCCATGTCACTCTTAGGGAAGCCATCACAGGTAAATATTTGAACATTTTAGGGAATCTGGGCAGGGGATATAGATTTGGGACCCCCCAAGACTTACTCCTTGGAAGGAAAGTTATGACCAACCTAGACAGAATATTAAAAAGCAGAGACATTACTTTATCAACAAAGGCCCATCTAGTCAAGGCTGTGGTTTTTCCCGTGGTCATGTATGGATGTGAGAGTTGGACCATAAAGAAAGCTGAGTGCTGAAGAATTGGTGCTTTTGAACTGTGATATTGAAGATGCTTGAGAGTCCCTTGGACTTCAAGGAGATCCAACCAGTCTATCCTAAAGGAGATTAGTCTTGGGTGTTCACTGGAAGGACTAATACTGAAATTCCAATACTTTGGCTACCTGATGCGAAGAGCTGACTCATTGGAAAAGACCCTAATGCTGGGAAAGATTGAGGGCGGGAGGAGAAGGGGATGACAGAGGATTAGTTGGCTGGATGGCATCACTGACTCAGTGGACATGAGTTTGAGTGAACTCCAGGAGTTGGTGATGGACAGGGAGGTCTGGCGTGTTGCGGTTCATGGGGTCACAAAGAGTCGGACACGACGGAGCGACTAAACTGAACTGAAGACTATCAGGGTCACTGAAAAAATCTGAGTTCTGTTTTGAACACAGTGAATTTCGGGATCCGTTAGAATGTGGCCATGCCCGTCCAAAACTCAGAAGTGAGATTGAGGGAGGTAGATTTTGCAGCCTTCTATGTGGATTACAGTTCTTGCAGCTCACACAAAATATGATAAATGGGGTGGTTAAATCTTCCCAAGGGCTGGAAGGAAGATATAAAAGATGAGGAGAAATTAAAGAAGCACAAAATAAAGAAGGTCCATAAAAGCTGAGCATCACAGTCTGTTGCTGTTCCTTTAGTCACTAAGTCATGTCTGACTCTTTGCGATCCCATGGACTGTAGCCTGCCAGGCTCCTCTGTCCGTGGGATTTTCCAGGCCAGAATACCGGAGTGGGTTGCCCTTTCCTTCTGCAGGGATCTTCCTGACCCAGGGTTGAACCCACATCTCCTGCACTGGCAGGCAGGTTCTTTACCACTGAGCCACCAGGGAAGCCTATCCCATCTATTAGGCTGTGAGAAGATTAACTGGTGAAGTGACGCAGTCATTAGTGACAATGCCGAGTTGGGAAAGTAGCTCCTGAACTTGTCATTTCTCTGGCTGTCACTTTGTGGGACTGTAGTTGTAACAGCTCGCACTGGTTGGGGTTTTCTAATCTTCAGTGGCCCTGTCTGGTTCACATTCTAAGACCCAAATTGTGAGGTCAGGATGAGGACCCGATTCTTCCAAAGAAGTTATTATTACTTGCAGCCATTCAGTTTCGCATTTCACAGCACATCATTGTATGCTTTTCTGTACTTGATTCATGTGTAAATTGAGGCAGAGGAACCCAGTGGGTAGCCGGTCTACTTCTGATGCTCTCTGTACACTGAAGCCATGAGCGCAGGTCATTTTCAGGCTTAACGGCCACTTTCAGCCCTGGCTGCCCATTGGAATCATCTGGGAGCTTTTATTAAACAGGATGCATTGACTAACCCCCAGAAATTATGATTTAATTGCTCTAGGATGGGGCCCGGGAGTGCTAAGTCACTTCAGTTGTGTCCAACTCTTTGTGACGCTATGGATTGTAGCCCACCAGGCTCCTCTGTCCACAGGACTCACCAGGCCAGAATACTGGAGTGGGTTGCCATGTCCTTCTCCAGGGGATCTTCCCAACCCAGGGATCGAACCTGCATCTTTTCTATCTCCTGCTTTGGTGGCTGGGTTCTTTACCACTATCACCACCTGGGAAGCAAGCCCCAGGCAGTCATATGCTTTTAAAGTCCCCTAGATGATTCTCATGTGTGGACAAGTTTGAGAATCACTGCTGTCAAGTAAGGAAGCAGCTGCTTTACCAACTCAGAGCAGCGGGAAGAAATCCAGTAAGATAAATAATGTGCGTGAAAGTATGATATTATTTATTATAAGAGGGTCCTGAGGAATGAAATGGTGAAGTCCCAGGAAAGAGGCACAAAGAGATGTTTGTTTTGGTTTTGTTGGTTTGTGAGTTTTAACCTTAAAAGATTTCTGTGCCAGGGTGAGCATTTGACTCAGGCAGTAGACAGCCTGGAAGCTTCTGTGGTTCTCGCAGCAGCCAGGAGATCTATGAACGCCCTCCTGTCTGAGCAGGCATTTTACGTGAGCCCACCCCCTCTGACAGAATAGCTTTGTTAGCCATATATTTATAATTGCTCACCTTGGGATGGCTGTACCTTTTTCTTGTTTTCTAAGTTATCCACTTGCCTCTCCACTTTCTTTATGTATCTCCAGGCAGCACATTCCAAGCCATACATTCTGTCTTATAGACTTGGCATCTTAATAACTGTTTGGCCTTGGGCAAGTTATTTGAATTCCTTTCACATCCATTTCTTCATCTGTACTCAAGTATGTTGTGCAAGTTAAATCAGATAGTACATCTAAAGTGTTTAGCACAATGCTGGGAGATTATAAGCTCCCCAAAATGGTTTTCAGTGCATGTTGGCATTTAACCCTCTCAGAGCTAAAGAGAGCCCCAGTTACACATGCCAACTGTATGGACTGCAGAGGATCATCACTTACTGTAGTTTTATTGTACAAACACTGGGTCTGACCCCAGAGCCCCATCTTTATTAAGGTTCAGTTTAAATTCCTGGTAGGAACAGTCGATGATAGCAAATGCCCTGGTTCCATCACAGACAAATGAATTGAGTTCCACCAGACAAATGAATCTTCAGGAAGTAACCTAGACATTATTGGGAAATGATTATATAAAAACATTGCACAAGAAGATGCTGAATATTATGCTGAGAACAAATAACAGTGTTACTGCAATCTAGTGTTGGTCCAGAGCCTTGCATGAAATCATAAGCAATTAACCCACAGAGACCTCTGTCCATTAATAGTGACTCTGCTTTGATTTCAATAGAGATCTGAGTAACATTATCTTTTTACAATTTGCATCTCTATACCAGAGTGAAAACATCTATCACTGAGTAATGAAGAACGATACCTGAATAATACCATCAGTTTATTGAAAAAGTATAAAATGATCATTGATCTGTTAGCTAGGTAATTCTATTGAACTTGACCTCTGCTATAGACGTACCTTGGAGATATGGTTCCAGACCATGACAGCAAAGCGAATATCACAGTAGAGTGAGTCACAGGACTTTTTTGTTCCCTAGTGCATATAAAAGTTATGTTTATAGTATAATCTATTAAGTGTGCAGTATTATATCTATACCTTCATTAAAAATTGTTAAACATGCTAACCATCACCTGAGCCTTCAGCAAATCGTAGTTGTAATATCAAAGATCACAGATCACCATTACAAATATAACAATGAAAAAGCTTGAAATGTTGCGAGAATGACCAAATGTGACAAAGATGACAGGAAACACGCAAATGCTGTTGGAAGCATGGCGGTAGACGTGCTCCATGCAAGGCCGCCACGACCCTTCAGCTTGTAAAAGCACCGTATCTGCAAAGCAGGGTAAAGCAAAGCACGATCAAACGAGGTGTGCCTGTACACAGAAATCAACAGAAATGATCCAGGAATTGCAAAAAAGCTTGCCTATTGCCCCCCCACCCCCAACAGTGATAATTTCCTTAGGAAACTGAAGTGCAACACGAGAGCACCATCTTGCATTTCCCTGGAATCATTGCCACCATTTCTGCCTTTTCTTGATGTCTACCATCTGCACCTCTGTCAACTGGAAGTCTCTCCACGTTGCAGTTAAGTGATTCATTCTCCCAGATTGTTTTGAATCTCTTTATATTAATACATTCATTGAGAATCTTGAATGCTAAGTTCAACTTTTCCAGATTCTAAAATGCTGCTTTAATACCTGTTCAGTGTGGCAGGTAAGTTCACTCTAGAACTGTGTTGTTGGGTGGAAACCTACTCTGCTCCGTCCTGGGCTGGATATATTTATGTGTCTAGACCAGGCTGGCCCCAGGCCAAACTGTGATGTCAATGTGTCTGGCTAACCTTAGTGCTTTGCCAGATACTAAGGCAATGGCACCCCACTCCAGTACTTTTGCCTGGAGAATCCCATGGACGGAGGAGCCTGGTGGGCTGCAGACCATGGGGTCGCGAAGAGTCAGAAATGACTGAGTGACTTCACTTTCACTTTCATAAATTGGAGAAGGAAACGGCAGCCCACTCCAGTGTTCTTGCCTGGAGAATCCCAGGGATGGAGGAGCCTGGTGGGCTGCCGTCTATGGGGTCGCACAGAGTCGGACACGACTGGAGCGACTTAGCAGCATGTTAAATGAATGGATGAGTGAATGGCCACATGCATAGATGAATGGGTGAAGAATAAAGGTGACGGAATAAATTATGAAGGTCAGTTGAGAAACTGTGTTTGCTAGTGAGAAGATGAATTTCGTCTACTTATCACTTTAATCTTCATCAAATTCCTCCTTTATTTCCAACTAAACTTGACCCCTGGGTTGGGAAGATCCCCTAGAGAAGGGAAAGGCTACCCACTCCAGTGTTCTGGCCTGGAGAATTCCATGGACTGTATAGTCCATGGGGTCACAAAGAGGTGGACATGACTGAGTGACTTTCACTCACTCAAGCTTTCACGCTGCCTATAAGTAAATGACTTTTAGGGTAGTGCTCACTGACCCTGCAGTGATCAATAGAGGTCAGGACAGAGCTGGGAACCAGGTGGGCAGAGGGCCATTACGCTCAAAGCATGGAACTTTTTGGGAGACCAAGCCCAGCCCTGGTTTTAGAGCAGGAGTAGACAAAACCTCAGATAGAAGCTGTAAACAAGTATCAATCCAGGGAGCAGGAGCAGAATAGGAAGCAGACAGGGCACAAGTATTAAAAGGACTCCAGAGTCAGAACAATGGCACCCCACTCCAGTACTCTTGCCTGGAAAATCCCATGGACAGAGGAGCCTGGTGGGCTGCAGGCCATGGGGTCACTAAGAGTCGGACACAACTGAGCGACTTCACTTTCACTTTTCACTTTCATGCATTGGAGAAGGAAATGGCAACCCACTCCAGTGTTCTTGCCTGGAGAATCCCAGGGACGGGGGAGCCTGGTGGGCTGCCATCTATGGGGTCGCACAGGGCCGGACATGACTGAAGGGACTTAGCAGCAGCAGCAGCAGAGTCAGAACAGAACAGAGATCTGGGGAACCCTTGGAGACCCACGCCATTATTGGAAAATGGGAACCACAATCTGGAGATAAATTAGAACTTTTGCAGGAAGAGGAAACTAGTTAATGTTCTAACAACATCTGAGTGGGTTCTAACCACTATTACATATCAGTTGGATATCAATTAAAATTTGTTTCCTTATAACATTTGCAATTAGTCATAACTTACGACCTTAATTTTTCATCTTAATTTGAGAGACCTCTCATAGTAATCAAAAGAGCATGTAAAATTGTCTCCTTTTCCCCAAGAAATTTGTCGATTATCTAATTTTACCATTTACAGTATGTCTTGTATATACAGTGAGTGTGTGTCCACCAAAAGCTGACCATGAATAAATCAGTATAAATTGTAGCAGAGACAACATAATGTATCTGTAAGGAAGAGTTTTTTGACAGAATAGAGACTGAAAAGGGTTATTTATTTCTTCATTTTAGTAAATGTTTAAGAACAAGATAGTTCTAGTTGAAATTATCATAGTTTCAGAATGGAAAATAATAGGTTTTGTGGGTCCTAAAATTTGTTATATTTGAAGGAGACTTCTTCGATTTGATTATAAATAAATTAATTATGAATACAAAATTACATATGGAAGCAAATAATTGTTTGAAGTGACAAAAACAAAAGAAATTACAAATTATTGTAATTTGAAAAATATAAGAAACATCATAAAATCTAGAAATATTTTTGTTAATGAATTGTCTAATACATTTCTTTAGTATCTTTTTTTCCTATGGATTTTTAAATTTTTAAAAATTTATTTGTTTTTAATTGAAGAATAATTGCTTTACTACATGTTTTTATATGATAAAATTTGTAGGATCATTTTTTATAGATAGAATAGAAAGGTATTTCAGTCTCTTTGTTAGCATAATTGATTAGAATGTGTGTGTGCAAGTTTGTGTGTATAAACATGTATGTTTTACTTATTGATTATGTAGAAAAGATTTTTTTCGGTTTCACACCACTTATGGTAGCATCATGTACAAATTTGATCTGTAGACAAATTTGGCAGACCTCTATGAGGTTTCTCTCATATATGAGCTGTAGGCTTTGAAAACATTTCAGGTTTTCTTATGCAGTATCTAATCTTAAGAACTATTGAAGTTGATAATGCTCATTTACCAGCTTGTCGTTGCTGGCCTTGTTGTAATGATATATTTTAAATTTTGTGTTATCTTTGCTGTCATCCATATTTTGCAGGAAATCAGCAAGAAATGAAAATCTTTTTCCAGTGTCTATGAATTCACTCCTTTTTATTAACTGAATATTCAAACTGTGAAAGAGGGTTGATTCATTACTTCTCTTTAAAATATTTTTCCTCCTCTTAATAAGTCATTGCTTTTGACAGATAATTTTTATCTGATGGTTTTGTTACAGTCCTCTTCTTGATCCTAGACTGATTTCATTGCTGATTATCATTGCTTTCACTTAATTTTCAGTTAATTTTTTTTATCAGAATTTTCTCTCAAATCTCTAAAGAATGCTGTTAGAGATAAAAGAAGCTACTTTTCAATATGCTTAAATCAGGCATCTGTAAATACTCAGACTGTTTAAATTGTGATAAGAATGGTGATTTTTCAATTCAGCATTCCCTTAGCCAAGTACCCAAAATACTAATAGCCACTGAGATCTGTCTGATATGTGATGGAGGAACAGTCAGAATGGAAATGGACAGTGTTTTTACCTAAGGCAATTAAAATATCCTATTTTTGTAACTTTAGCAAAAATATGTGAACTTTTGATTATGCCGTGCAAGTAAGGGAATCTGAAAATTTACGCTTCTTTGGCTCTATGGCAAATCTTTTTATGAATGACCCCTAACATATGCATCTATAATTTGCATATGAAAGTATGAACTATGACCCAATCATTTACAATATAATCTGCGTGACACTAGGTAATGTCTAAAAAATTGTAATTTTCAGTTAAGAAAGACATGATCCTAAATTTTTTGCAAGCAACATCTGTATTAGTATTTGTAAATACACTGATGTAGGAAATAGAGAAAAACAGTAACATACTTGAAAACAAGTGAAATAAAAGTTGTATACCACATACATGTACTCGCAGACTGCTTGCTAATAATAATAGCATTACCTGCTTTGAGATCCAATGAGAGGAACAATAGCTAACCATAATTCCATAATTTGATATCTCTAAAACCCAAATTCAGCATTTCCCTAAATCTTGCCAGTCATGCTCATCATATAATACCCAGGAAATTCCACTGTAACTTAGATAATGAATGAGAAAGGACATATGATTCTTCCTTGGGCATTGTCCCTGGTAAGTCACCATCCAGATTATACCTTAAACAGGGCAGAATCTCTAAACATTTGCTGATTTTAACTGAATTATTACTTTATTCAGGTGCTATTGCTTATTTTGAAGTGCAGCTAGTGTGCTACCATTTAAGAATCTGACTCCTAGAATCTCAGTTTGTCCAAAGCTTATACATATAAATTGGACCCTTACCACTAAGCTCTAAGAGTTCTGGACCCTCTCTTTCTCCTCATCTTTTAACTGAATAGCATTGTTTCAAGTTATGTGAGACCAATAGCCCAAGTAAAATATCATGTAAAATGCAAAGGCACATCTGAACCAAGCGTTGGTTTTTTTCTTTGTATCAGTGGATTAAAACTGTTGGACATTTGAGTCAAATTACCATACCTGCCAGAGCTGTTAGATCTGTGTTCACTCAAATTGTTCCCCCAATAAGCACAAAGGTTTTAAATGTTTACATGTAACCCACTGTTTGAACAATTGGATCCGAAATATAATGTGGTTTCTAAAAGTTCTGATAATTATTTTAATTTGTCAAACATGCAGGATCCTTTAAAGATTTTTCTCTTTATTTTTGATTTGACTCTTTCCCTAACTTATCAAGTAGGCTTCTTTGAAAGCTCTCTTTAAAGTATTTATTTGTGTTATGTGTCGGATTGCTCCTCATCTCACCAATCAAAGAAATAACTATGCAGTCTTCTTCAGAAAGGGTAGCATACGTAGGAAACCAGATAATCAAGAATTGTACTTTTCACTCACTAATCTTGGCATTCCTTTAGAACAAGGAGAATTCTTTTGTGAAATGGGTTGTGATTCAATGAGTAAGATATCTTTTCTTTCTCTGGAGAATGAAAAGGGTTTTGGCTTAGAATAAAAGAACTATTTTTGAAGAATCTGATAAATGTTGTGTAAAATCAATGCTGTATTTTGCAATCTATGTTGTTTTTTCCCCCTGTGTTTTCCAGGCGGTTCTTTTTCCTCTGTTATATATTAGTAAAATATTCTTAAAGCAGTTTCTGGTTGGAGGCATACTGATTAAGTTTCTTGTTGACTCCTTGGCTATTTGATCCAGAAACCACCTTCCCTGTTACTTACACAACAAGCACAATATGTGCTGATTTTTCATTAATTCCACATTAATGAATTTAAATTTCAATGGCACCCCACTCCAGTACTCTTGCCTGGAAAATCCCATGGACGGAGGAGCCGGGAAGGCTTCAGTCCATGGGATCGCTGAGGGTTGGACACAACTGAGCGACTTCACTTTTTTCCACTTTCGTGCATTGGAGAAGGAAATGGCAACCCACTCCAGTGTTCTTGCCTGGAGAATCCCAGGGATGGGGGAGCCTGGTGGGCTGCCGTCTATGGAGTCACACAGATTCGGACACGACTGAAGTGACTTAACAGCAGCAGCAGCAAAGAAATTTTGACCAATTTGCTAAGTATTTGTGAAAGCGGTTAATGTGTACAGTACTGTGTTAGTAACTGCAGACAGTATGGAAATAGAACAGATAAAAGTTTTGCTCGAGAAAGTGACCATGAAATAAAGAAAAATAAAGCATCCAAATAAATATAATATAAAATCCAATAAGAAATACCTAAAATGTGCAAAGTATTAAGAGTTAGGAAAATATGTCAGGTTTGGGAGGCATTGGGAAAGACTTTATGAATGAAGAACCATTTGAGATGTGTCTCAAAGTTTCGGGAGGGTGATCAGTAGACGGAGGTGCTTCTTTCCAGCTTGCAAGTGACCAGAAACAAATAAAACACAGAGGAAGAGGTTGAAGCCAAATCCTGCTGGATTTTAACACTAGTTTTTGCCAGAAGTCCACTCTATGTCACTGTAGACAAGCAAATTACTCTCATTCATCTTCTCCCTGAAATGAAGATGTTGGACTCATGATTCTAATGTGCTCTATAGTGTTTGAAGTAGGAAAAAATATCAGTGTAGCAAGTAGGAGTTAATGAGTGGTCACTCATTAGCTTTGTGTCACTAACCTGCTCAGGCCTTGATAACTCATTTTAAAGTGAGTTTGAGTGAGTCAGAAACCTCTTCAAAATTCTCTCTGTAGCTCTGCATTTATAATTAAACAGGAACCCAGAACCAAATTCTATTTTCATATCCTTACCAGAGGTAAAGGAATGTTCCCTTTTTGTTCTTTTAATTGTGGGTATTCTATTCTATCAGTGAATAGCACTGTTCTTTGTCCACAGTGGTTGGTCAGTAAGTACATACTGACTGACCCCTAGTGTCAGGAAACGAGGCAAGTAACTAAGTGAGGCTGAGAAGGGTAGATGTGATGCTTTGCAAGATGCTCTATGTTCAGAGGGGGTGTATATACAAAGATAACTAGGAATCCTGGATAAAATACATGTCAAAAATGTGGTAGAAAAAGTGTGGTATTCATTCATCAAACATTTAATTAGCTACATCTCTGTTTAGGATAAATGCCCAGGGAACCTAGAAATGATCTTGACTAACTCAGATATACTCCCTTAACTGAGTTCATAATAACCATAGTCAATATTGCAGGCATGGTAAATGCTATAAAAAGTGTAAGGTACCATGAGCACACAAAAGCAGGGTACCGGATCTAGTGTGATGGACTGGAGGAACATGTCTGAGGATGTGATGCTTGACCTGAGATCTAAAGGGTGAGGAGAGTGAAACTGGGAAAGAACTATTATTTCAGGTCGGATGAGGTCAGTGGTAACGTGCATGCAGAAGATCAGGCCAAGAGTGAACAGCTGGTGTTGCAGGTAAAGATGGGTCTGGTTAGAGCGAGAACCTGGAATTTTATGTGAAATGGAAAGCTATCCAAAGGATTTTAAGCAATAAGTAACGGAAGTTGATTACGTCTTGAAAATATCATTTTGGCTGCAATGTGAAAAACAGACTGGAGGAATGAAGGGTGAAAATAGGGAGGGCAGTTAAGAGGCTGTTGCGTGAGGCCAGAGGCGATGACTTGAACTTGTAGGGTTGCACCAAGTTTTCAGTTTGTAAAAAAACACAGTGTCCAAAAAGAGCAATTTAGTGAAGGCAATAATATAAGGTATGCTCGAATGCGGATTCTAAAACCAAACCAAATGAACAAAGGAAACAAAACTCACAGATACAGAGGACATAATGGTGGTTTTTGCCAGAGGGGAGGGGCTTCAGAGTGAATAAAATGGATGAAAGTTGCCAAGAGAATAAATATGAACAGTTCTCATCACACACATTAGAAAAAAATAAATTATAACTTTGTATTGTAATTGGATGGTAACTAGACTTGTGATTATTCCACAGGGCATACAAGTATTGGATCGTTACGTTGTATACACCGAAACTAATATGATGTTATATGTCAATTATACCTCAATAGATTAAAAGACAAACTTATAATAAAGATGTTTCTAAGTAGTTTCCTGTAAGCTGCTTTCAGCTTAATATTTTTTCAGTGAAAGGAAATTACCCAACCTGTAATTAATGTAGGGAAATGTTTAGCAATACTTTTAATAAAGACATTTCTAACTAAGAAAAAAACAAAGAAAGGAAATGTGGAGAGCTTTGAGTGAGAGAGATGGTGTCCTCTTCGAGTAGGGAAGGCAGAAAAGTGAAAGTGAAAATACCTGGGTTAGATCCCTGTTTTGGGAAGATCTGCTGGAGAAGGGATAGGCTACCCACTCCAGTATTCTTGGGCTTCCCTTGTGGCTCAGATGGTAAATAATCTGCCTGAAATGCAGGAGATGCAGGAAACCAGGTTTGATCCCGGGGTCAGGAAGATCCCCTGGAGAAGGAAATGGCAACCCACCCCAGTATTCTAACCTAAAAAATTCCATGGACAGAAGAGCCTGGCAGGCTACATACAGTCATAAAGAGCTGGATAAAACTGAGCAAAGGGCAGAATTGTTTTACGAAGTTGTGTTCTGACATACAGCGACATGCAAATCAGCCGTAATAGATATATATTGCCTCCCACTTGAGCCTCCTTCCCACCACCCTCACCCCACCCCTCCAGGTCATCACAGAGTGCTGGGCTGGGCTCCCTGTGTTATAAGGGGCAGGCTGTGTCTTTATTCTGCACTGAATATCAAGAAATGTGCTTAAGGACCTAACATCACAGTGGGGAAAATTAAAATATTTCATTTCCCTTCATTCTCCCTGCATGTCCTGTCTCCCTGAGGTTATAACTTGGGAAGTAAATCAAGATTTCAACTGAAACTGTTACCAAAGCACTCCGAAGTTCCTGTTGATTCTCATTATTATTTTTCCAGTTGAGCTTAACTCCTAAGGATCTTTAACATGCCAGTCTTGTCTTTCTTCTCAGATGGGTGAGAACAGTTTCCTTCCCTAAAGAGAAATATTTCCATTTAAATAGATTCAGTGAATCAGAATATAGAGTTGTTTTGGTTCTAGGGTTTGCATAAGAAATGTAGTACATTTCTGCCATGTGAGTGTAATTCCCTTCCTCAGAAAAATGGACTTATCCTTAAAGGATTGCTCTGTTTGGATTGTGACAAAATACATTAACTCATAGACATACTTAATAAAAAACACCAAATATTAAAATGGGAAAAAGGGCCCAACATCCCCTGACTACATACAGCTGTTTGTAAACCATCACTCAGGTTTATCCCTTATTCACGGCAGACTCAAACCAGCAGTAACGACTGCTGGGCTACCAGGTAACTTTTTCTTTTCCTAACACCAATGCTTTTCTTATTTATAAAGCAGTGAAGAAAAAAAAAACCCAGTAAGTCAAAACCCCTAGCTTTTGATAAATCTCATTGCCTCAATTCAAAATAGATCTAATGGGACTGTTGCAGAGAAGCCAATTCTGACTCCATGTTGGAAACTTTCATGACTTGCTTTTGTTGTTATGTTGTTGGTGGTATTCAGTTGCTAAGTCATGTCTGACTCTTCGTTCCCCCATGGACTGCAGCACACCAGGCCTCCCTGTCCCTCACCATCTCCCTGAGTTCACCCAAGTTCATGTCCATTGAATCAGGGATGCCATCAACCATCTCATCCTCGACCACGCTCTTCTCCTTTTCCTTCAGTCTTTCCCAGCATCAGGGTCTTACAGTCATATATAATGGCTTGCCTCGAGGGACCCCGCCTGTCTGCTTGACTGTAAATGCACTTACAAGCCAAGGGGGATCAAGGATTGCTGGCAACTACTGAGAGCCAGGAGACAGGCGCGGGACAATGTCTTCCTCAGAGTTTCCAGGAGGAACTGACCCGGCTAACACCCTGATTTTGTGCTTCTGAGAAATTTCTGTCATTTTAAGCCCTCTGTGTGAGGGCTCAATCACTCAGTCATGTCAGACTCTGTGACCCCGTGGACTGCAGCCCACCAGGCTCCTCTGTCCGGGGCATTTCCCAGGCAAGAATACTGGAGTAGGTTGCCATTTCCTCCTCCAGGGGATCTTCCCCTCCCAGGGACCGAGCCCGCATCTTCTACGTTGGCAGGTGGATTCTTTATGGCTGAGCCACCTAGGAAGCCTTTACGCTATGCAGTTGGTGATAAGTGGAGATGACTGCCCTAGAAACTGAAGAACTCCCTTCCGGTCTAACTTTATTTCTGTCTGTTCTCCTCTTGCTCACTCTGCTTCAGCCACAGTGGCCTTTCTGCTACTCCTTAGACAACCAGAACTCACTCCTATCTTGATTCTTTGCCACTTGCTATTTCCTCTCTTGGAAATTGTCTTCCCCCAGATCCATGAGTGACTTGCCCAGTCATCTCCTTAGATGCTTTGCTCAAAGATGACTTCTTTCTCCAGGGCTTCCTTGATCATCTTATTCTAAATTGCAAACCTTCCTCCTCTCTCTACCTACTCCTTGTCCTTCTCCCTGCTCCACTAGTCTTTCCAGCAGGTATCACTCCTTGGCAGATATTTTACCCCTTTATTTGCATTTTGGATGGCTTCTTCCTCTAGTCTGTGGGCTGCGTGGGCGCAGATCTTTACTGCTTCTGTCACGCCCGTATCCTCAACACCGGTAACTGTGTGTCACAGCATACCCAGGCAGAGCAAGAAAAGCTGAAACTCAAAAAGGTTACTTTATTTCCTCCAACAAAAAAAATGGCACTTGTCATTTGCCTCTACAAGAATGCAGTTACTGGCTACTGCAGCTGCTGACCCTCAACACACCCTGAAAGGAGTTCAGGGTGGAGATCAGAAATGAAGCACAATCTGCTCTGGGGAAAACTGACAGAATAAGCCTTAGTTAGATATATATTCAGAAGACTTTATGAGCCCAGTTCTTACGTCTTCTTATATCTAGAAAAGCACTGAGGTCATCAACAGTGACATCTGCTCCTCTTGACTAGCAGCAAGCCTCTGCAGAGCTGTGTGCTTGACTGCACATACCGCCACTTCACTCAAATCGTTTTTAATACTGACCTCTCCCCTATCTCCTCAGTGCCGTTTCCACAGCTATCTGAGATGCTGTCTCCCAGGCTACAGTCCTCATTTTGCCCCAAATATAGCTTAACTCACAACTTTTCATGCTGTGCATTTTGTTTTCAGTCAATACTTCACATTTATTTTTCTAATTAACTGATCCACCCATCAAATATTTATTGAGTCTCTAAGCTCATTGCTTTGATCTGTAAAACTTGGTCCTGGCCCACAGGGAGCTTAAAACTTAAAAGGATAAATAACATATACAAAAGTAAAGAAGTACGTGAGAATAAGGGAAAGTCTCTGAAGTGAGAGTATCATTTTCCTGTACTGTGTCCAGTGGTATTTTGAGCATTTAAAATATTTTATTAACTTTCTAGTGTTGTAGATCATGCTTTCCGAAAAGTCACAACACAGACCAGTGAGTGATGCAAAACACAAAGTCCTCCCAAAAGCACGACGTGCTGAAGAGCCCAGGAAGGGAGAGGTCATTTCAGGCAGACATTCAAGGAAGGTATTTGGGCAAAACTATTGAAGGTAGGCCTGCTTTTGGTTGGTAGAGATGATCAGAATGTACTCCAGGAACAGCAAATAATGCTGTAAAATGCTCTGTGTTAATACAGTGCCCTGGCAAATGTGCAGGGTCTCCAGCCTTCGTGGGAGAGAAGCCAGGAAGGGGAGGTGATAGACTGAAATATCCTCTATGTGGTTTGACTCCTCTAATGCTGTTTGACAGAGAATCGGGTAGGAGGAGTTTGTCATTCAAAAACTCTGTGACTCAGGCCTTTTCCCCCCTGCAACCTGTCTGCCTCATTTTCCCTTGGCGCCATCCATGTTAAGTACTAAAGCCCCATACTCAATCCAGGACCGTAACAAGAATCTGATCCTCGTGGAAACCGGCAAATTGGCTGACTGAGAGGGATTAATGGAATCTGTTTTTCATTCTTGGCTTGCCTGAAGGGGGTAGTATTGAGGAGGGAAAGTTTCCAAGTTCTCACTCCCGATTATGCTGTTTGTCACCTCTAATCAAGCCATCGCTCTTTGGCAGACCTGACATCTAAAACGCTGCGCTTTCTTCTTCTTCAGGGTCAGCCATGCCCTGTCTTGCGTGTAGTAGGTACTCATGAAAGGTAGTTAACTTTGATTTATATTTAATTTGGCTTGTTTATTGGTTGCTGTCTCTTCTTCTTAACCTTCTCAAGTGTAAGCCCTTGATCACCTCCATCATCTTCCCATTCTGTCATCGAGGTTGCAAAACTAGACACGTATCAGACACCCTATTAAAACTTGTCTAACTGAACTCAGTTCTCATGGAATAAATACTGTGTCCCTACTCTCATATCTGTGTGGATAAATTTCAAATCTGTTTAATCTGACCAGACATTTTCTTTCAATCCTGTGTCTCCTGAAGTGTAATATTCTAAACAGACATTGAATATATAATCAGGAGATAGGGATTAAAGTTTTGGCCATGCTCTCTGCTGGGTATATGTGTTTAGAACAAAACCTAATGTTTCTGTTGTATGGTTTTCTCATCTGAAAAGTAGAGGTGATAGTAATCGTATCCGTATCTCATTTGGAAAATGAGCTGAGATGGGTACGTGAGCTTTGTGAGTAGTTGCGCTTTCTTAGGTCACCTTTGTGGTGATGGAATGTCTCCCCCTGGATATTTGCCATCATGTCCTCAACACTCAATCCCTCTACAAATTCTGTTCCTTTTTGGAATTTTCCTTTGTCTGTTAATGACACTGCCACTCTCTTAGGTTTAAAATTGATTGCTATTTTTCAATTGTCCCTTTTCTTTGTTTTCTTTATTTAGTTGCTCTTCAGGTGTATTGATTCGTCCTTCAAAATGTATTTCAAACTTGTCTTCTCCAGGGTAGAAATTTGTCCTAGTCTCCTGCTTTTGTCTTCTAACTGATATCTATTCTTCATGATATTTCACAACCCCAACCCACTTCGAACATCACCAACCAGATTTATTTTCAAACAACACTGCTGGGTCATCATGCTTTCCAAACATCATATTTTCCTCCACCTGTTTTCCATGGTATATCTTTGATCTATTCATTTGTTCTTTTCATTAGCTTTTTAACATCTTTTGAATGCCTGTTTCATGCCTAGGCTACTTACAAGGTGCTAAGGATGCATAAGAAAAGACCCACAGATTCAGGAAGACTTTGGAGTTCTCATTAGAATGAAGACATTTAAATTCTGCATTGATCCTGTCCCTCCAGTCTTCATTTCCTTTCCCCTCAAGCCCAGTGCTCACCCCCAGCCCACTCCAGGCAACCGCGATTCTTCACTTTTCCATGACTAAAACATTGCATTCGGATCTGATTTCAAGATCCTGTTCATGCTGCTCCCCAGCCCAGAATGTCCTTCATTTGTTAAGCAAACGTATTGATCAAAGCGCTTTGTGCAAAGCAAAATCCATTCTGCTTACACTTGTGGGTCTAATTTAAAATGTGCTTTGTCCCAGTGGAACCCAAGTTGAAAATCCTAATGGCTTCATCCGTGCCTTCTGGGGATACCGGATGCTGAATTATTCACTGCCTTATGATTTTGCTTTCTTGTGTGTTTGTCTTGCTTATGCACAATGAGAGGATAAACTCAAGAAGTCTAGAGGCTTGTTAACTTCCTACGTTTCCTCCCATCGCGATATACCCAGCCCCACCACACAATGAGCTGCCTACAGAAAACATTTTGCAAATGCTTTTTAATAAAATGAAGTATTGAAGAATGAGATACTGGCCTACACCTATTGGGCTCACTGGCCCAAACTTACTAATGTTTGTTTTGTGGGAGTGAGTTCTCAGGAAATGGAATTAGGCATGAGCACGTGTGCACATATAGACACACACACACACACACACACACAGACTTCTCTATTCAGTCAAATATGTTTGAGGAATAATGTGTTAAATGAAATTAAACAAGTTTATTTATACCAGGACTCCTCAGATCGCTTAATATGCTAATAAAAATTGACTTCTTCCAACCAGAACCGTAGTTTCTCAAATTTATTTAGCTACCAAACACAGATGTTTTTGTTGTGGCTCATTTTCAGTATTAGTGAGCAACAGTCACACATCTCTGGAATTGCCAGTTTCAGACTCAGTAAACCGACGAGTTCCTTGACTTCAGTTCCAGATTTGAAATAGCTGCAGGAAGTAACACAGGACTTCATTCAAGTTCATCATCTTCATGGTAACCCTCCAGAGATTATCAGAAGCTGCAAATAATAAAAACAAATATAAAGCAAAGCACCATTGGAATGTTACAAATGGGGTCATTATTGGAGAATGAAAGGGCAGTGATGACCCTATATGTCTAGCTTACAGAGGTTACATAGCAGGTAGAATTGAAGCTGGCAGGCTTATGCAATAAACAACAGATTAAGTTTCGGAAGAACTGGGTTCCGTTCTTGCCTTGCCCTTAACTGCCCTAAGAAGTGAGCAGATAATTTAATGTGTCCAGCTGTCAGTATTTTTTCCATTTATAAAATGAAGTAAAGTGAAAGTCAGTCAGTCGTGCCCAAATCTTTGTGATCCCATGGACTTGGGATTCTCCAGGCCAGAGTACTACAGTGGGTAGCTGTTCCCTTCTCCAGGGGATCTTCCCAACCCAGGGATTAAACCCAGGCCTCCCCCACTGCAGGCAGACTCTTTACCAGCTAAACCACCAGGGGAGCCCATAAAATGAAGTTCAGTTCAGTCACTCAGTCATGTCTGATTCTTTGTGACCTCTTGGTCTGCAGCACACCAGGCCTTCCTGTCCATCACCAACTCCCAGAGTTTACTCAAACTCATGTCCATTGAGATGGTGATGCCATCCAACCATCTCATCCTCTGTCAACCCTTTCTCCTCCCACCTTCCATCTTTCCCAGCATTAGGGTCTTTTCCAATGAGTCAGTTCTTCACATCAGGTGGCCAAAGTATTAGAGTTTCAGCTTCAACATCAGTCCTTCCAATGAATATTCAGGACTGATTTCCTTTAGGAAACCATCCACTTTACCGATGAGTAAACCAACATCCAAAGAGAACAGAGATTCCCCGCCAAGTCATGCAGTTATCAATCAACAGAACCCACAACCCCAGAGGTCAGTTCACCTTTGGTTGAATCTTGTTCAACTATTACAGCATCAGTTCCTTCCAATGAATATTCAGGACTGATTTCCTTTAGGATGGACTGGTTGGCTCTCCTTGCTGTCCAAGGGACTCTCAAAGAGTTTTCTCCAACATTACAGTTCTAAAGCATTAATTTTTCGGCACTCAGCTTTCTTTATAGTCCAACTCTCATAAAAAGAAGGGGTTAGGTTAAATAAGTACTAGTGTCTAAGTGTCTATGTTTCTGTCCATTCCATTTTAGTTGAGTCCTGCTCTGCATACAGATTCATGAAGTATGCCTCCAGACATCTAAGTAGTGCATGAAATGCTAGAAATCTCCAATAAGGGATGTGCAGGGGACTGACTCTTATTTTATATGCCCTCTGGTAGTTTGTGTGTGGTTCCCCAGAGAGAATAAACTCAGCTTGTTGGTTCTGAAATGTCATTTCTGGTACTCATTCTAAAGTGAAGAAGTGATGCCTGCAAAGGGAATTTTTAATGTGAATCATGGAGCTAAATCATCACTAACTAATGCATCGTAATGTGACTTTCCTAATAGCTTCTTTAGAAGGTTGCTACTGGTTCACTTTGGGCTCTTCCTTTAATAGTACCAAATGATGAGAATGTAGGCATTTGGCCACAGCTGATAAGAAGCCTTTGAAGACTATCCAGTTCGCTTAAGTTGTGAATGAATACAAATTTGGACTCTAAACTTAAACAGAGAAGGTGGGAACACTTCAGTCTATCACAAAGATTTTTCCAGTCTTGAAAGCCAAAGATTATTTTTCGTCCAAGACTTTTAACATATTGCCTAAAAGAAATGAAACACTAAAGTACCTTTTCCATTTTTCCTCTGAAATGTTTGCTCTAATACTCCCCAAGCAGGTTTGCACATGGGTAAATAATCCGGAAGGGCAAATAACTCTACCCACAACGAAGGTTTACCCAGTGGCTCACACCGACGTACGGTAGGCGGTATTGACTTTTCAGGAGTCACCAGCTGTTCTAAATGGTTAGAGGTCATAGTATAATCCTCCTGTGAGATAATGGCCGTGAAGGCATTTGATTGCAATAGCTATTTAACTCCCTATATTTTCAAGAGAACCACCAGTAGATGGTGACTGATTAATGGTCTTTCAAACAAGATACAACTAAAAATAATATAAGTAGGATCTGTTGGTATCAAGGTGTTCACCAACACAGTGAGACAATCATTTTATTTTTATATTTTAGATAAAGACCCTGAATACCATGAAGTCAGCAAAGGTTGTTTATCTTCCATTTTTATCTTATTTAATGTACACTCATTTCATTCCATCTGGTCAGTCCTCAACAAGTGGAAGTCAGACTTTGGTTCTTTTGCTTGCTTCCCACAATTCATCAAAGAACACACAAGATCACCACCATTGCCACGCTCTGCATGTAGAATGTTGCTATTATTGTATGGTTAAGCTCTGTCTATTATGTCGATGCAGGAAGCTCAGCCTTATCGCCAATGCGTGCTTAGTCGCTTGGTCGTGTCTAGCTCTTTGCGACCCCATGGACTATAGCCCACCAGGCTCCTCTGTCCAGGGGGATTCTCCAGGCAAGAATACTGGAGTAGGTTGCCATGCCCTCCTCTAGGGGATCTTCCCAACTCAGGGATGGAACTCAGGTTTTCTGTATTGTAGGCAGATTCTTAACCATGTGAGGCACCAGGGAATCCATATAGAGGAATCAAATTGTAACAGAATGTTTTGCTCCATTAAAGTAACCTAGAATCATTTCAGGGAATTCCTGTGTTGAGGGAGCTAGTGAAAAATTGAATGATGGTCAGGGACATAATGATAAATAAGAGACGACCCTTTCTGCCAAGAATCTCAAGCCGGCAGAGACACAGAGAAGTCAAGCCAGCACCAACCACAGCACCGCCCAGTAGGAGCCCCTTCAGACGAGGAAGGTGTCTGGTGGCTAGATGGCTACCCTGGAGGAGGTGAAACTCATCAGGTAGATAAAGGGGAAATCGTTTTAACAGTAAATCCAAAGAAAAGGTGGGGTTAGAGAGTGAAGCATGTTATAGGAATGGAAAAATATTCCCTATGGATAAAGCATGAAGGTGTTAGTGGAGATGGGAGAACTGTGATGCTGTAATAACAGGTGATGGTCAAACAGTGAAGAGCCTCGAAGGGCAAACAATCTTGAAATTAAAAAAAGAATGACTGCCTCAAGTCAATAAAGAGCCATTGTGAACTTTTACATTCTCTTTCCTACACCCAAACTAAATATTCTTTTCGTATACACTGAACGTGAACACCCATGGGCTTTCTATATTTGATTTCATCTTTGCCTCTTGTCTCTTATATTCTCATCAGCAAACTACCCCCTCAGGGCAGGCAACGTTAACAATCTAATCTAACCTTCACTTTCTCATGATTCATGTAATCATATACAAATGGATAAAAGCACACATAGATGGAGTTGTCATTGTTTAAAAAGAATTTACTCATGTTTTCTATCCTTTTCTGCCTCTTGCTTTTCTCACTTAATGCCTCTTTGAAGCTCCTCCAAACTAGCTTACACGTTCAAGGCTTCATGAAATGTGAATATCATATTTTCCATGTTGACTTAATTCATCTGTTCACCTATTGTGATGGCTTTTCTTTGCCTCCAGCTTATGTATACTTATGCGTGTGTCCATGCTCAGTTGCTTTAGTCATATCTGACTCTTCTTGACCCTGTGGACTGTAGCCCACCAGGCTCCTCTGTCCATGGGGATTCTCCAGGCAAGAACACTGGAGTGGGTTGTCATTCCCTTCTGTGGGGATCTTCCTGAGTCTCCTGCATCGACAGGCAGGTTCTTTACTCACTGAGCCACCTGGGAAGCCCATAGATACACACACACATCCCTATATATTCTTACAAGCCAGTTTCTATTTCTAGGGTGAATACTTGATTTTAATAAATTTCCATATTATATTCTCAGGTGGTTATAACAGTACACATATCTGCTAGCAGTACATGAGGACACCTTTTATTACACAGCTTTTACAGCACTGGATGATATAGTTCTTTTTCCTTTTGGATGATCCACTGTGTATTAAATTTTAACATTATAGCCACCTCATTGTTACAGTCGAGCACAATTTCTTCTATTCACCATTTGGATTTCATCTTTTGGGACTAGCTTTCCATTTTTTGCCCAATATAGTTGTATAATTTTTTCTTGTTAATTTTTGAGAGCTGTTTGTCTATGGTCTGTGATAGTAATATTTATTCAAAATCTATTTTGTCTGATGAATTTTAATAACGGTATATTTTGCCATACAAAAGATTTAACGTTTATATGTTATTTTTTCATTTCTAACATTGGTGTTTCTGGTTGTGGTTAAGAAGGCATTCTTTTCTCCGACATTGTACATGTATTTAATGAGATGCTCTTTCACAATTTTGTGGTGTTATTTATTTTAATTAAGTCTCTGATTCATGTGGCATTTATTTTTGTATATTATGTATGTTGGGTCCAGTTTCTTTCCCTTCTAGCTAAGTAGCCTATTGGGCCACATTACTCATTAAGTAAGCTGCTCTTTTCTTCACTACACCAAAATATTTCAACACAGCCTAGTTGTTGCCATTCAGTTGCTAAGTCGTGTCCAACCCTTTGCGATCCCATGGACTGTAGCACACCAGGCTCCCCTGTCCTCCAGTGTCTCCCAGAGTTTGCTATCACCTTCAAAATTCTTCTATATTCTGAGATCTTTTTCTGGATTCTCAAATCTGTTTCATTGATTATTTTTTCTGTTCCTATGCCAATAGTATGTATTTTAAGCACAACCTTACAGTACTTTGTGCTGTCTGAAGAAAGGGCAAGGCTTATACCTTTTTTAATATTACTTTTCAAAATTTTCTTCGCTCTTATTATTCTATATAAATGTTAGCATCATTTGATCCAATTCAAAACATCTTTTTGGGGGGCTCTAATTAAAATTGAATTAAATTTATATATTAAATTTGGGAGCAAAGTCTCTAAAGTTTTCCTCACATAAGTTCTGTCCCTCTCTTGTTAAACTGAAGAATCTTCAGCTGTGGCTAGGCCTGGCCAGATGTATATTTTAAATGTCCAGTGCAGCATCAGAATGGAGAAGACTTCAGTAAAACCATACGAGGAAGTCCATTATGTGATATTGTCACTTTGCAAAAGATGCTGAGTCCAGGATACGGCAGTGACAGGTGGGCCGAGAAGGGACTAAAAAGAGAGTTATTTTGCAGATAAAGATCAACACCAATTTTTAATGGAATTAATTCAGAAGTTAAAGGAAACATAGAAATATTTATTGACTTAGGTTCTTGTGCCATTCATAATGAGATGACAGAGTAAGGTAAACATTTCCAAGAGTACAGAGACAATGAGCTCAATATTGGACATATTTCATTTTTAAAGTGTCTAGTAGTATGAATTTGGAGTTGAAGTGAGAGATTTGGTTTAGAAGCATAAAGTAGGTATCATAGGGTGAAGATTATAGTTGAGGGGTGTGTGTGTATGTGGAGAGAGTGAGATTGCCCCAACAGACCTTGCAAAATAAGAAGATAAAAGTTCTTTAAAGGAACTCTTACAGTCTCTCTTTAAAACATCACATCAGATCTATGTTTGGCAAAGTGACAAAGGATATTTCTACTTGTGAAGAAGCCAGACAGGGGATAAATCTTCACTCAGTTTTCCTAAAATAGAAGGATAGACTAAAACCAGCAGCCCAGGACACTGTGATCTGAAGACTGCTGGCAAGAATAAAGATTTACTTTGTTTATGGTGTTGAGGAAGTCTAGTCACTAATTTAATCAATAAAACATATCATCCGCATTACTTGATGGAGTAAAGTCTTGCTCATTTGCACACATTCATTGACATACATGCAAATCCGCACAAACACATTGATTTATTCACAAGCGCCTCTGATTTCTTCGTGATGCTTTTGCTTTTTGATGAGCTGCCATGTTTATTTCTAATGATGAGTTTCTTTAGAGAGTGTGTCTCTTCACCTCCAGTGATAATATTATCAGTATAGTCACATAGAGGTCCTGGATGGGTACTGCTTTGTTAAATGACATTTGGCAGCTGGCTGGCGAGATTTAGCCAATTGCCATGCCAGATATTTAGTAGCATAATGTATCATGGGTTGGATGCCAATGGTTCTTGGACCATTTCCTCTCTGTGCTTACGTGCTATGGACCCAGGGGGGTGACTAACAAAGTGGCACGCTTTATTCATCTGTGAGTAACAGCATGTGCAAATGAAGCCTGGGAATTAGAACTCTCCTTCCTTTGCTGGAGAAAAGACTGTTTTGGTGGCTCATCCTTAATTCTGCATTGGCCTCTGGGCTTATCCTTATTGATTGTTCCCACATTTTCATGCAGCAATTTGAATCCAAATGTAAGATGCTTCATTTAAAAATTGTATGCATCCAAACTTCAAACAGACGTGGAGTCTGAGAATAAGAGATGTTTTGCATTTAACTACTTATATTGAATTAGGACAGTTAAAATCCTTACTCTAAACCCAGTTCTCCTTTATTAATTATTGCAAAGTAATATCAATGTATTATATTTTATATTCAATTTGTTGCATACTTAGTAAAGTGAAAGTTGCTCAGTCGTGTACAACTTTTTTCAACCCCATGGACTACACAGTCCACGGAATTCTCCAGGCCAGAATGCTGGAGTGGGTAACCATTCCATTCTTCAGGAGATCTTCCCAACCCAGGGATCGAATCCAGGTCTCTGACATTGCAGGCGGATTCTTTACCAGCTGAGCCACAAGGGAAGCCTGAGAATATTAGAGTGGCCTATCCCTCCTCCAGCAGATCTTCCCAACCCAGGAATCGAACCAGGGTCTCCTACATTGCAGGCAGATTCTTTACCAGCTGAGCTATCAGGGAAGCCCACATAGTTAGTAAGGAATACTTCTATCGATTTCACTATTTAACAAGCTTTTAATGAGGATATACTGTGTATGGGCTTCCCAGGTGGCGCTAGTGGTGAAGAATCTGATGCCTGCCATTGTAGGAGATACAAGAGATGAGGGTTTGCTCCCTGGGTCAGGAAGATCCCCTGGAGAAGGATATGGCAACACACTCCAGTATTCCTGCCTGGAAAAATCCCATGGACAGAGGAGCCTGGTGGGCTACCATCCATGGGGTCCCAGAGAGTTGGGCACGACTGAGCACATAGCCATACTGCGTATAATCACTAGGCTAGCTGTTGTCCCATCCTGTATACTTAAATATATGTGATTCTTACTGTTTTCATTTGTTTGCCCATTTCTTCATACAGCTTGCCTTTGCTACCTGGAAGCTCAGCATACATAGCATGCTGCCTTAGGGAGGGAGCTGAAAGGGCAGAGAGGGTGACTGCACCAAGAGTGGAGATGACTTTGGCCTGATTCTCCCCAGGCCAAGGAAACAGCTGGTGGAGGCTCCTCCCCGGAAAGGGAAGGGGTATTGCCAGAGTGGAGAGCTCCAGTTCTTTCCTGTACAAGTGTGGCTCAGTGTGATGGCCTCTGCTCTGTCTCCGTGGCTATTATTTATTATTTCTTTCCTTCATGCCACTCGGGTCAAATTGACCTTGTCTTCTAAGCATTTGTGTGTGTGTGTGTGTGTGTGTGTGTGTGTGTGTGTGTGTGTTAGCCACTCAGTCATGTCCAACTCTTTGTGACCCCATGGACTGAGCCCACCAAGCTCCTCTGTCCATGGGATTCTCCAGGCAAGAATACTGGCATGGGTTGCCATTTCCTCCTCCAGAGGATCTTCCCAACCCAGGGATAGAACCCCTGTCTCTTATGTCTCTTGCATTGGCAGGCAGGTTCTTTACCCTTAGCACCACCTGGGAAGCCCTAAGCACTTGACTCTGTCTTAATTGTTGCAGATATACATAAAGAAAGATTTCTTACATGAGAATGCACACTTGTAGCAGAGGGTACAGATAATAAAGCAGGATTATTATCTGCTTTATTATGCTGCTTCCTAAAGCCAGGAAGTGTCAATGAATTTAACTTTGGACTAGTAGGAAATATACCTTCTATTTTTTTTCTACCTTCTTCATTTTCTTCAAATGGTAACCAGAGGAATCTTTAAAAGAAACTGTATGTTGTGGCAGCCTGGATGGGAGGGGAGTTTGGGGGAGAATGAACACATGTGCATGTATGCTTGAATCCCAGAACTGTTACAACATTGTTAATCATCTGTTGAATAGTTGCTAAGCTGTGTCTGACTCTTCTGTGATCCTGTAGACTGTCGCCCACCAGGCTTCTCCATCCTTGGGCTTTCCCATGCAAGAATACTAGAGTGAGTTGCCATAACCTTCTCCAGGGGCTCTTCCTGACCCAGGGATAGAACTTGCATCTCACACACTGGCAGGTGGATTCCTTACCACTGAGCCACTGCTGCTGCTGCTAAGTCGCTTCAGTCGTGTCCAACTCTGTGCGACCCCAGAGACGGCAGCCCACCGGGCTCCCCCATCCCTAGGATTCTCCAGGCAAGAATACTGGAGTGGGCTGCCATTTCCTTCTCCAATGCATGAAAATGAAAAGTGAAAGTGAAGTCGCTCAGTCGTGTCCGACTCTTAGCGACCCCATGGACTGCAGCCCACCAGGCTCCTCCATCCATTGCATTTCCCAGGCAAGAGTACTGGAGTGGGGTGCCATTGCCTTCTCCAACTAAGCCACTAGGAAAACCCAATGAGCTATATCACGATACAAAATAGAAAGTTTGGAAAAAAGAAACTATATAAATGAAGAACTAAGATGCACACAAAGTGTCTCTGCCAAATATATTCTCAGTCAGCACTCTGCTCTCCACCTCTCCCCCTCAAAAAAAGTGAGTGCTATCAGAAAAAAATCATGGATTATCATTCAGAAGTAATTATAATCCTGTAAGGTTGATTTTTATACTGGGAACACTTCCTCAAGGGGTTACTATATTAATAGATAAATTATAGCGAGCATCTCTTCTATATGACCAACTCAGACCGAGATGCTTTGGATGCATTGCCTCATTAATCCTTCCAAAACTCCACAAGGAAGGTTCCATTATTATTTCGCTTTGCAGACAAGGAAACAGAGACCCAGAGAGGTAAGCTGGGTTAACTGACTAAGGCTATGTAGATTTTAAGACGTGAAATCAAACCTGAATGCAAGATGTTTGACAGATTTCCAAGTTCTAGGAGAACTTAACTACCCCAATGGTCTCAGCCTCAATCATTATGTAAGCTGCTGACTCGTCACTGCTTGCTATCTTCCAGAGAGATGGCGGAGCCTCGCATAACTCTGTTGTATTCATTCCTTGTGACTTGGAGAAATTGAGACTATTCATTTCTATGTTCATTTCCATTTTATAATGAAGAAACACTGTTTAGTAATTGATCAGGATCCTCAAATAGCATCTTCTTCCTGCCATTCTTTATCTTCATATCCTGCTTTATTATTTTATTTTCCCAGCACTGACTTCCATCTGACAGTTTGGTAGTCGTTTGTATATTGTCAGTCCCCTCTCACTCCATCGAAGACTCCTTGTGTTTTGTCCACTGTTGCATCCCCAGGGCCTAGATCTGTGCCTTAGGAGCACCATGAGTATAACAGATATCTGCTCAGAGGTTGAATGAATAAATACAAAAGAATTTGTGTGTTTCTGGGGGCTGGCAGTCACTGCTCTTGCATCTTGGGAGGAGCTTGGCCTCTGTCATTTCCAGGGCATCTTCAGAGGACCTGGCCCTGGGGTGGGCACTTCGCTTTTCACCCAGGCTTACCTTGGGGAGTGTGTCTGCCATTCTCCTTTTGCACAGCCCCCACCCGGAGGATGCCATGACAACAGTGTCAGCATGAAGCAGTTCTGAAATCATGCAAAGCCCAGAAATGATGTCTGGCACATCCTCAAGCTCCCATTAGCTAAATGATGGAATGTAGCTGTTGCACTTTAGACCTTTTTCTTGAGGCTGGAATTGATGCCAATTTGACAATATTCCATCCGTTACACTTCCAGAGAACAGGCTGAATTTCTTGGCCTAATTTTTGTCCTCTTGGCATCATATTGCCAAGGAAAATGGATCTAGGAATTTGCTGCCCACCCCCACAAACCCAGGCATCCATAAACTCTTGCCGTCTTTTTCACCTGCCAAGCTTTGTATCCTAGCCTTTAGGATGACACTAGTAGGTGTGGGCCCCATGTAGTCTGACTCCAGAATAACTGTGAATTGAATCTAATAATCCCTTGAAATTTAATCCTTGTATAATGCATCTTCCGCTCCCACTACCCTCCAATGGAACCACTGGTAACGTCTCCCACATCAGCCATGCTGCCTTCGGTCACAGCTTTTGCTCATGTTATCCCCTCTCCCTGAATGCCTGAACACCACCCCTCCTCTTGGTGACCTCCTCGTTTTCTGGTCTTCTCCACCTTTCTCCTTGATACCCTCGCCATCCATGTGAGTGCCTGATCAGCCTCAGTGCAGTCACTCACCATCATATGCCTGCTGAGTGTCCAGGTGCCTCGCAGTGTCCCGGATTCTGGGAAGCGTTGTGATACTATAAGGCAACCTGAGGAAAATGCTGAGACCCTCTGGCATTTCCACAGATGATTTCTCTTGGAAAAGATACGGAGTTACTACACTGTGACCATAGCTCTGAGACTTAGGTGCTGCTTGATCAGAAAATAGGTCAGATGTGACATTAAGAGCAGACATGCAGCATTTGTGAATCCCTTGGTATAAATCCCATTTGTTTGCAAATCGATTTTCTTGACTGCAGTGTTTTTAGGAAACAGAGAGAAACTGGCCTTTCAGTATTTCCAATGAGGAAAGAAAGTTGCCCATAATGTCAGCTATGAGCTAGAGCACCACCCCTCCTAGGCATGGTTTCCTGCTCAGACAGGCAAGGCCTGGCTTCAGGCAGAGCCCCCCACTCCCCACTACTCATCACACGCCTTTGCATTCCACCCCAGAACCAATGAGCTGATCCTTCTCTGAGGCCTCAACCATGGGTGAAATCAGGCTTGGTAGAATCACCTTTGGGGAATGCGAACAGGCTGGGGCCTGCCTTTTGTAGGCAGCAGGGGCCGGTAAAGTTCAAGTGTCTGGTCTCTATCCCTTGGTTTCTTGAAAGCTCCACTTTCTGTGGTTGAATGACTCATAGAAAGGACAACCCAGAAGACAGGTGCCATCGCTGCTTTGAGGAGGTTGTGAAACCAGCAGTGAACAAAGCAGATGACTTCCTTCTCTTCCTGGAGGAGAGGGTCTAGAGGGTGTTGCCGTGATGCCCTGTGCGGATCTCCATGTGGACTCCTGCATTATTCTGCAACCATCAGTTCACGTGCCTGTCTCTTGGACTGTGGACATCTTTGGCGTCTTCTCATTTTTGTGTCCATAGTGCTCAGAGTAACTCCATCTCACAAGCAGTCACATACAGACTATTTGGTGAGTAAATGAATCTGATCACAATAACACAATCATATATAAAAATAGGGTGCTTAGAGCGTTCTTTATTCATTTACATTTGGGGAGAAGGGAGATACATTCTTAAATTTACAACACCTTTTATAAGGCAAAATAATTGTTATAGCTTTGGAGAATATGAGCTCTGGCCTGTTAAAGCACAGCAGTGACAAAGGATAAATGTTGAATGGTGAGAAAGGAGAAGAGACCATTCAAAACATGGAGCTACAGAACTCACAGAACAGTTAGGGATGGGATGGGGGCAGGTGGTGAATGGAAAAATGTTACTAGAGATGCATTGATGAGAAAACATTTTTACAGAGTTGGAAATCAGAACAGTATTTCTGCAGCCCGCTATACCTGCAGAGTTAAGCTCTAGCTGCACTTAAGTTCAGTGGAAAGTTCTCCAAGAAAAACTGGAAGAATTTAGGAGAGATTTAGTAAGCAGAATGGAGATAACTTACCTTTTGTTTCAGTAATTAATTTGTGTGCTCAAGAAGTTGTGCCTCTGTTCTTGGCTGTGGTTCTTTAGGGTGACTGTATTTAACATTCATTATTTATTTGCTATTTGTCTAAATGTTCCCTTTAAAAATAGATTTAAATGGAAAATAGTATTTCTTTATTTCCTTCATGATATAATCAAAAACAAAGTTCCTCACAAATTTCATTAGGAATTGACTATTTGGTTTTTAAGTACTTCTTTCGGTATGCTGCTGCTGGTGCTGCGGCTGCTGCTAAGTCGCTTCAGTCATGTCCGACTCTATGCGACCTCATAGACGGCTGCCCACCAGGGTCCCCCGTCCCTGGGATTCTCCAGGCAAGAACAATGGAGTGGGTTGCCATTTCCTTCTCTAATGCATGAAGGTGAAAAGAGAAAGTGAAGTCACTCAGTCGTGTCTGACTCTTAGCGACCCCATGGACTGCAGCCCACCAGGCTCCTCTGTCCATGGGATCCTCCAGGCAAGAGTACTGGAGTGGCGTGCCGTTGCCTTCTCTGTCTTTTGGTTTAATGAGTAGCATTTTCTCTCAGTCTATTTCTCACTTTCACTTACTGATTCTGGTAAAAAGACAAAATAACAGGACAAGGAAAACTTACTACAGAAGTCTGTGCATGTGAAGAATCTCCTCCCCTGCCAATGTGCTATAACAGTTTATAGCTTTTCAGAATTATAAATTTATGTATAGTTTTTTCTTCTCAAAAATCTTCTGCCAAATGTTGACAGGTTACCTCTGGCCAATAAGCCATGGGATCTTTCTCCTAATATCGCACAAATGCTGTAGTTGCCTTTCTCTGGGTACTTCCAGAATTTGCATTTGAGCCTCTGGCCATCACCTCCAACTGAACATACTTGACGCCATATTTATCGTTTTTCTCCAAAATGGCTACATAGCACAGCCCTCAGTTGCCCCTGCTGGAAATCTTCCCGTTTTCCCTTTTCTTACAGTCTCAGAACGTAACACATTAACTCAGAGAGCACTACACGGATGAAAGCAACTGGCTTTTGAGTCATACAATTCTGGATACAAATCTGCCTGTAGCACTTGAACAAGTTAATTCACTTCTGTGAGCCTATAAAAGGCGATGAAACACCTGAGCACGTCGGTAATGTACATCAGCCAAGTAATGTAGAGCTTTACATCCCTTCTCTCAGCTGGTTTTCATTGACCACTTGCTGTGAATGTGCTTGGTTCTGGAGATAAAAGACTCTGTCCTCCTGGTGTATGGTGTAGCTTTTAGTAAATGTTCAGTACCTGGATGCCATTAGCCATAAATGATTGTTCTATTTAAGGCTGTCCCATTCTGGTTTAACCCAGCTCTCTGCCCTGTTTCTCCCCTCTCCACTCTTCCAGGGAAGGTGGTCTGTGCATGGTCCTTGGATAGAGCTTGTGCTTTCTTACCTCTCTGCTCTGTTCACTTTGGCTTCTACTAACTCCTAAGTTCTTTCTCCTTACTTTCTCTACATGTAAACTCTTCTCGCCTTTCAAGGGTTAAGACGGCTTCCTTGAAGTCATTCCAGGCCATTTTAGATAGCACTTCTTTCTCCCGCCTCTAAAATTCTGTAGCATTGATTCTCACCATGTGTACAAGCTTAGTTGCTAAGTCATGTCCAACTCTTTGCAACCCCATGGACTATAGGCTCCTCTGTCCATGGGATTTCCCAGGCAAGAATACTGGAGTGAATTGCCATTTCCTTCTTCAAGAGATCTTTCCAACCCAGGGATCAAACCTGTATCTCTTGTGTCTCCTGCGTTGGCAGGCAGATGCTTTACCACTCAAGCCACCTGGGAGGCCCTCTCACTGTTGAGTAAGATGCAGGTCACCTGAAGATCTTGCTGACAGCGCAGCTCTCACACATCGAGTTATAATCCCTGCTGCATAGTATTGAAGTCAATAGTAGAGGCTTTGGAAACATACAAAGTAACACCCATGACAGAAAGCTTTTTCTATTTTCCCCTGAGAATCCCAGGACTGGCAGGGGGCTGGTCCCATCAAGCAGCACTGCTCAGTGGGACACAGCATAGACAGTTTCAAGACTGAGGTCTCATGTTTTGAAGGTACAGTCAAAATCAAGCTCAGCACAGCAAAAGAGCCAAATATGAAGCCAAATACACAGCCAAATATGAAAGTCGAGAACTGAGAAGCTTCCATCAGCTGAGAGGACTAGATCAGTGGTCCTCAGGGTGTGCTTCTTCAGAGTAGTAGCATCAGCATCATGAGGAATTCGCTAGAAAGGCACATTATTGGGTCCCATCTCAGACCCGCTCTATTAGTTTGTCTGCTCTGACAAACCTAGACAGTGTATTAAAAAGCAGAGACATTACATTGCTGACAGAGGTCTGCATACTCAAAGCTATGGTTTTTCTGGTAATCATGTATGGATGTAAGAGCTGGAACATAAAGATAGCTGAGCGCCAAAGAATTGATGCTTTACAACTGTGGTGTTGGAGAAGACTTTTGAGAGTCCCTCGGACTGCAAGGAGATCAAACCAATTAATCCTAAAGGAAATCAACTCTGAATATTCATTGGAAGGACTGATGCTGAAGCTGAAGCTCCGACACTTTGGACACCTGATGCGAACAGCCGACTCACTGGAAAAGACCCTGATGCTGGGAAAGAGTGAAGGCTGGAGGAGAAGGGGACGTCAGAGGATGAGATGGTTGGATGGCATCATTGACTCAATGGACATGAGTTTGAGTAAACTCTGGGAGTTGGTGATGGACAGGGAAGCCTGGTGTGCTACAGTCCTTGGGGTCGCAAAAAGTCGTACACAACTGAGCGAGTGAACAGCAGCAACAAGGGCTGCTATGAGAGTCTACCATATCGTGAGTGACTTAAGTAACAGAAATCTATTTTCTAGCCGTGCTGGAGGCTAGAAATCGAGATCAAGGTCAACAGGGTTGTTTTTTCCCCTGGCCTCTTTCCTTAGCTTGCAGATGGTCACCGTCTCCCTGTGTTTCTTTTCTTTCCTTTTTCTTTTAAAGTCCTCCAGCAGTGTATTGGAAAGAATGTAGACAGTTTTAAAATCTTCTCTGTTATGATCATAAATTCAGGTTTTTAGCCCTGGTACAAGCTGAATCAAGAAAAGAAATTAAAAATCCAATAGTGTATTGTAATGTTTTTCTCACTCATTTGCTATACAATACAAACACAAGTTTGCTCTAAGTGTATAGACTCTCAAGCAACATTGCACAGCCTTTCTTTGCCCTTCATGCCAAGAGATTCAAGAAGATGCTCTTTTGCAACAACAATTTAGTTTGTTTTAAATACCCCGGGAAATTTTTCTTCCTATGCTCTTCCCTTCCTGCTTCCTTTATTAAACACCAGTAAGATACAACTTTATGGCTATTCTGATACGTTTTTGTCATTGATTGTCATATAAATTCCAGGAAAACCTCTACAGCGATCTTCAAAATTAGAATTCCAGTGATTCTTTAAATTTGATTGTAAAACACACCGTTTATATTTGCTCCATTTTCTGAGTAGTAATGATATTGACTCTTCTGCGAGTTCAGAAAACCATAGTAACAAATCAGTCAATAATAGCTAGGGCAACATGTTTTTTAAACTGCAAATATACTTTACAGCTCTTCGCTTGGTTCCATTGATGAGATAAATATATAGTATCTGAATCCTGTGTGAAAACTAGAACTAAATGTGCAACTGCCACAATGGATTTCTTAGGCTAATAGTGATGAGATTCTTGCGATAGTATTTTAAACTACTTTTGGGAACACACCAAACTGATGTTTATCATTACCGCAATCCTTTCAGAGTTTGAGGAATGGGTTTTATCACCTCCCCTACTGTGATTTTGCAACTCTGATATCCATTTCTAAAGAGCATTTCAAATGTGGTAGCTGAATTAGCAAATATTTTCCTTCCAGCTTGAAAATGGTAAACATGTAGCCTGTGGAGATATATATTTTTCTGTTTATGTATTTATGCATATGTATGCATGCCCAGGCTTCCCTGGCAGCTCAGCGGTAAAGAATCCACCTGCCAATACAGGAGACCCAGGTTCAATCCCTGGGTCAGGAAGACCCCTTGGAGAAAGACATGGCAACCCACTCCAGTATTCCTGCCTGGGAAACCCCATGGACAGAGGAGCCAGGCAGGCTGCAGACCATGGGGTCACAAACAGTCGGACACAACTTAGCAGCTGAGCACACGCGCGTGTACACACAGTCCTCGTCGTGCTGTTAGACCTTCGCTTGTCACACTAGGTTCTTAAAGTTTTCTGATTACTTATAGTTGCAACTAACTCTAGCTCACAGTGAGCGAAAAGGCAATTTATTGTGAGGATACAAGGAAGGGGAACCACACGAATGTCCTGGAAACTGCGCCCCTAGGCTTGCGTTTTATTCTTCCCTTTCTCTTGAAATCAAATTCTTTCTCTTCAGTCCCTGTGGGGGACAGTGATGCCAGTCACATGTTCCAAGTGTATACCTCCATTCCTCAAGAGGCCAGCCAGACCCTGCACTCTCAGAATTACAGATACCCTTGGGGAGCAGCCCGCGGACCACAGTGGGTCTTGTGCCTGGTCCTGAACCAATAAATTGTGATAAAGGCAGAATCACATTGTCCATATATGTTTGCCCCAGTGAAAATATGAGGGGAAAAAAGGAGGAGGGAGAGGATGGGGAGAGTGATCCGTAAGGAGCCAATCATGGAACACGCATCTCGTCATGTTCCAGAAAATAACTGCTAAACTCCGGCTGAAGAGTGATATGATAAATGGAGGCAACGAGGCAGAAGCTGGGGTGAGGGGGTTATGGGAGAGATGCCTCGTCTGGTTCTGCTAGGCAGCCAAGAAATCAAATGACTTAAAATCTTGCTGTCTTTTATCTTTTTGCATCCCATTTTCAATACAGCAGCCACAGTGAATGATTCCCTTAAGACATGTTAAATCGTATCACCCCCTGCCCCCACTGAAAACCCTCAAATGGCTTCCCCTGTCACTAAGTGAAAACCTCTATGATCTACCCCAAACCACCTTTACAACCACATCCCTTTCCCCTCACCTTTGTTCATCCTTCCAGTCATTTCTGAATTTCAGATTTCCACAGTGCCTGCCCAGTCGCCCAACAGACACATCTCTGCCTCAGGCCCTTTGCACTGACTTTTCCATTTGACTGGAGTGTTCTTTACCCTTAATGGTCTCAGATCTTTTATTATTATTATTATTGTCATTTTAAAATGTTTATTTATTCATTCATTTTTGGTTGTGCCGGGTCTTAAGTTGCCACACTTGGGCTGAGTTGCCCCAGAGGATGTGGGATCTTATTTCCCCAACCAGGGACTGAACCCTCCTCCCCTGCATTGGAAGGCAGAATCTTAACTATGGGCCACTGTGGAAGTCCCTCTCAGATCTTTTCTTAAAATGTTAGTTTATCAGAGAGGCTTGCCTGACCATTCTTTCAAAAATTACATTCCTGTTCCCTTTCTGTTTTTCCCTTGGTAACACCATCTTAGACAAAGAAAGATGTTTATAGTTTATTTATTTTGTTTATGACTATCTTCTTGCATCAGAATGTAATCTCTATGAGAATTTGTCTATTTTTTTTCTTCCCTGCTGTCTTCTCAGTTTTGGGAACATGGGAGGTATTCAATAGTTATTTCTTGTTCAAATGCATTAATGACTATTTTATAGACACTGCCTAACAATAAGGAAAGAAGTGGGATGCATGCTTTTGAACAGCTGTGTTCCAGCTACTATAGCACATGCTTCAAATGCCTTATTTATGAGATATCTAAGATTTACGAGAAATCTAAGATCAAACCAAATCTAAGATCAAAATATTTCTGTTTTATTGACTATGCCAAAGGCTTTGGCTGTGTGGATCACAAGAAACTGGAAAATTCTGAAAGAGGTGGGAATATCAGACCACCTGACCTGCCTCTTGAGAAATCTGTATGCAGGTCAGGAAGCAACAGTTAGAACTGGACATGGAACAACAGACTGGTTCCAAATAGGAAAAGGAGTACATCAAGGCTATATATTGTTACCGTGCTTATTTAACTTATATGCAGAGTACATCATGAGAAACGCTGGGCTGGAAGAAGCACACGCTGGAATCAAGATTGCTGGGAGAAATATCAATCATCTCAGATATGCAGATGACACCACCCTTATGGCAGAAAGTGAAGAGGAACTAAAGAGCCTCTTGATGAAAGTGAAAGAGGAGAGTGGAAAGGTTGGCTTAAAGCTCAACATTCAGAAAACGAAGATCATGGCATCTGGTCCCATCACTTCATGGGAAGTAGATGGGGAAACAGTGTCAGACTTTATTTTGGGGGGCTCCAAAATCACTGCAGATGGTGACTGCAGCCATGAAATTAAAAGACGCTTACTCCTTGGAAGGAAAGTTATGACCAACCTAGATAGCATATCGAAAAGCAGAGACATTACTTTGCCAACAAAGGTCTGTCTAGTCAAGGCTATGGTTTTTCCAGTAGTCATGTATGGATGTGAGAGTTGGACTGTGAAGAAAGCTGAGTGCCGAAGAACTGGTGCTTTTGAACCGTGGTGTTGGAGAAGACTCTTGAGTGTCCCTTGGACTGCAAGGAGATCCAACCAGTCCACTCTAAAGGAGATCAGCCCTGGGATTTCTTTGGAAGGAATGATGCTGGAGCTGAAACTCCAGTACTTTGACCACCTCGTGCGAAGAAGAGTTGACTCATTGGAAAAGACTCTGATGCTGGGAGGGATTGGGGGCAGGAGGAGAAGGGGATGACAGAGGATGAAATGGCTGGATGGCATCACCGACTCGATGGAAGTGAGTTAGAGTGAACTCCGAGAGTTGGTGATGGACGGGGAGGCCTGGCGTGCTGTGATTCATGGGGTGGCAAAGAGTTGGACATGATTGAGCGACTGAACTGAACTGAACTGAAGATCAAACCAATGAATAAGATTTTTTTCCATCCTACATTTGTGACTATAGAGGCCCCCAAAGTAAAGTAGCATGTCCCTGCCAGGTGTCAGAAATGGGTTATAAACCTATGCTGTTTGGCATTTTCCAGAAACACGTTCTCTTCTCCTCCTTTCTGTGTCTAATTTGCCTCTTCCTTCTCCTCCTCTGCTTTCGCCTCTGGCTTTATATTTCCTCCTCCTCGTCTCCCTTCACTTTTCCATCATTTCTCTCCTCTGCAAACTAGTCCCTTTGTCTCAGACAACATGATGTGTGCTTTCAACTTTATGAAAAAGCCGAATTCCTTCCCTTGAGTCTTTGTGAATTATTCCAAACAATTCAGAATTGTTGAAATAAAGTGACATCAACAGCAACACGCCTTTGACATTGCCTGCCTCCCCAGACCTGTTCTCACCTGTCTCTCTATCTGTGAATCTTAGTCTCATGGAAGTGGAAGTTCACTGGGGGCGGCCAGGACTCAACCTTCATTTCTGCCTAATTCCCTAGTGACACACTAACTCATTACTCCATTTCATATGCAAACCAGCAAGATGATACAGTTGTCCAAAGGAAGAGTGTACCATCTGAAACACCGATGAAATACCAGATTAGTTTAGATAATATTTATCCTTTTTCTAAAACTTAAAAAGTTATATAATTGGTGTATGTTACAAATATACAACATAGTAATTCACAACTGATTATTTTCCATTTATCATTATTATAAAATATTCACTATATTCCTTATATTGTATAGCGCATTCTTGTAGCTTATTTTGTACTCAATAGTTTATGCCTCTTAATCTCCTACCCATATATTGCTCCTCTCTCCAACTGGTATCCACTAGTTTGTTCCCTGTATCTGTGAGTCTGCTTCTTTTTGCTATTCATTAGGTTGTTGTATTTTTAAACTCCTCACATAAGTGATATCATTTAGTATTTGTCATTCTCTGTCTAACTTATTTTACTTTAGCATAATACCCTCCAAGTCCATCCATGTTGCTGCAAATGGCAAAATTTCACTCTTTTTCGTGGCTGAATAATAACATTTAGATATACATAAACACACGTTGCCTCCATAACACATACATTGGAAGTGTAACAGAATAGTGTTTGAATTATTTGACAAACCAATGCCATTTGAAATGTTAATAAAAGTTTGAGAGATTTAAAAATCACTATAGAACCTCATTTTCAGTTAATTATTTTTTGACATTCCTGAAATGTATTTATTTAAACATGATGTATTGAGATTTGACAACTACAACTAGAGGAAGTATGTTCATAAGTAAACTAAATTAAAGCACTTCAGTTATGATAAAGTGGTCTTACGATTTATTGCAAAGTGTTTGAATCCTGAATATTGTATTTTAACACATCTTTCTGCATCAGCAGAAATTAATAAAAGTTCTCTTGTGCTCATAGGCGTTGATTAATTGGAAATTGACTCAGATTTATTTGCTGTGACTGATTCATCATGCCTAAAACAATTTCATATTTCAGGATATAGTAAATATACTGAATAGTGCAGCTCAAAATTTCAGCCCCAATCTTGAAGACAGAGTAGTAGCTATGCACAATACATATTCAACAGAAAAAGAGTGAGCAAAAAGGAGATAGAGCTTTTCTTTAGTCCCTTGTGTTAGTTCCAGATCAGAAAAATCTTCCCTTTAGTTTCACACTCTGAAAGTGAAGAGTTGCCTCTTTAGATGACATAAAAATATTGTTTTGAATACTTAGTGTTTCTCACAAAAGCAGGAGTCCCGAAAGGTTTGGGAGCAGACTGAGCTGCAAAGAGGGATGGAGTTACTATCTGAAACTGATATTAGGGTCATTTCATCTCTCCCCATAGCTAGGCTCAGTTGTCTTGGGTTGGCTCTGTTGATAAGCAGTTCTCATCTGTCGGGGCACGACAGTGGCCAGCTATCCCAAGTTTATTACCTACTAATGTGAAAATATCCTGGAATTGTATCTCATTGCCTTTGAGTCTTGTACCTATTCTTTCCCACAAGAACCATGTGGTCAGAGAGTGAGCAAAGAGTGACCCAAGTATAACCGCCGTGTTGTTAATTTCTAAAGGGGACGGAGCTCTGAGCAAACACGAACAGTAGACCCCTGCCTTACTACCTGCAACTTTATGGTAGGTAGAGCTGAAGAGAATCACCTTGCTTCCTGTTCAGTCGCCAAACTTATTCTAGACATTGGGCCTGGTTGTCTTGCCAGTAAGGGAGCTCTTAGCCACTTAGCAGGAAAGGTTCATTTTAATTCCAACTTTGAGGTTGAAGTGAAGTAGATCACCTGGGCTAGAGCTATAAGAAAGTTTTCAGTTCTTCTGTATGATGATACCCGTAACATCCTCAGATACTATTATGAACTAAAGAGCACATCAACATTGAAATGTTTTATTTTTATATTCATACCAAGGGCATTAACTTATATTGTATTAATTTTTTAAGTATCAAAAGCATAAATTTAGACATATTATGGCACACTTTCAGTCAAACTGTTCAATATTTTTCTAAATCAGTATATAGACTACCATTTAAATCACAATGATTTCTTTTTAAATTATAAGGAAGCAAATTATTGGAACACTGTTTAGATCTTATTATCCCAATAATTAACAGATATTTGAAAATTAATAACAATTCCACTGTGCTTCATAAATATGTGCGCGTGCATATTTATTTGATCATATTATTGACCAAATATAGTTTTCAGATGTCCTATCTTGAAATTTTTTCCCCCTGTTTTCCAACAGGAAGTAATGTTTTATATTTGGACTAAGTAGCTATAGCAATGATGTTTTACATATGAACTAAATAAGATGCTGCAAGCGAGTAATCTTAGAAAAAACACACTACAACTGGCCTTTCATGTCTTTCTCATGGATTTTTGGATCAAACTTCTCTGTAATATAATTAGCATATCAGAAGAACTGGCCATGTTCAAATTCAAATTACCTTCTGCTTGCTTCCTATTTCATTAGCAGAATTGAAATTAAACACGATGAAACAATCTGTTGCCAGGATTTTTTCATATTAACACTTCGGTCCCACCCTGGTCTATTGTGCATTTACTAAGATTTTGCTTTTACATTTGAGCAGTGGACTATTTTAATTAAATTTAAGGTCAATTGCTATAAATTGTTTTTTCTGTTAAACTGTCTCGTTTCAATTGACCGTCAATTCACTCAGTGTGGCAGATTTCTGAGCTCTTTTTTTGGACATGGCTTAATATGCGGCAAACTTCTTATTGAAGGAAAATGAATGAAGTTGAGAAATGAATTAGTGACACTGGTCATTCTGTGTCAGAAAAGAAAGTATTTAAAAATATTTGAACTTTTTTTTAAAGAAACACACACTATTTGTGTGTTTTAAAGTATTATATATAATATAAAGTATTCTCTAAGTGCTTATCTTTATAGATGAACTGTATTAACGGATGAAGCATGGCATATTTTAAATAAATAAAAAAGACATTAGGTATATAAACCAGATAGTCGTAAAGGTGAAACTTAGTTACAGTGGGGTTTTTTAAAGATTTGTTTTTATGTGGACAGCTGTTTTAAAAATCTTTATTGCGTTTCTTCTAATATTGCTTCTATCTTATGTTTTGGTTTTTTGACCATGGCACATGTGGAATCTTAGCTCCCCAGCCAGGGATCAAACCCACATCTCCTGCACTGGAAGGCAAAGTTTAACCACAGGATCTCCAGGGAAGTCCCCATAATTACAGTGTTTAAAAACAGAATCCAAGAATTATTTGTAGCATTTCCAAACAGAGTGAGTACATTTGTGAAAAATTATTCTTTCCAAATACGTTGAATGATCTCTGGCCATACCTGAATTTTATCTTGGATATTAACTGCATAAAGACCATCCGTAATTTAATCTTGCATGATGCCAGAAGACAAGCACATTAAGATTGTCTTATATATTAAAATACAGAGGTAACAATTCAAAAATTGAATAAACAACTGGACGTTTTCAAGGAGCCAGATGATTAGCATATATTCCTAACAGACATAATTTTAAACAAAGAAAAAGATTTCAATTTTTCTCGAAAGGGTTTTTGTGTAATATACCCTTAAATATACATTCTTAAAACATTATCTAGAGATGACTCCAACATCTATTGTGGCAGGAAAAAGACTCTCCTGTATTCTGACTCAATCTTGGTGTTTAATGGAGAGCTAGGTCCTAAGTCTCATTTAGTTCCCTGAAGTTCTCAGTTAGAGACAGTTTGGACCAGATGACCTCTGTGACCTGTCCCTTCTGATTTTTATTCCTTAGGATTTTGTGAAATATTTGAAATGACAACACCATGTGAGCAAATCAATGTGCATGTAGGCTCAGTCGTGTCTGACTCTTTGTGACCCCATGGATAATAGCCCACCAGGCTCCACTGTCCATGGAATTTTCCAGGCAAGAATACTGGAGTGGGTTGTCCTATCCTACTCCAGGGGATCTCCCTGACGCAGGGATCGAACCTGCGTCTCTTGTGTCTCCTGCATTGGCAGGTGGATTCTTTACCACTGGTGCCACCTGGGAAGCAAGTCAAATATTTTCATAAAGCAGTAAAGTCTTCCTGGTGTTGTGTTTGGGAATGAAAACACTGCCAGTAGTTCATAGTGGACTCAGAAGATGGCATACTGAAACAGTCCATTCAGAATATAGAATGGTTATGTCCTCTAGCTTGTGTTACAGGAATGCACATAGTCTGAGATTCTGCTGTAGTTTTCATGGTTCACATAAAGATGGATAGTCATATGCATATTTGTTAGTTTGAAAAGCTGGCAGATTGATGTTGGACTCTGGAGCCAAACTGCACGAGTTTAACCCCTGGTTCTGCCACTTACTAGCTGTGTGAGAAGTTAGGCAAGCTACTTAAATCTTTGTGCTTCAGTTTCTCTATCTGTAGGGAGATGATAAAAGTAATATCTACATCAGGTCACTGTTATGAGAATGAAATGAATTAATACATGCGAAGTACTTAGCACAGAGCCTGGGACCCAGGAAGCACTATATAAGGGTATGTCATCACTGTCCGCACTAACCTTCTAAGAACTCTCTACAAACTCTGAGTCCTGAATGAACACATTGGCAAATTTTTCTGAGTGCCTTTGTCAGTGACATTTAAGTAGGACTGAATTTTCATTGAGTAAAAGGTTGAGGATAATCGAAATTCTGAGCTGCAGTGGTGGTATCAAACATGTTAGTAAAGTAATGCTCAAAATTCTCCAAGCCAGGCTTCAGCAATATGTGAACCGTGAACTTCCTGATGTTCAAGCTGGTTTTAAAAAAGGCGCAGGAACCAGAGATCAAATTGCCAACATCCTCTGGATCATGAAAAAGCAAGAGAGTTCCAGAAAAACATCTATTTCTGCTTTATTGACTATGCCAAAGCCTTTGACTTGTGTGGATCACAATAAACTGTGGAAAATTCTGAAAGAGATGGGAATACCAGACCACCTGACCTGTCTCTTGAGAAATCTGTATGCAGGTCAGGAAGCAACAGTTAGAACTGGACATGGAACAACAGACTGGTTCCAAATAGGAAAAGGAGTACATTAAGGCTGTATATTGTCACCCTGTTTATTTAACTTCTATGCAGAGTACATCATGAGAAACCCTGGACTGGAAGAAGTGCAAACTGGAATCAGGATTGCTGGGAGAAATATCAATCACTTCAGATATGCAGATGACACCACCCTTATGGCAGAAAGTGAAGAGGAACTCAAAAGCCTCTTGATGAAAGTGAAAGAGGAGAGTGAAAAAGTTGGCTTAAAACTCAACATTCAGAAAACAAAGATCATGGTATCTGGTCCCATCACTTCATGGCAAATAGATGGAGAAACAGTGGAAACAGTGTCAGACTTTATTTTTTTGGGCTCCAAAATCACTGCAGATGGTGATTGCAGCCATGAAATTAAAAGATGCTTACTCCTTGGAAGGAAAGTTATGACCAACCTAGATAGCATATTCAAAAGCAGAGACGTTACCATGCTGACTAAGGTCCGTCTAGTCAAGGCTATGGTTTTTCCTGTGGTCATGTATGGATGTGAGAGTTGGACTGTGAAGAAGGCTGAGCGCCGAAGAATTGATGCTTTTGAACCATGGTGTTGGAGAAGACTCCTGAGAGTCCCTTGGACTGCAAGGAGATCCAACCAGTCCATTCTGAAGGAGATCAGCCCTGGGATTTCTTTGGAAGGAATGATGCTAAAGCTGAAACTCCAATACTTTGGCCACCTCATGCACAGAGTTGACTCATTGGAAAAGACTCTGATTCTGGGAGGGATTGGGGGCAGGAGGAGAACGGGACAACAGAGGATGAGATGGCTGGATGGCATCAATGACTTGATGGACGCGAGTCTGAGTGAACTCCGGGAGTTGGTGATGGACAGGGAGGCCTGGCGTGCTGCGATTCATGGGGTCGCAAAGAGTCGGACATGACTGAGCGACTGAACTGAACTGAACTAACTTTTCTCACTTAAGCTGGATTGGTGAAGTGCCATTCAACTCTGGCATGAGCTCTGATAGAGTGAAACATCTTTACACTTTTCTAAGAAATGAGGTTTGAGCCTTATATGTAGGAGAATTCTGTCTGGAAATACTAATAGATTAACAACAAAGGTCACAAACTGATGTGTTTGATCCATACACTTGAAAAAAAATGATTGGAATGAATTACTATATTTTAATGAGAGTTCACATAAATATCTGGCTTCCCATATCTTTTGAAAGAAGCACAAACCTGGCAACATATCTCATGACAGTGACCAGCTCAGTTGAACAGAGGTGGCCCCTTCAGAGTGAAGGAGCAGTTTCCAGAACGCCAGTCCCCAGCACTCCCTTTGTTTTGCATCCAGCGTCTGTCTGTCCCTCCAAATGTGCTCATGTGTTTGGTTCCTTCTTTAGCGTGACTTCCCTGGTAGCTCAGATGGTGAAGCGTCTGCCTACATGCGGGAGACTCGGGTTCCATCCCTAGGTCAGGAAGATCTTCTGGAGAAGGAAATGGCAACCCACTCCAGTATTCTTGCCTGGAAAAATCCCATGGACGGAGGAGCGTGGTAGGCTATACAGTCCATGGGGTCGCAAAGAGTTGGACATGACTGAGCGACTTCACTTTCACTTTCTTTTAGTGTGAGATAATGAAAAATGTGGACTTTCTTCGTGGCTCAGTGGTAAAGAAACTCCCTGCCAACGTGGGAGGCGTGAGTTTGATCCTTGGGTCAGGAAGATTCCGTGGAGAAGGAAATGGCAACCCACTCTAGTACTCTTGCCTGGAGAATCCCATGGACAGAGGAGCTTAATGGGCTGCAGTCCATGGGGTCGCAAAGAGTCAGACATGACTTAGTGACAAATAACAACACTGAAAAATGGAAATAGAAGCAAATGACCAGCAATCTGGTCACATGACACAGGGATAATGATTTCCTTTGAATTACATGGCTGGCTGCTCTACATGTTTCTTGCTTTCTTGGTTATTGCTGAGACTCTGAGCATTATTTTTCAAAATGATGCCTTCTGTTCTTCACTGCAGCACGTCAGGCTGATCTCCCTCCTGCCACCAGTTTCCCAAATGTTCCATCCTTATATCAGAGTGGAAGTTGGGCTTCAGAACGACTCTTTAAAATTTTTAAAGTTTCTACTTTGTTGGTGTTACAGCTCTGTGATGTTACCATGATGTCCCTCCCTGGTCACATGCCTGCGTCGATAACACTGAAATATAGCCTCAAGACCTCTCCTTCTGGGACTAATGCCTCAAAATCTGGTTTTAAGTTCAACATTATTAATTAAACTGTTGCCATTCTTACTGTCTTTATCATCATCCAAATCTAGTCATATCAACTTCTAATGGGAAAAATATGGATATTGACTGATCAAGTCATTGAAAGATGAAACAGAGTAGGTCTGAGGAATAATCTTCTTTCCCAGATACTTTAAACAATCAGAGACTGGTATTCTCTGTAAATATTCTCTTTTCATTCTTTCTCAATTTATATCTGCAGTTTAGATAACTACCGTCAGGGAATAGTCATTCTAGTGGATCAAAAATGAACACAATATTCATGTCACAGGTGTAGTAACAGCTGTATCACGTGGTACTTCGTCCTGAAAAGGGTGTAGAGACAGAATTTTCTAAGACATCAGAGCCTAAGATGAAGCCTTGCGCTCCTTTCTCCATTTCAGAAATGGGGGTATAGAATTTTATCTATCTGGTTCATTTCCGGTGTGACTAATATGTAATTCTGGCAACCTCAAGACATATTTCCAGCCCTATAAAAGTATGTGCAAAGAAATTATATAAATGTGTGCAGGCGTTTGAGTGTGCAAGTATATGTACAGGCCTTTAAGAATTTAGAATTACTTATTGGGATCCAGAGTGTTTTTAAAAGCTGCAAAAACATTAATTCATTCATTCTTCATTCAGAGTATTTGAGTTTAATTTATTTTTCTCATTTATGATAACAGAAAAAAAAAAGACTATCTGTTCCTATTTTCCAATGACTGAAGTCTGGAATTTAATAGGAACCAAATTATAAAATATTGCTTACTTCCTTATGCTCTAGAGATTCTCAACCCTGGTTGCCCAATAGACTCATTAAAGGAGTGGTGTAGTTTCTTCATAAACCAAGGAGAGTTAAGATTTTTAGGCTTGTAGATTAAAAAAAAATCTGTATTTGCATAAGAGTATTTCTGAATTGATTTATTTTCTCTCTTTCTCAAATGATACTCTTACCATCATCTTGTCTTGTGAGTCTCAGTCCTGGCTGTGCAAAAGAGGTGCCTGGGAGTCTTATTATTTTTCACTTCTGTTTCAATGTCATTGTCAGCCTGAAGATTCTGATTTAATTGCTTAAGATAAAGATTCTGATTTAATTGCTTAAGATAAAGATTCTGATTTAATTGATTAAGATAAAGCTGAGCAATTTGTTAAAAACTCCCTAAGTGGCTCTCATGTGTAAATCATTGGTCTGTTCTGTAAGCTAACAGCTGAATACTCTGCTTATTTCTCTGTTCATTCTGCTTGTCTTTCCCATTAATATTTCAGATTGAGAGTTCATTTCCCCTCTCTATTGATCAGCAATTCATTTCCTAGTTCCTAAGAATATTAGAAGCCCAGGAGATCACTAACCAGCTCAGAGCAAGTGGAACATACAGGCATCTCTCAAAGGCTGAGAGATGCTAAAAGAAAGCTCCATGGAATCTGGGATTAATTAATCTTATTTCCTGATCTGGTCATAGAATCTTAGAGGTTTAGTGATTGAAGGGACCTTAGCTATCAGGTTGCTGGCCTCTCTCATTTTTCAGGTGATGATGTAGGCATCAAAGAGCTAGTTATGGCAGAGCCTGGATGAGAACCAAGGTTATGGGGCAACGAGGCTTACTCAGACTGAACTCCATCCTCATGCTGCCTCTGTTATAGGAGGGTAGATGTGAGTGTGTGTGTGTGTGTCTGCTAGTCTCTCAGTTCAGTTCAGTTGCTCAGTGGTGTCTGACTCTTCGCAACCCCATGAATCACAGCACGCCAGCCCTCCAAGTCCATCACCAACTCCCAGAGTTCACTCAAACTCACGTCCATCAAGTCAGTGATGCCATCCAACCATCTCATCCTCAGTCATCCCCTTTCCTTCCTGCCCCCAATCCCTCCCAGAATCAGAGTCTTTTCCAATGAGTCAACTCTTTGCATGAGGTGGCCAGAGTACTGGGGTTTCAGCTTTAGCATCATTCCTTCCAAAGAAATTCCAGGGCTGATCTCCTTCAGAATGGACTGGTTGGATCTCCTTGCAGTCCAAGGGACTCCCAAGAGTCTTCTCCAGCACCACAGTTCAAAAGCATCGATTCTTCGGCGCTCAGCCTTCTTCACAGTCCAACTCTCACATCCATACATGATCACTGGAAAAAGCATAGCCTTGACTAGACAGACCTTTGTTGGCAAAGTAGTGTCTCTGCTTTTCAATATGCTATCTAGGTTGGTCATAACTTTCCTCCCAAGGAGTAAGCATCTTTTAATTTCATGGCTGCAGTCACCATCTGCAGTGATTTTGGAGCCCCCCAAAATAAAGTCTGACACTGTTTCCACTGTTTGCCCATCTACTTCCCATGAAGTGATGGGACCAGATGCCATGATCTTCGTTTTCTGAATGTTGAGCTTTAAGCCAACCTTTCCACTCTCCTCTTTCACTTTCATCAAGAGGCTCTTTAGTTCCTCTTCACTTTCTGCCATAAGGGTGGTGTCATCTGCATATCTGAGATGATTGATATTTCTCCCAGCAATCTTGATTCCAGCGTGTGCTTCTTCCAGCCCAGCGTTTCTCATGATGTACTCTGCATAGAAGTTAAATAAGCAGGGTGACAATATACAGCCTTGACATACTCCTTTTCCTATTTGGAACCAGTCTGTTGTTCCATGTCCAGTTCTAACTGTTGCTTCCTGGCCTGCATACAGATTTCTCAAGAGACAGGTCAGGTGGTCTGGTATTCCCATCTCTTTCAGAATTTTCCACAGTTTCTTGTGATCCACACAGTCAAAGGTTTTGACATAGTCAATAAAGCAGAAATAGATGTTTTTCTGGAACTCTCTTGCTTTTTCATGATCCAGAGGATGTTGGCAATTTGATCTCTGGTTCCTCTGCCTTTTTTAAAACCAGCTTGAACATCAGGAAGTTCACAGTTCACGTATTGCTGAAGCCTGCTTGGAGAATTTTGAGCATTACTTTACTAGTATGTGAGATGAGTGCAATTGTGCGGTAGTTTGAGCATTCTTTGGCATTACCTTTGTTTGGAATTGGAATGAAAACTGACCTTTTCCAGTCCTGTGGCCACTGCTGAGTTTTCCAAATTTACTGGCATATTGAGTGCAGCACTTTCACAGCATCATCTTTCAGGATTTGAAACAGCTCCACTGGAATTCCATCACCTCCACTAGCTTTGTTCATAGTGATGCTTTCTAAGGCCCACTTGACTTCACATTCCAGGATGTCTGGCTCTAGATGAGTGATCATACCATCGTGATTATCTTGGTCGTGAAGATCTTTTTGTACAGTTCTTCTGTGTATTCTTGCCACCTCTTCTTAATATCTTCTGCTTCTGTTAGGTCCAGACCATTTCTGTCCTTTATCGAACCCATCTTTGCATGAAATGTTCCCTTGGTATCTCTAATTTTCTTGAAGAGATCTCTAGTCTTTCCCATTCTGTTGTTTTCCTCTATTTCTTTGCATTAATTGCTGAGGAAGGCTTTCTTATCTCCTCTTGCTATTCTTTGGAACTCTGCATTCAGACGCTTGTATCTTTCCTTTCCTCCCTTGCTTCTCGCCTCTGTTCTTTTCACAGCTATCTGTAAGGCCTCCGCAGACAGCCATTCCGCTTTTCTACGTTTCTTAGTTAGTCTCTCAGTCATGTCCAACTCTCTGGACATGATGCATGGACTGTAGCTGCCAGGCTCCTCTGTCCATGGGATTCTCCAGGCAAGAATACAAGAGTGGCTTGCCATTGCCTTCTCCAGGGGATCTTCCCTACCCAAGGATCAAGTCTGGGTCTCCAGCTTTGTAGGTGGCTTTTTACTGTATGAGCCACCAGGGGAACCCAGAGAGGGTAGATAAGTCCCTTTAAATAAGTCATACAGCAGAGAAAATTCACAGTCTCTCCAAGCCAACCTACACCTGTGAAGTTTCTCTGTGTGTTAAGCACTCCAAAAAAAAAAAAAAAAAAAAGTAGGAAAAAATACTGTCGAAATGACAACATTTCAAAGTAGTACTTGCTATGGCGAGATAGATCTTGTAAGTTTTAGTTTTGCTAAGTTGTGTTCTTGCCTGGAGAATCCCAGGGACGAGGGAGCCTGGTGGGCTGCCGCTGCTGGAGTCGCACAGAGTCGGACACGACTAAAGCGACTTAGCAGCAGCAGCAGCAAGTTTTTAGCACTCAGTTATAAGTCAGATCATATTCTATGAGCCAAACTTTAATATCAAAGAGTTCAAGCTGTTTGAATACTAAATGTTATTATTTATGACTCTGTTGTTTCACTCATGGTGTTAGATATTAATGTAGTATATTCCACAAGTCTTGTAAATTAAAATATTTTAAAGTTAAGTTGTATTCTGGAGTGTATTATTAACATTCAAGAGTTTGTAAAAACATCGAAATCATCAAAAGGAGTAGAGATGAAGATAAAGATCAAACTGTGTATTTTTCAGAGTAATGTTTACTCACTCTAGGATTAGTTGTATAAGGAAACATCTTTTGTTCAATTTCTCTGCAGTTTTCATGTAAAAGTAAGATAAAATTGTCATCTCCAGTTGGTTTCTACCTGCAAGTGTTTTCTTATTAATGGTTTAGGTTATGTTCAGCACTAGTTATAAAAACTAAAAGTTTAAAATTTCTATAATGGTAGACTAATGCTTATTTTTTAAAATCAAAATTATGACTCACTTCCAAATTGGTGTTAGTAGATGCTGCTAGAATTTAGAAATATAAGTTTTTATGTTTTGTTTTGTTTGGACCACTTAATTCATCATTAAGGGGAAAAAAATCTCTTTTTCTAACTTGATGGCAGTTTTGCTTTCTGTAATTATGCCTTTCTCAGACTTTTAGAGATACGAATAAATCAACTTGAATTTTCTTGATTGCTAACAGAACAAGTCTGGTGTTAATAATCTTTTAGGTCATGACATACAACTTTATATAAAGAAATAGTACACTGAAATTTCCCCAAGGGTATAATGTATGGATATTATACCTTTAAATATATATTATGTTTCAGACTGATTTATGCTTGAAAGTAATAATATCTTATGCTTTAATAGCAACTTTTATTTCCTTTTTCTTATTATAGGGGCAAGATATATTTGCAATATATAGGAAAAGACCCAGAACATATAGATGATGAATTTTAAGCAGAATAAATATTATCTCACTACCTAGAAACAAGCAGTAAAAACATCAATCAACAGAAACATGAACTGCTGAGAACATTTCCTTCAATGCCTCGTTTCATTCATTTTCTCTCATGCCCTCCCGTCTACTTTATGTATTTATAGTATTTCGAGCTTTTCTTTTACTTAAAAAAGACCATAAACTATCTTCTCCACACATATGGACATCTCATTCTCTTTGACAGCTGTTTAAGACTCCACAGGGTGATTGTTAATATCATTTATTTTCTGAATGGACATGTGGGTTATTTCCAATTATTTGCTGTGATAAACCCTGTTGCAAAGAACAGAATTCTATGTACCCCTGTATCCACCTGTCTGTTTCCTTAAGGCATTTCCTAGATGTGGACTTGTACATGAAAGGATGTGTACGTTTTCAGTTTGAGGGCAGTTTTAGATTTCAATTCTAGATTTCAAAGAAAGTTTCTGCTTGTCAGGAGTGCACTGGAGTGCCACTCTCACTCCTCTTTACCTGGCCACACTGGGCAGTTGTTTAGCCACTGAGTTGTGTCTGACTCTTTGCGACCCATGGACTGCAACGTGCCAGGCTCCTCTGTCCATGGGATTCCCCAGGCAAGAATACTGGTGTGGGTTTCCTTCTGCAGGGGATCTTTCTGACCCAGGAATCGAACCCATGTCTCCTGCATTGGCAGACAGTTTTTTTTTTTCTTTTTTTTTTTACCTCTGAGCCACCAGGGCAGTACTTTCTTTTTAAATTCAGTGGGGAAAATTATCTCATTTTAATTTGAATAAATTTGATTATCGTGGCAACTGAGCATCTTTTACAACTGTTTGCAACCCTTCTTCTGAGATTAACCTATTTGTATTTTCCCCATCCTTCTACTGTGTATTCTTTGCATCATCTATTCGAACCACTGCTATAGATCGTAGGTTTTAAGACTCTGGTCCCTGCTTACCTCCGCAGCATCCTCTATAATCTTATCAAGTCCCTGATATGGTTTAAACTTAATTCTTGTTTTTATTAAAATTTTTTTACTTGTAGGCATTTTCTCTGGTTATTGCTCAGACTAATGCCCACTTTTAAACTGCTATCTGTCCTCCTAGGTGCTCAGACTTAATTATGTAATTATAGGCATCTCTTGTATAATAAACAGAGTACCAAATCTGCAATGGCAGACCAGCAATCCATGGGCCAGATCCAGACCACTAATGTAGTTATTTTGGCTCATGGAGTGGCTTTATTTTTTTAAATATTTTGCTCCTGCATTTTAATTTGGATTGGTTTTCAACATTATAAAATTTATTTCCAGCATTTATAAAAAACCATCATGACACAGGTTACAATGATATAAATCACCCATTAAGAACCCAGATTCCTTTCCTCTCTTCATAAATTGTCATCACCGGTCCCATATTGCTGTATCCCAGAGCACCGCTGCCCCCGTGTTGCCCTGTGAATCCACAGCCCTTCACATTTCCTGTGGTCCAGCTGTGTCCACTGACCTTTGAGCAGGATCTCTGAATCTCAGAACTGCTGCGGTACTGAGCCAGATGATTCTTGTTGGGAACTGGAAGACTGTCCAGTGAATGTTAAGATGGTTAGATGCCGCTCTGACTTTCACATACTGGACGCCAGTGGTCTACCCTCTACCACCCAGCCGTGATAACCAGGAAGCCTCTAGCTGTGGCTAACCTCCCCTGGAGAGGAGAGGGGAGGGGGTCAAAAACAGTCCCCCTGTGAGGACCACTGCCTTAGGGTTTGGGACCTCTGATCTAGATCTGCAGAAGATTTGTGCTTAGCGAGCATTTGTGCTGAGTGCCCTGTGCTATCTCCTATGGAAACTGTCCCTCCTATGTTTTTTAGTGTGGAGGGGGGCTACAGAAACCTGGGAGTGAGCCCGGATTTAGGACCTGTGAGTAGATGGAGATGGAACTGCTGATGGATATTCCTTCAGAACATGTGTCCGTCAAGAGCAAGCAACTGTTGGGTGTCCTGGCCCCTTTCCCTTCCACTAATAAGGTACTTGACTGTGGGATTCTCTAAAGAGCAAAGCCTCCATTTCTGTTGGCTGGCCAACCACAAGAACAAGGCAGGAATCCTCATTGTTAAAGGTGTGATAAAGCTTGGCCCTAGCAGAGTTCACAGGATCCTTTTCTTTGATTTAGTGCCTTCTCACAATGTCTCCAGAGAGTGTATATTTCCTTCCAGCAACAGTTATCAGTGGGAGGTAGAAAGGACATTTCCAGAGAGAGAGAGCGTGCACTGAGCTCTTACTCCTAGGCTGAGCCAAGTTTCTTCCTTTATTTGTTTGTTGTTTTTTACTTTGGAAGACTGAAAGGAGCTGGTGTTGGGAGCACTGTCATTTTCCCCTTAGTCTTTCTGTTAGCCTTCACCCACTGACTTAGTCCCTGCCTTTGCATCTGGTACCTGGTGATCCAAGATTGTACATTTTCCTGGAACTGGTTGACGATGTTCCTTCCCCTATAAGTAAGTCAATAATATAATTTTACAGGGTGATGATGTTTACCATGAAAATAAAAGTGGCAGGTGGAGAATTACAGAAACTGAGCAAGGAGGCGATTTCAGATCAGGCAATCAGAAGGTCCTCGGAGGGGTTGGCTTTTGAGCAGAGGTCTGAGTAATATAGAGTAGCAAGCAAGCTATGCAGAGTTCAGGAGGAAGCTTATCTAAGGCTGAAACAGCTTGAAGCTTGGCTGGTCAGAGAAAAAAATCCACCGGTGTTCAGGCAAGGACGAGATGAGAGAAGTCACACAAATCCTTGAAAAAAAGAAAGGAGCTTGAATTATTATTATTATTTTTTGTGCCTAAATATCATAAGTAGCCATTAGAGATGTTTAAGAAGAAGAATCTAGCATGTTCTTTTCCAAAGCTCTTTCTGGCGGCTGTGGGGAGAGGGGCAGAGTGGGAGCAGTGAGACCAGATGGGGAATAGCTTCAGTCATGTGGGGCGGGGCGGCGGGGGGGGGTGGCACAGAGTGCTGATAACATGGTGTGTGAAGGGCAGCAGAAACAAGGAGAAGTGAACAGATTTGGGGTGTTTGGAATTAGATCCTGTTGCCAGATTGACTGTGGGAGCAGAACAAGAGAGAAGAATTAATGACGACTTCTTGGTTTCGGATTTAAATGACTGTGTGGTTATGGAACTGTTCACTAAGATGATGGTGAGGATAAGTCTGGGAGTTTCCTTGGGGAGGGAGGCTGGGGTTTCTGGTAGTGAGATCAGTGACTTTGGAAGGTTTGGACTCGTGGATGTGACTGCACTAACCAAGCATGGAGGATGGTGGGATTAGTCCTGATCGGGGGGAGGTAGTCAGCCCTAAGTGTAGCCTCTTCTTCTTGACTGGTGGCTCAGGAACTCTTTAATCAAGTGTGGTCAGCACCATCAGTGATCTGAGAGTTTGTTAGAAATGCAGAACCAGATAAATAACAAGGATCCCCTGTATAGCAAAGGGAAATGTATTCAATATCTTATAATACCTATAGTGGAAAAGATGTATTCTTTTCCAGATATATGTGTATAATATATATAACCAAATCGTTTTACTATATACCTGAAACTAACAACATTCTATATACATCAACTGTATTTCAATTTAAAAAAATGCAGAACCAAGAATCTCACCAGAATCTTCTTAATCAGAATCTGCATTTTTAACGGGATCTCCATGAAGCTATGTACATTAAAATGTGACTGTTTGGAAGGTGTAACTGAATCTAACTATGAGGAAACATAAAACCAAACTGAGAGATGCTAAAGAATTTTGTATTCTTCAGAAATGTCAAGTTCATGAAGATCCAAGGAGGCCTGCAGAACTGTTCCTGATTAAAGAAAATTAAAGAGATGTGATAATTAAGTGCAGCACATGACTTCTGATTGAAGTTGGATTCTCCTGGTCCAAAAGATGTGCTTGGGATATCGGGCCAAACTTGAGTGGGGTCTTTGGGTGAAAGATATATGGGAGTCTCTTACTGTGTAGACACCTTTTTCACATGTTTGAACACATATGTTGTTTTTTGTGGGGTTTTTTGTTTGCTTTAAGCTTTGACTCATATGGGCTGTTTGTATGCAGTGTTGAGAAAGATGTGATGGAGCTGAGAGAGGGGTCTCTGGAGGTCTCACTTCCACTCAAGGGCACCCCCCACAAATATGCAGCTAGTGGTCAACAAAGCCATACCAGGTGCAGAACGCACCGTGCAGACCCCTTACATTTTATTTGAAGTGGTGTTGCAGGCAGGAAGAGGGGATTTTCATCAAATGTCAGAGAAGCAGAAAGAGGAGAAACTTGGGTAGATGAGGGGGTCACTATGGCTTTCACTCCCAAAAAGGCTCTACAAGAAAACACCACAGAAATATTTTTAGTGTCTGATCTCTTTTCCTTCTGGTTCATTTTCCCCCATCAGTGTTTCACGGTAACACTCTCCATTTGCCTTTTTCTCCACCTGTAGAAATTTATGTCTTTCTATTCAAAATTGTTGGGGGTAGGATCCCAGGTATAGATTCAAAGCACAAAACAATTTTCTCAACCTTAGATGCTAATGATTTCCTCCCTATTTTCAGAGAATCCATGAGTAGGTTTGTCTTTATCCCAGTGTGGCTGAAGACATCCCTCTCTAAAAAGATGACAATCTAGGAGTGATGACTTGAAAATCCTAGCTTGGTTTTGTGATTTTAGAGATCTGTGCTATCATGCCCTGAAAACAAAGGGCATATAATATTTTTAAAATATTAATAAAATTGAACGCAATCTCAAGGCCGACTCACTATTCACTAAACAGGTACCTTACCTTGTTGTTTGAAACAACAGTTTCTAAACTAAAGATCAGTTTCAAAAGACTGGGTTTCATGTTGAGTAATAAGAATGTTTCAGAGAAGCAATTTTTTTTTTACTCCATTGAAAAATATAATGGAGGTCCCCAAATGCATGGATTGAATAAGAAAATACTCCGCCATCAAAAGCGTGCATCTCCTTCTCAGAAGCTGAGACAAAGCTGTTCCATATGAAGTTGTGGGCTCATTCGTTTTCGTGGCTCTGTGATAGAGCATCTGACTTAGCTGCTTCTTCAGGATAAAAGTGAATGATGTATTCAATCCACTGAGTCTGCTTGCGAACTGTGGGATTTCCTTAGAGATATCAAACACTTTGCTGGTGCTTCCTTATTTGTTTCTGATGCCCACATCCTGTGCTCCGTGGAGAGCACAATTTTTGAGATAATGTTGACAGCCAGTACAGATAAGCAGTGGACTCAGCTTTAGGTCAAGGACTGTGAATCATTTTGGTATCTGAGTCATCTGCTTAACTCAGAACCCATCTCTTCTTAAAGAGATGAAGCCTGTTGTGACACGGAGACTATTGTGTGTTACTTTGCAGGGGGCATATAAGACTTTGATTAGAGGAGCATCTTTCTTTTTATCTCCTTGTTTAGCTAGTCACTTTGATTTCAAGTATACACAGGCATTGAGGATCTAAATAACAAAGGAAACAATTCAGCCTACCCAGCACTCTTGGACACTGTTGCTTTCTCATTCATATTTTTAAGAACTTAAGTGTATGCCTAACTCAAAGTTATTATTACAAGAATTATCACAGTGAAAATTATCATCATAATAATTCTCTAGTTCAGACTCTTTGTTTTCTGTTAGATCTGTTAGGTGTTTTAAAAAAAATTAAGCATGTCGTCTGTCACTTGACATGTTTCTCACTTAAAAAAAATTAAGCATGTCATCTGTCACTTGACATGTTTCTCACTTACAAGGTACACTACATGTGGAGAATGTGTCAGGAGTAAGACTGCATTTAAAGGCTTCCCTGGTGGTCTAGTGGTTAAGAATCTACCTGCCAAGGCAGGGAACATGGGTTTGATCCCTGGTCCGGGAGGATACCCCATGCCAAAGAGCAACTAAGTCCTCGAGCTGCAACTACCGAGCCCACGCACCACAACTACTGAAGCCCGCGGGCAGTAGAGCCGGCTCCAGAACAAGGAAGCCGCCTCTCCCTGGTGGCTCAGAGGTTAAAGCGTCTGCCTCCAATGCGGGAGACGCGGGTTCAATCCCTGGGTCGGGAAGATCCTCTGGAGAAGGAAATGGCAATCCACTCCAGTATTCTTGCCTGGAGAATCCTATGGACGGAGGAAGCCTAGTAGGTTACAGTCCACGGGGTCGCAAAGAGTCGGACACGACTGAGCGACTTCACCTTACCTCAAAGAGAAGCCTGCGAACCACAGCCAGAGCTTACCCCCTGCTTGGCACAACTGGAACAAGCCCCTGTGCAGCAAAGAAGACCCAGGGCGGCCAAAAAGAAACGTCAAAGGGAGAGAAACCCCAAACAACACAGTATTCATCTGCACGTTATCTGCAGAAAAAGAAACACATTTCTAAGACTCCTGTCAAAGAGGGGAAAAATTACCAGAGGCTGAAACAGTGGCAGATGGGGCATGCTCCAGGGGGCGTTAGTGATGAAGAACTCACCTGCCCATGCAGGAGACATAAGAGACGCAGGTTCGATCCCTGGGTCAGGAAGATTCCTTGGAAGAGGAAATGGCAACCCACTCCAGTATTCTTGCCTGGAGAATTCCATGGACAGAGGAGTGTGGTGGGCTACATCTATAGCGTCACAAAGAGTCGGACACGACTGGAGCAATTTAGCACGCATGAGGCAGTCTCTGCTTAGTCTGTGTATTTTGAAAAATATTTAAAATTTGTTCACCTAAATGATTCTGAAGTTGGTGTAAAGAGTCCCTGGCCTGCCCCTATTTGTAGGAAATTAATGTTCGTCTGAAATAAAGGCATTAGACATATTGTTTAAGAATCTGTGGCTTTTTGTTTTTTTGGTCTTTTTTGATGGAAAGGAAAGTTTGCTTTATTTCAGATGCAGCAACTGAGAGGAGAGTGGCGGACCTCTGTCCAAAGGCCAACTCCCTCCACCACCAACAGGCAAGGGGTGAGAACATTTGTAGACAGAGTTGGGGGTGATGGTGGTTACATGAAGAACCGGCATAGTCATCTCTAATAGTCATCTTCAACTGGTCATCAGTGAACCTGTGGCTTTTTAATCACTGATTCATATGACTGCTAATACTAAGACAAAGTAGCCGCACATTGGAATTCTTCCCATGAAAGGCACATGACATTCCAATAGCTGAATCTGTATGCTTCATTTTGGACACCCTTGCCTGTTGGCCACTGTGAAGCAAATATGATGAGTTTTCCTTGAATCTGAGGGGGGCAATTGACACCTAATGCTGACTTGTGACTTTTCTTTGGGTTGGTTAGTTGAAGTTGTTGTCTCTCATGGATCTCATAGAAAATTTCAAGTTCCATTTTGCAGTCTTTACATCAAGAGATAATATTCATTTTAATACCTTTTTTGCAGGTATCTGCTTCTCAATTAGGAGCTAGTCAGTTTCCTTCTAGTTGCTAACTCTAGGGAAAACAAGAAGTCACCAGGATTGATGCTGCAATCAAAGAATCAATGATGGTTGATTGCGGTAAATCCACTCTTCATCAGTTCCTCAAAGCCACACCAGTTAAACCTATTATTTTTTTTAAAATTACAAAAAACAAAAAGCAAAAACCCTAGCCTACTCAATTTTCCCTCTCTTTGGTGAGTTTGTATAATATCCCACTCTATTTGAACACCAAACTTCAAGTTTATGAAGATATAACTAGTTCCCTACTTTCCTTCGATATCTCAGTGTCATCTTCTTCTTTTTTTTTTTGCTTCGTTCTACAGATTATGGGATCTTAGTTCCCCAAATAGGGATTGAACTCAGGTCCTCAGCAGTGAAAGCATGGAGTCCTAACCACTGGTCCTCCAGGGACCCTCGAGTGTCCTTTAAGTGTCCCTTAATTCTTCAACACTCAGCCTTCTTTATGGTCCAACTCTCACATCCATACCTGTGGTTTAGTTGCTAAGTCATGTCTGACTCTTGTGACCCCATGGACTGTAGCCAGCCAGGCTCCTCCGTCTATGGGATTTTCCAGGCAAGCATACTGGAGTGGGGTGCCATTTCCTTCTCCAGGGAATCTTCTGGGCCCAGGAGTCGAACCCAGGTCTCCTGCATTGAGGGCGGACTCCTGCATTGCCAGTGGATTCTTTACTGACTGAGCTACATACCTGACGACTGGAAAAACCATAGCTTTGACTGTACTATAATTGGTCTTAATATGTAATCCTTCTCATGCTAGAATCTCTTGATCTCAGGGACTTTACATTCTGGCAGGGGAGAAAACACAAATAAATTGGAAACAATCCAGGTATCCTATGATCAGTGCATTCAACATAGGGTTTGTTATCATCAGTAGTTTTTAGAGAAAACTATTTGAGACGGCAGGACTTTTGTGCTATAGGAATACATGAGGAATTTAAATTAGTCAAGGTGGTGGGTTTGGTATCCAGAGGGGAAAGAAACCTAAGCAAAGATACTAAGTGGAAAGGGATTTGCTCTGACAGACTTTGAGGAAATTGATTTCATTTATGTGAGAAATTTACATTAGAAATTACTAGATAAGAAACATCAGATAATAAAAGTGAGGCCAAAGTATATATTTAATGCTGTAAGACTGAAACCAAATTTTGAGACATGGTAGGGCATGATTTTAAAAACCCACACTTACATATTAAGCTAACTGAAAGAAACTGCACTCAAAGACGACTGAACATATGATTCCATTTGTTTGAAATTCTTGAAAAGGCAAAACTATAGGGACAAAAACCATATCAGGAATTGCTGAGAGGTTGGGATCAGGGAGCATGGAGGATTTTTTTGAGATGATGGAACTGTTCTGTATCTGACAGAGGTGGAGACTAAATGACATTTACCAAAGTTTCCAGAATCACACACCAAGAATGGTGAATCTACTGTCTCAATATTATCATACTCTTAAAAATAGAAAAAAAAAAAACCTTAACAACTGTGGATTGAAACTGATAATGAATTTGTTGACAGGAACAAATTGAAGGAAGAACTGTTAAAATTTAAGGATGATATGGTAATCAAAAGCTTTGAAATTTTTGAACCTGTGGAAGAAGATGGGCTTCCCTAGTGGCTAAGGTAGAAAAAAATCTGCCTGCAGTGCAGGAGATATGGGTTCGATCCCTGGGTCATAAAGATCCCCTAGAGATGGGAATGGCTACCCATTCCAGTATTCTTGCCTGGAGAATTCCATGGACAGAGGAGCCTGGTGGGCTATATAGTTCCTGGGGTTGCAAAAAAGTTGATCACAACTGAGTGACTAAGCACATACACAGTAGAAGGTAACAAACATGGAATATAAATATCCAACCAGTCCATCCTAAAGGAGATCAGTCCTGGGTATTCATTGGAAGGACTGATGTTGAAGCTGAAACCCCAATACTTTGGCCACCTGATGCGAAGAACTGACTCATTTGAAAAGACCCTGATGCTGGGAAAGATTGAGGGGAAGAGGAGAGGGGATGACAGAGGATGAGATGGTTGGATGGCATCACCGACTCAATGGACATGGGTTTGGGTGGACTCCGGGAGTTGGTGATGGACAGGCAGGCCTGGCGCACTGCGGTTCATGGGGTTGCAAAGAGTCGGACACAACTGAGCGACTGAACTGAACTGAGGACTATATATACATATAATTTTATGACTTCTTTTGGATGTATAATGGCATAGTTGGATTAACTCTCAGGATGTTTGTTAGCTGCTATCAAGCTGGAATGGTTACATGGGCAGGAAATATGAGTCTAAGTGCTTTGCTGGTGGCTCAAACAGTAAAGAATCTGCCTGCAATGCAGGAGATCCAAGTTTGATACCTGAGTTGGGGAGATCTCCTGAAGAAGGGAATGGCAACCCACTTCAGTATTCTTGCTTGGAGAATCCCATGGACAGAGGAGTCTGTCCTGGTAGGCTATTATCCATAGGGTCACAAAGAGTTGGACACAACTGAGAGACTAACACTCTCACTTTCAATACCATTTTTAAACTGTTAAAGACTAGAAAACAAAATAACATTAAACAAAACTAAAGAATCACATCAATATTGACCAGCTCAATATTAGAAATAAACATTCTAAATCTCTTACAAACAAACATAAGTAGGTTTGAGCCGTTAAGTATGGTAAGCTTATTCTGAAATTCTGAATCATTTTCTGAGGTTTATTTAAATTATCTGGCTTTTAGTTTTCATTTAACTGTTCCTGTCCTGCTTTGAGACATAGCCCATTATGTGCGATGTCAGTATTCAAAACAAAAAAGTTTCCAAATGTTAAGGGGCACTAGTTTTGAGGATAATCCTCTGTTTTGAGGGTTGAACTTATCATGCAGGCGTAGGCAGCAGAAGAGAAGGGTTAGGCAGGCTTTGTAAAAGTCCTTATCTTTTTTATCCTAAAAATGCAACCTCCTCAGGAACCTGGGGCTTTGCAGGGGTGACCACAATAGCTTGACTTCCACCACTAACCCTCAACTTTTGACAAAACCAGCTAATTTCTTAACTATGTCAATAGGCATATCATTTGACAGCCAGCTATGGAAACAAGCTCATCTTATTCCTGGTGAATGTGTGTCAGTGATGATACCTTTGTGAGATTCAAGTACCACCCGCAAGGTCTTGTTAGTAGTTTAATAGTTTTGTTCTTGAACACTCAGTAGGGAACAAGCCCCATTTTTGCAAGGTCTTGTTAGTTTTGTTCTTGAACACTCAGTAGGGAACAGACCAAGTTTACCAAAGTCCTTCATCTTCACTTGCACTCACAGATGAGTTCTGAAAATGGGATAAGTCTGTGCTGGCAAGACACATGCTGTGAAAACCACTCATGTCTGATCTAGTGGGGATAAAGTGCTCAGAAAGTAAATGAGACCTTAAAGTTTGCCTATTATTTCATCACCTCAAAGGATATCTGTCTCTGAATGTAGACATACATGGTACTAGGCTTGGTCTTTTAGGTCTTTCTCTTGTCCCCAGTGCCTTTCAAAATAGAAGCGAATTTTGCAGTATCTGCATGTTAAATGTTGATAAAAGCTAGTAAAAAGCCAGAGGAGTCTCAATTATAACTGAAGCAAGGACAAATGAAATTGGTTACATATTATACCATGATGAATACTTAAAATTTGTTCATCGTTTACAACTTAAGGTGCTATACATTCTTTGTACTCATCTGGTTAAGATCAGTAACGCTGTGGTAACAAATAGTCCCCGTCTCTGAGCAGTTATTTCTTATTAGCTTGTGGCCTAGGCGATCCTTCCACGAACTGTCCTCCGTGAGTTGGTGCAGCATCCCAGCTATCCTTCTTATCGTTTTGTAGAGTACACTTCTGCCTATTCATGTACAGATAATCATGTTTGGATCATACTGATTTTGAAAAAGCTTAAAAAATTAAGTTTTCCTATTAATTAAGAATCTAACCATAATTTTGTTTTTCTCCATCTTTTCAACATTTGTCTAAGTTGTTTGAAAAATACTGATCTGAAAACATTATTGAAAATATACCACATGAGAACCAGTGCTTATAAGGCACTCCACACTGGGGGAGACAGAGTAGGAGGGGAAGGAGCTAAATAAAAAGATGATGGTATCTCCTTTCAGTTCAGTTCAGTCTCTCAGTCGTGTCCGTCTCTTTACAACCCCATGGACTGAAGCACATCAGGCCTCCCTGTCCATCACCAACTCCCGGAGTTTATTCAAACTCATGTTCATTGAGTCGGTGATGCCATCCAACCATCTTATCCTCTGTCGTCCCCTTCTCCTCCTGCCTTCAATCTTTCCCAGCATCAGGGTCTTTTCAAATGAGTCAGCTCTTTGCATCAGGTGGCCAGAGTATTGGAGTTTCAGCTTCAACACCAGTTCTTCCAATACAGGACTGATTTCCTTTAGGATGGACTGGTTGGATCTCCTTGCAGTCCAACGGACTCTCAAGAGTCTTCTCCAACACCACAGTTCAAAAGCATCAGTTCTTCAGCGCTCAGCTTTCTTTATAGTCCAACTCTCATATCCATACATGACTACTGGAAATACCATAGCCTTGACTGGACGGACCTTTGTTGGCAAAGGTGTCTCCTTTAAGGGGTTGCTATTTAAAAAGCCTAGTTTTATGTTTATGTTGCTTTTTTCAGACAGCTTTACTGATGTTTCATTGACATAAAATAAACTGTACATAATTAAATTTACAATTTGATACATTTGGCACATGAATATTGGGACTCATGAATGGATCCACCATTTGTAATCTATTCCCCATTCACTTTCAGTAAGATTAAATGTTCAGATTCCATTGTAAGGCCTCCCACTTATTAGGCTTCCAATAAATCTAGTTGAACAAAACTAATTCTAGGAAATACTGTGCTTTCTCTTTTATATATATATTTATCACAAATATCTATCAAAGTATTTTCAGGCATGCAACTCTATGAAGTAGTCATTGTTATTCTTTTTATATAAAAGGAGAACAAGGGACTAGAGAAATTATGCAATTTCTTTGAATTAATATAATTTTGAAATTCAAACTAGGGATCTCACAAAATGTGTAGGTACTCACTAGACTAACTAAATCATTATCTTAAAAAGCCAGCAAAAGTTTGTGAGCTCCTTGAACCCCTGCAGTTGTAAACTATAATAAACTTTAAGACCAAGAATCATGGCTTTCATATAAATCTTACTGTTCAGTAATCTTTGTATCCCCAGCACTAGTCCATTGTTCTCATGTAGTTAGTGCTCAGTGGTGGTGACCTGAAGCTAGTGCATTTCTACGGAAAAGTGAATAATTATTAGAATCTAGGTTGTTTTATTGGGCTTCCCTGGTGACTCAGGCAGTAATGAATCTGCCCGCAATGCAGGAAGCCTGGGTTCTATGCCTGGGGCAGGAGGAGCCCATGGAGAAGGAAATGGCAGCCCACTCCAGTATTCTTGCCTGGGAAATCCCATGGACAGAGGCACCTGGAGGGCTACAGTCCATGGGGTTGCAAAGACTGAGTAACTAACACTTTCGAGATTTTGTTACTTTTCAGCTAGCCTTCCTGTGCTTTGTTGACCCCGAGAGAAGTTTCTACATAGTTCACTCAATCCTTACGTGTCAGCTTGGTTCTGCGTTGCCTCCAATGAATCCGTCACCCTCCTCTGTGTTTCCCTGCTACCCCCATGCAGGGACTTGGTGGGTTTCCACCACTCTGCTAAGGCGGGTAGCACACTTCTGCTTACTGCTGTCAAAATAGCTGTTGCTCCTTTCTCTTCCTCTTGTCCTTATGGATTCATACCTTTCTAATTCCTTCCTGGCCATCTTTCGGAGTTTGGGGATCGAGAGAAGATAAACATGTATTCAACAGGACTTTGGGATCTAGAAAACGTTTACGTCAATGGTTGACAAACAAATGAACTGAGGACAGAAGTTTCTAAGTTCAGTTTTTTGTCTTGTGGTTGTTCAGTTGCCCAGTCGTGTCTGACTCTTTGCGACCCCATGGACTGCAGCATGCCAGGCCTCCCTGTCCCTCACCATCTCCTGGAGTTTGTCCAAGTTCATGTCCATTGCATCAGTGATGCCATCCAGCCATCTCAACCTCGGATGCCACCTTCTCCTTCTCCTTTTTTTGTCATACGCAAGGACATTTCCTTATATCTAGAATGAGTGAATTAAACTAGATGAAGACTTACAGATGTTTTGGGAAGAATGCATCTAGAAGATGGAAAAAAAAAGGAGTCTATATATAAAAACAAACAAACAAACAAAGGAAGCTATGAGTAAGAAGCTTTATTACCTCGGATAAGACAGGCTCCATAGGATGGAAGGGTTTTGTTATTGCAGACACTCTACTGTGTTTGTGCTCATTGTGAATTTGAGGAGGCAGTAGCAGAAGCAGTGTTTCCCAAAGTGGTTTGCCTAAGGAAGCCTTCTTACACTTGCACACAGTTCGTACTGCTCATATACAGTTTCTTGGAAGAGAGTTTGGGAAATTCTGACCTAGACGATTGCTTTCAAATTTTGAGTTTCTGTGTCTCCAAATTAAGTAACAAAGACATTTTTGAGAATTACGTTGGTCAATAACTTTCTTAATTCTGATGGTGTAAGGATAAAATGAAGAAGGATTTAGTGTTAGGGAAAAATACATGTATGTGTGTATATATACATGTAGATACACATATATAACATTGTTGTTGTTCTTCAGTTACTAAGTCATATCAAACTCTTTGTGACCCCATGGACTACAGCACACCAGGCTTTCCTGTCCTTCATTATCTCCCAGAGTTTGCTCAAACTCATGTCCATTTAGACAGGGGATGCTATCCAACCATGTCATCTGCTGTTGCCCTTTTTTCCTCCTGCCCTCAATCTTTCCCAGCATCAGGGTCTTTTCCAATGAGTTGGTTCTTTGCATCAGGTGGCCAAAGTATTGGAGCTTCACCTTCAGCATCAGTCCTTCCAATGAATATTCAGGGTTGATTTCCTTTAGAATTGACTGGTTTGATCTCCTTGCAATCCAAGGCACTCTCTAGAGTCTTCTCCAGCACCACAATTCAAAAGCATCGATTCTTTGATGCTCAACCCTCTTCATGGTTCAACTCTCACATCCATACATGACTACTGGAAAAACCATAGCTTTGACTGGATGGACCTTTGTTGGCAAAGTGATGTCTCTGCTCTTTAATATGCTGTCAAGGTTTGTCACAGCTTTCCTTCCAAGGAGCAAGCGTCTTTTAATTTCATGGCTGCAGTCAGTATCTGCAGTGATTTTGGAACCCATGAAAATAAAGTCTGTCACTGTTTCCACTCCCCGCCCCCCACCTTTTTTCGTTTTTTTGCCATGAAGTAATGGGACTGGATGCCATGATCTTAGTTTTTTGAATGTTGAGTTTTAAGCCAGGTTTTTCACTCTCCTCTTCCACCCTCATCAAGAGGCTCTTTAGTTCCCCTTTGCTTTCTGCCATTAGAGTGGTGTCATCTGCATATCTGAGGTTGTTGATATTTCTCCTGGCAATCTTGGTTCCAGCTTGTGCTTCATCAAGCCTGGCATTTTGCATGATTTCCTCTGCATATAAGTTAAATAAGCAGGGTGACAATATATGAATATACAAAACAGTGGCAAATAAAACTATTAACAAGATTTTTTTAACCATTTCTTGATGAAAACGGGGACTAGAACAAATGAAGAAGCATAGCTCCTCTGTCATCCTCTGCAATCATGGTCTTAATCGGCATAATTCAGAGAGGAAACCTGATGTCATGGCCTAGAAATATATTCATACCCTTTTCTCAGGCTGCTCTCAGTTGTGGCCTTTTTCTCTGGGACTCTGTGGTCCTTGTCTTTCACTGTGGGAAAGAATGGCCCAGGCTTTGAAAAGGTTTTCTTTACTGCTTTCTCCAAGCCATCTAATTATTGAAAAAAGAAATGTTAGGAGTTTCTTGTGTCTTCTGTTGTCTATTTGAAACTGAGATAAGAGGAACATTTTAAAATGTAGTATGTCTTTTTATATCATGTTACAACTTTTCTGTGTTTTATTTTATAATTAAATCACCATAAGGGATGGACATGGTAATGTTAATTTATCTTAAATCAATTTTTGGAAGGGGGGGGGGAGAGCTCTCTATATTTGATTATCTCCAGTGTGTAAAAAAAAGAAATGGAGGAGAAAAGTCAGGAAACTTATCTGTTTAAACACAATTGGTAATTAGCTGGGTCAGAAATGGAACTTGTCAGACAGTTGAGCTCCTTCAGTTCCAAGCACAGCAGCCCACATAGTGTCATCTATGTATCTATCTATTTAACTAACTATAAACATAGATATGCATATCTCTCTATATCTTGCATATTTTACCCACTCCAGTGTTCTTGCCTGGAGAATCCCAGGGACGGTGGAGCCTGGTGGGCTGGGGTCGCACAGAGTCGGACACGACTGAAGCGACTTAGCAGCAGCAGCATTGCATATTTTAGCTGAAATTGACTTCTATCATGTATATTGTTTTCAACTGCTTGGTTCATATGCATTGTGAGTCTCTTTTCATCTAATTACACATTCTCTTATAATAACATTGTACTGGATTCAGTCTTGCATGAAATAAATAAACAAGAAATTATTATTATTTGTTAGGGACAACAAACTTTCTTTGTAAAGGGTCAGATATTAAGTGTTTTAGGCCCATAGCTTATTTGGCAACTACTTTATAGCAGCAGCTAATCAGCTTTGATACTGTACTGGGAAAGCAGTTATAGACCAAAATTTATGATCCAGATTTATTTACTATAACTAATCTTTTTTTTGAAAGACCTGTGTATGAACATTAAGAAGCTTCTGCATACGTATAAGGGTCAACTAATATTTGAAAAGACAGTCAAAATAAGCAATAGAGAAAAGACAGTTTTTTCAATAAATGGCGCTGGGAAAATTGGATATTCACATGTAAAAGAATGAAATTGTACTTTTTCCTTTTACTACTTATTGAAATTTACTCAAAATGGATTAAAAACTTAAAAAATGAGAATTGAAACCATAAAACTCCTAGGAAAAACAAACAGAGAAAGGGCTCTTTGACACTGGCCTTCGCAGTGATTTTGTGGATATGACATCCGAAGCACATGCAGCAAGAGCGAAGTAACCCGGTAGGACTACATCAGACTAAGTAAAAAGTGAGCCACAAGGCGAAAAGACAACCTGCAGGATGGGAGAAAGTATTTGCAAACCACATATCTGATAAGTAATTAACATCCAAATTATATAAGGAACTTTTACAAATCAATAGCATGAATACCAAATAATTCAACTATACATGGGCAAAGGACCTGCATAGACATTCTTCCAAAGAAGATATTCATTCAGATAGCCAACAGGTACATGACAAAGTGCTCAACATCACTAGTCATCAGGGAAATGCAGATGAAGACCATGAGATCCCATCCCACGCGCATTGGAATGGCCATTATCAAGTGGCCAAGAGATAACAGGAGTTGGTGAGGAAGTGGAGAAAAGGGAAGCCTGTGCCAGGTTGGTGAGAATGCAAACTGGTGCAGTCACTATGAAAAAGTTAGAGGTTCCTCAAGAAATTAAAAATAGGACTAACATGGGATCCAGCAATTCCACTTCTGAGCATATAACCGAACGAAATGAAATCACTCTCTTGATGAGATATCTGCACCCCATGTTCACTGCTGCATTATTTACAATAACCAAGACACGGAAGCTATCTATGTATCCACTGACTCAAGAATGGATAAAGAAATGTGATACACACACAACAGAATATTATTCAGCCATAAGAGAAGGAAATTCCACCATGTGCAGCAACATGGATGAAACTTGAGGACATTATGCTTAGTGAAACAGGTCCGAAATAAAAAGACACGTGTGATCTCACTTATGTGGAATCTGAAAAAAAAAAAAAGTGCTTGGGGTTTCTCTGGTGGCTCAATGGTAAAGAATCTGCCTGCCAATGCAGGAGACACGGGTTCAGTCCCTGATCTGGGAAGATCCCACATACCACGGAGCAACCAAGCCTGTGTGCCACAGCTGCTGAGCCCATGTGTCCTTGAGCCCAGGCCCTGCAAGGAGAGAAGCCTCTGCAGTGGGGAGTCTGTGCACAGCAGCTGGAGGGTAGCCCCTGCTCACCATCATTAGAGAAACCCAAGTGCTGCCACCAGCACTGAAGCACAGCCAGAAATAAAAGTAAATAAAGTTTAAAACCCTGATTCACAGACACAGAGAGCAGGCATCAGGGGCAAGAGCTGGAGGGTGAGGGATGAGGAAGGTGGCCAAAGGATACAAATTTCCAGGTATAAGGTGAATCAGTTTCTGGGGATGTAAGGTAAGGTAATGTACAGTACGTGAATATAGTTCACAATACTGTTTGTAGATCTGAAAGTTATCTGAGAGAGTAGATTTTAAAAGTTCTCACCACATACACACGATTGTAACTGTGTGAGGTGATTGCTCTATTAACTGACTTTATTGTGTAATCAATTTGCAATATACACATATATACGATTATTTCATTGTACACCTTAAACTTACACAATGTTATATGGCAATTATATCTCAATAAAGTTGGGGAAAATAGTTTGTGGAAGTACCTTTGATTAACTCAAGGGTGTAGGACAAAATGGAGTAAGGGAATTTACGGCTTTATATGCTTTTGCATTGTTTCACCAGTTACATTGAGGACTCTTTTTTTTTTTAAGAAATTAATTTCAGTGATTCCACTTCAGTGCTCCAGAGCATATTACCCTCTGGCTACTTTTTATTTTTAACGACCACAAGATACACATCTTGAGTGAGCTGTATCTACTCCCTCCTACTGTAGACCATAAAAAGACAGGGGTTGTTAAGCAGTATAACACAATTTTTACTTTCCCAATACAGGACTGACATTAATAGAACAACAACCAAGCCAAAATATTAATATTCTAAACCCAAATTCATCTTTTTACTAGACATGGTCCTACATTTAACTTAGTTAACTTATTCATTTGAGAGTATATCAATACATTATAAATTATTTATATTCAATGATACTGAATGAGGTTATGGTGGAAGTTTAAATATTTAAATAGCTGTGAATCAGGGCTGGAGAAAGGAAGCTGCTATTGCTTTGTATATGGCATTTGATCATATCAGTTTTTCTTAACCTTTGTTTCATGCCCCCACCCCAATCCAAGAAGCCTTTTCAGTTGTTTTTCCCCCTTAATTGCCCCCCCACCATGAAATTTTAAGACCACAGATATGTAGTATCTGTGTATATGCTGTATGTATATCTACATCTTACACATACAAAGAATAAGATTATTTCACTCTCCAAGAATGAATTTTGCCCACTTATGGGTAGTAGTGTTTTCATTGAAAATGCATGGATCACATCTACATAATCTCCTTCCCCTAAAGATTGGATTAATGCATCATGAAGTGGAACTTCAGGAATGTGATTTCTGTATAGTAGCGAAGAGCCTCAAACGGCTTAGCGAGAAGCCTGTGTTTGTCTAACCTTGAGCAGAAATGGATAACTCTTCTATCAGACAGACACCCTTACAAGTTTCTCGGCTTTCATAACAGTATGTCACTTCTATGGATTGGCTAAAACCCATGGATCCTCATGTAACCAGCAATATAATGGCCGCTGTCCAGGTACTCCCGGGGAGATACAGTCTGACATCCATTTGCCTCAGGGCTTATCAAAATCTACAGTTGATACAGTCTACCAATTCCTTGCTCTAAAACCATTTCCTCAACTAGATTAAACTTGCAAAGAATTCCATTTTGTGAACCCCTCATTTGCCTGTAAAACTGCTTAATTTCCTATTAATACCATCTTTCTACACTGATAGCTGTTTTAAGAAACCACCCTGAACCAATTCATTGTGGTGTTTTACTATCGAAGTATTCTGGAAACCATAGCTTATTACACAGCCAAGATCACTGGCTATGCAAGGGAACAGAGATCTTAGTTATATGAATGGGAAGGTGTCTCTTAAGCAACAGGTTTGTTTTTACGGACATAATGGATGATATTGACTTTATGGTCTCTAACAAACATTAGAGAAGGTATTTTTTTGTGCTAGCCTAACTTCTGACTTCATCCACTCACATTCTCTTTTTCACCGTAATCTGATTTCAGTTTTCCTGTGTTGTTAATTTATCTTTTAAGATAATTTTACGGCTGGACAAAGTGCATGCAGAAATGTGTACAAATTGTACGTGTGATCACAGAACAAATGCATCTTGTAACCAGCACACAAATGAAGAGCTGGAACAGCCCTAGAATTTCTCTCCAGTCTCTTCTTAGCCACTGTCATGAGCCCTGACCAGATAACCACTATCTTGATGGCTAACTCTATAGATTAATTTTGCTTGCCTTCGAATATATACATATTCAACATATATATTACTTTGTGGCTGGATTTTCTTTTGCAGCATTATGCCTGCGTGATTCACTAACTTTGCAGGTAAAAGCACTCTGTCCCCATTGATGTGTAATATTCCATTTTATGAACACAAGTAACTTTAGGTTTTTTTGTTGTTGTTCATTCAGTCAATCGAGTCCGACTCTTTGTGACCCCATGAACTGCAGCATGCCAGTCTTCCCTGATCCTGGAGTTTGCTCTAACTCATGTCCATTGAGTTGATGATGTTTAATTTTTTATGTTATTATTAATGAACATTTAAGTTGTTTACAGTTTGCAATTACTAATACTACAAGTAGCTCTTGTAAAAGACTTCTGGTGAACATGTTACAGAGTTCTGTGTGCTTAGTCGCTCAGTTGTGTCCAACTCTTTGCAAACCCATGGACTATAGCCCATCAGTCTCCTCTGTCCATGGGGATTCTCCAGGCAAGAATACTGGAGTGGGTTGCCATGCCCTCCTCCAGGGGAATTCACCTAACCCAGGAATTGAACGCAAGTCTGCCACATTGCAGGCAAATTCTTTACAGTTTGAGCCACCAGGGAAGCCCAAAGTTCTACAGATCATATATTTAAATCATATATCATATATATCTCTGCCCAAGTTTAGTTTTCCAAAATAGTCAAACCAACTTACACTTCCACTAGCAATAAACAAGCATTTCATTTGCCCCACGCCCTCACCAACACCTGGTATTTGGTTTCATTCATACTCATAGATGCATAGTTGAATCTCATTATGGTTTAATTTGCATTTCTTTGTTGGCTAATGGGGTTGAGCAACTTTTCAAGTTTACTGGATATTTGGATTTTTCTCTTTTTATAAAGTGTCTATTCAACTTTATGACCCTTTTTTTATATTTATTGATTTCAATTTTATTTTTATTACTGGATTTTTATGCACTTATATAAAAAACTATCATCTTTATAAAGCGAGTTGGGGCATCAGTTCAGTCACTCAGTCGTGTCCGACTCTTTGCGACCCCATGAATCACAGCACGCCAGGCCTCCCTGTCCATCACCAACTCCCGGAGTTCACTCAGACTCATGTCCATTGAGTCGGTGATGCCATCCAGCCATCTCATCCTCTGTCGTCCCCTTCTCCTCCTGCTCCCAATCCCTCCCAGCATCAGAGTCTTTTCCAATGAGTCAACTCTGTGCATGAGGTGGCCAAAGTACTGGAGTTTCAACTTTAGCATCATTCCTTCCAAAGAAATCCCAGGGCTGATCTCCTTCAGAATGGACTGGTTGGATCTCCTTGCAGTCCAAGGGACTCTCAAGAGTCTTCTCCAACATCACAGTTCCAAAGCATCAATTCTTCGGCGCTCAACCTTCTTCACAGTCCAACTCTCACATCCATAAATGACCACGGGAAAAATCATAGCCTTGACTAGATGGACCTTAGTAGGCAAAGTAATGTCTCTGCTTTTGAATATGCTATCTATGTTGGTCATGACTTTTCTTCCAAGGAGTAAGCATCTTTTAATTTCATGGCTGCAATCACCATCTGCAGTGATTTTGGAGCCCCCCAAAATAAAGCCTGACACTGTTTCCGCATCTATTTCCCATGGAGTGATGGGACCAGATGCCATGATCTTCATTTTCTGAATGTTGAGCTTTAAGCCAACTTTTTCACTCTCCTCTTTCACTTTTATCAAGAGGCTTTTTGGTTCCTCTTCACTTTTTGCCATAAGGGTGGTGTCATCTGCATATCAGGTGATTGATATTTCTCCCGGCAATCTTAATTCCAGCTTGTGTTTCTTCCAGTCCAGCGTTTCTCATGATGTACTCTGCATAGAAGTTAAATAAGCAGGGTGACAATATACAGCCTTGACGGACTCCTTTTCCTATTTGGAACCAGTCTGTTGTTCCATGTCCAGTTCTAACTGTTGCTTCCTGGCCTGCATACAGATTTCTCAAGAGGCAGGTCAGGTGGTCTGGTATTCCCATCTCTCTCAGAATTTTCCACAGTTTATTGTGACCCACACAGTCAAAGGCTTTGGCATAGTCAAGAAAGCAGAAATAGATGTTTTTCTGGAACTCTCTTGCTTTTTCGATGATCCAGCGGATGTTGGCAATTTGATCTCTGGTTCCTCTGCCTTTTCTAAATCCAGCTTGAACATCTGGAAGTTCACAGTTCACATATTGTTGAAGCCTGGCTTGGAGAATTTTGAGCATTACTTTACTAGCATGTGAGATGAGTGCAATTGGGCGGTAGTTTGAGCATTCTTTGGCATTCCCTTTCTTTGGAATTGGAATGAAAACTGACCTTTTCCAGTCCTGTGGCTACTGCTGAGTTTTCCAAATGTGCTGGCACATTGAGTGCAGCACTTTCACAGCATCATCTTTCAGGATTTGAAATAGCTCAACTGGAATTCCATCACCTCCACTAGCTTTGTTCGTAGTGATGCTTTCTAAGGCCCACTTGACTTCACATTCCAAGATGTCTGGCTCTAGATGAGTGATCTCACCATCGTGATTATCCAGGTCATGAAGATGTGTTTTGTACAGTTCCTCTGTGTATTCTTGCCACCTGTTCTTAACATCTTCTGCTTCTGTTAGGTCCATACCATTTCTGTCCTTTATCGAGCCCATCTTTGCATGAAATGTTCCCTTTGTATCTCTAATTTTCTTGAAGAGATTTTTAGTCTTTCCCATTCTGTTGTTTTCCTCTATTTCTTTGCATTGATCATTGAAGAAGGCTTTCTTGTCCCTTCTTGCTATTATTTGGAACTCTGCATTCAGATGCTTATATCTTTCCTTTTCTCCTTTGCTTTTCGCTTCTCTTCTTTTCACAGCTATTTGTAAGGCCTCCCCAGGCAGCCATTTTGCTTTTTTGCATTTCTTTTCCATGGGGATGGTCTTGATCCCTGTCTCCTGTACAGTGTCACGCACCTCATTCCATAGTTCATCAGGCACTCTATCTATCAGATCTAGACCCTTAAATCTATTTCTCACTTCCACTGTATAATCATAAGGGATTTGATTTAGGTCATACCTAAATGGTCTAGTGGTTTTCCCTACTTTCTTCAATTTAAGTCTGAATTTGGCAATAAGGAGTTCATGATCTGAGCCACAGTCAGCTCTCGGTCTTTTTTTTGTTGACTGTATAGAGCTTCTCCATCTTTGGCTGCAAAGAATATAATCAATCTGATTTCGGTGTTGACCATCTGGTGATTTCCATGTGTACAGTCTTCTCTTGTGTTGTTGGAAGAGGGTTTTTGCTATGACCAATGCATTTTCTTGGCAAAACTCTATTAGTCTTTGCCCTGCTTCATTCTGCATTCCAAGGCCAAATTTGCCTGTTACTCCAGGTGTTTCTTAACTTCCTACTTTTGCATTCCAGTCCCCTATAATGAAAAGGACATCTTTTTTGGGTGTTAGTTCTAAAAGATCTTGTAGGTCTTCATAGAACCGTTCAACTTCAGCTTCTTCAGCATTACTGGTTGGGGCATAGACTTATATTACGGTGATATTGAATGGTTTGCCTTGGAAACGAACAGAGATCATTCTGTCATTTTTGAGATTGCATCCAAGTCCTGCATTTTGGACTTTTTTGCTGACCATGATGGCTACTCCATTTCTTCTGAGGGATTCCTGCCCACAGTAGTAGATATAATGGTCATCTGAGTTGAATTCACCCATTCCAGTCCATTTTAGTTTGCTGATTCCTAGAATGTCAACGTTCACTCTTGCCATCTCTTGTTTGACCACTTCCAATTTGCCTTGATTCATGGACCTGACATTCCAGGTTCCTATGCAATATTGCTCTTTACAGCATGGGACTTTGTTTCTATCACCAGTCACATCCACAGCTGGGTATTGTTTTTGCTTTGGCTCCATCCCTTCTTTCTTTCTGGAGTTATTTCTCCACTGATCTCCAGTAGCATATTGGACACCTACTGACCTGGGGAGCTCCTCATTCAGTATCCTATTATTTTGCCTTTTCCTACTGTTCATGGGGTTCTCAAGGCAAGAATACTGAAGTGGTTTGCCATTCCCTTCAGACACAAATAAGTCAAAACTATAAAATAGGTGCCAAATCCAAACTAACCATAAGCAAAGCATTAGGGACACAGGACTTAACTATTTAGTACTAATAAACACTAACAGGAGGCTGGGAGGGTTAAATCCTACTTTGTAACAGCAGCATTTTTATGCAGAAACGACAGAAGTGTCATGTTACTGTCAGTCCTCACTGATCCTTTGTGCTCATTAAGCTTTAACTAGTCTGGTGGCTCAGCAGTAAAGAATCCTTCTGCAATGCAGGAGACCCAGGTTCGATCCCTGGGTCAGGAAGATCCCCTGGAGAAGGAAATGGCAACCCACTCCAGTATTCTTGCCTGGGAAATCCCACGGACAGAGGAGCCTGGTTGGGCTACAGACCTCAGGGTTGCAAAGAGTCAGACACAAATGAGAGACTAAACTACCAGCATTCACTGACGAACTTCATGAAGCTTATTCTGAGTAAGTTAAGAGCTGTTGGAACTGCGCAGCCACAGATGGCAGTTTCAGTTAGTAACAGCATTCTTATGTCCAATATACTGTAGAATTTCACAGTGTAAATTGCTATGCAGTTAAAAATATTTATGTGCCAAAGGATAAATCAGTGGCAGTTACCTTTTTTTGGATTAAAATGTTAACTTTAAAAAAATATAGTCTAAATTTTTGACTACATATTAGTCACTGTGTACAAAAATTATCATAAGTTATGGCTTTAGGGAACTGAATTATCCTAGAACTAGGATCACTGCAGTCATAAAAGAACATTATAGTTTTGATTTAATGGCTAAATCAGCTAAGCTAAGGTATAGAATAGAATGCTTCATGTTTTCAGGAAATAAAATGTTTTTTAATGGTCAAAAACAATACTGAGGACTCCAGAAAATAAGCATGGTTATTACATGGGTCCTAGAACCAACCATATTATACTTTATTACCACCTGAGCGACTTCACTTTCACTTTTCACTTTCATCCATTGGAGAAGGAAATGGCAACCCACTCCAGTGTTCTTGCCTGGAGAATCCCAGGGACGGGGGAGCCTGGTGGGCTGCCACCTATGGGGTCGCACAGAGTCGGACACGACTGAAGCAACTTAGCAACAGCAGCAGCAACAGATTTTTAAAAAATCACAATATTTTGAAGAAAGAAATTTAATAAGAACTATTGAACAAAAGTGTTAAAAGTCAGACCTTTCCCTGTTGTCAGTACCATGATAATCAAGGCAGATATTCAGTCATATGATGCAATTTTTAAAATTGTAAGAAGATATTAATTGAATGAAGAAATATACATTAAACAGGGACACTTAAAAAGACAAAGTGGAGACAAAGTGTTTTATTTTGAGGATCAGCAAATAAATAGATGAGATAATTATTCTAGCTAGTGAAATCCAAAAGTATGAATTTTAATTTTCAAGGTTAAAACACATAAATGCTTGAGAGAATTTGATATTCTACTTAGTATTTTTAATTTATCAGCTAAATAAATCTCACCTCTTTTAAAAAATTAATTTATGTATTTTAATTGGAGGCTAATTACTTTATACTATTGTAGTGGGTTTTGCCATACATTGAGTGTTTGTATTTATTAAATTTGAATATATAATCCCTTGCTTTCTTCAACTGGTTTATTGACTATAATTAATTGTTTTTGTAAAAACAGAAACTCAGCAGTAGAAGTGAAACTATTCATAGTCTCTGTTAACAGCGTAAAATAAAGCATTATAATAACAGGCAGAGGTGTAAGCAGCAAGCCCTTTTGGAGTTACTGTGGAGAAGCAGATTTAGTAGTTACCTGTCTTAGCTAAAACCCATCAATTGTACCAGTAAGAGTCCTGGGAGGTCATTGCTGCTGCTGCTGCTGCTGCTAAGTTGCGTCAGTCGTGTCCGACTTCAAATGCTTTATGGCTCCATAGGGGCATATTGAAAGCAAGAAGCCAATGTCAAATTAAAATTAACTTGCATACAATAATAGTTGCAACTCCATAAATCACGGGGTCATTGAGTTATGGGATCAGGGACTGTATTCAACTTTGAGATATTTTACAAATTTCCGGTGTTATCAAAAGCCTTTGTCTTTGTTCTTTTTCTGTCTGTAAATATATTTATCCCCAAATAACTGAGGAATGGCCATGTGTGGTTTTACATATTAAATTTTCCCTCTAACTTATTGGGTGGTTATTAACAATTAAATGAATTATTTAAGCAAATATTTCATTTTAATTCCTAACTGTAAAACAGAAGTATAAATGATAATAGTTTTGTCTTTACAGTGAAAGTCTCAAGGAGGAAGAAGAGATAGAAAACTTGTAACCACTTGCTCTGAGTTGGAGAGAGTAGATTGCAAAGGGTGATAACCAGTGTTAAAAGATCTTAGATAAGCAAGTGCAAGTCGGGCGGTGCATTTCTGATTGTTACAGATTAGTCACTAATGAGATGCGGCAAGGCTGAGGGTGCCCAGGAATAGCCAACGCATTTCTGTGATCTATTTATCTTGTGTTACATAGTAGGAGAGTTGCCAATATGTTTACTTTTAATTATAGCATAAGTTGATGATAACTAAAATGAGAGAATCAAAGTTTCTCTTTCTAATTTTCATTGGAAAAAAAAAAAACACACACACATTTGTATCATGCTGCCTCGAGGAGATTGCTTAATTTGCTGTGGTTGCTTTTATCTCAGATCACATTCACTTTGAGAGTCTGATATACAGCTCTTTGAATCATTTTTACAAATCTCTTTTTTGAACTTTTAATTTTTCAGTTATGAAAAATAAGATTTGATGAAATATATTAAAATCAGAATGAAAAGAGACTCTTCTCCATCCTGCCCCTCCCACTTTTTGAGAAAATTTCCTCACTAAGGATGTCAAGGTAGTGATCAAATTCATTTATTTATTGATTCATTAAACAAACATTCATTCTTTGGACACATATACTATTGTCAGACATGAAATTTTTATAAGCAGAATGAATTATCTTAAATCCCTCTGTTTCTGACATGTAAAAATCAAAGAAGAATCACCACAAATGTCTTTTGGCCAACTATGGAGGGAAAGCCAAGCCTTTTGATTTAGAATGCTTGTTCACCTTACTTTATCCTGGACCTGGGAAGACTTTCCGTTCTATGATTTTACACATAGAAGCTTCCAAAATGATTTCCCTTCTAGGAGATGCCAAAGGTTCATATAGCACACTACTACAGATAATCTTTTATTATAAACCTCTTAGACTTAAAGTACAAGAAACAGAAATGCCTAAATCTGGATCAGCTGGAGAGACTTTCAGGTAATTCAGTAAATAAATGATTTAGAGTCATCTATCCAAGTATGTTGGCTGCCCTGATGGCTCTAAAGAATCTGCCTGCAGTGCAGAAGACATGAGTTCAATCCCTGGGTTGGGAAGATTTCCTGGAAAAGAAAATGGCAATCCACTCTGGTATTCTTGCCTGAAGAATCTCAAGGACAGAGAAGTCTGGCGAGCTACAGTCCATGGGGTCACAAAGAGTTGGACATGACTGAGCAACTAACGCTTTCACATTTTCATCCAAGTATATCATGTAAGAAGCTATCTTAGAAACTGTGTCTATGTAATTGAATTAGTTGCAGTTGAAATCATCTGATTAAGTGTAGAGATGTTTATTGACATTCTCGGAGACCCATTCACCTTCAATACAGGTCATTGTAGAGAATCAAGTGGAGATGTGATAGGAATCACCTTTTTTGCATCTTTCCTAGTAATGACACGAATATCTATAATTCTTTCAGAGAAAAACTATCCAATTGGAAGTCTTCTCCATGGTTGCATTGCATAGTTTCAATATCTTCAAATTAGCTTTCTTCACATTTAACCCATTGGTTAGAGAACAATGAGATGGATTTGAGTTCCTATTGAGCCCACTGTGAAGCTGAATTTGATTAAGGCATCAGCCCTGACTCCTGTCTTTGAATTGCAGTGACTTTCTTATTACTCAGACATTAGTGATATCTCAGGGCTGACTTTCTGCTGTTCGGGAAAAGATCATGTTTCCCCAATATCACCTTGGGAAACTGTAATGGCAGCATGATCTTTTGGGAAAACGTACAAAGAAGACATTCTGCATGGCATTTGCAGAGTTGTTCAGTGTGCTTCCGAAAGATCAAGGGTGGGCCTTTGAATTAACACGACTGAAGCGACTTAGCAGCAGCAGCAGTGACAGGGCTTACTCTAGGTTTGAATTTCATCAAACTGAAAACAATTGCAAGCATTCTGAGCTAATCAAATTAGTATATTTTATCCTGAACATCCATATTAACCAGCCATCCTGTTCTAAAACTGTGTTCCTTCCTCCCTGGTATAAGCACCTTTCGAATCCATTCCCATATGTATTTTTCACTTCTTTGCTTGTGTAAATTAACAAGTTTCATATTTCTTCCAGTTGTAAGATTCCTTTTTCCAAGTTTGATATTTTGCGGTCTCCACTCCAGGGCATGCTGGCATAGGGCTAGAGTTATAAGTCTAAAAGCGCTCGATCATGTAATTAGAACAGCATCATTGGAACCACTCCACGGTACTGCCTTCTACCCACATTCACATTCTGCCACCACTGGCATGAGTATCTCAGCCCTTTGGTTTTTATAGGGGGCTCTCACCAAGACATGAATCAAGACCCCACAAAAAAATGGGGTTTGAATGCTTTATAAGATGACTAATGCTTACCACATTTTACAGACAGTGGCTTCCCAGGCAGCTCAAACAGTAAAGAATCTGCCTGCAAGGTGGGAGACCTGTGTTCGATCCCTGGATCAGGAAGAGCTGCTGGAGAAGGGCATGGCACCCCACTCCAGTATTCTTGCCTGGAGAATCCCATGGACAGAGGAACCTGTGGGCTCTTCATTCTGATCATGTGTTCTTTTACCAGTTCTTTAAAAACATTGTCTCTCCTAAGACTTGCACTAAACATATGACTATAAAAATAAATGACTTACCATTTCTTTAAAATAAGTTGAATAGTTCTAACAAAACACATAGTTTATATGATACAGAGAATTTCTTCCATTCTCGCAATCTTCAGGAGTAATAAAATATGTATAGAAGTTACACAGAATCGGGACCTATTTAGTGGTTATGGCAGCGATGCATATTTCAGGAGGTATTATATGGGCTAAGGTACCTACAATTTTCATGCTACTTTGGAAGCAAGAAATTTAAATATATCTTACAAATATAATAGAATTATTATAGGTATATAAACTGTTGCCATATTGATTATAAAAAATGGATTAAACAATATTTCATATAATTATAATTTAAAATCATTTAATGAAACAGCCTATATCTTAAAAATGTAGCTTTAAAAAGTAATCATTTATGGATAGGAGGGAAGTTAGAGGGAGGGGATATATTCATATATAGGCTTTTAGCTAAATGACATTGTTGTACGGCAGAAACCAGTGCAGCATTGTAAAACAGTTACACTCCAATTAAAAATAAATTTTTAAAAAGTAATTATTTAACATGAGGTTCTTGGATATCACCAAATCTTCATTTGCTAATTGTTATTTTTGCAAATTATCTTCTAATATCATATATGTTCAGACATAAGGCACATCATTTCCCAGATTATGCCTTTAAAAAAATGTTTATCTTATATTGGTGTCACTTTAGATCTTTTATAATGGAATATTAATGAAAGAACTTTAATTTGATCAAAAAAGTATTTGGAGAAAAAGACATATTTACCTGAAATTACATCAATCAATGTCAGTTTGGATGCTTGAACAGATTACCCGATAATTTACTAAAAGGCCAGCAAAGGAATCTAAAACAGATTAAATTATTCCTGGGTATGTGGCATCTCAGTTGAAATGTTTGCAGTTAAAAAGCAGCAAAAATTGTGAACAAGAACACTGTTTTTTGATATTTTGGGGAAATGACAGAATCACCCTATGGCTGTTTACATTTACATGGCAGGCTTATACGACATTTTATTTTTTATCTCACTGTAAAGCTAGCTTTAAGCATATATATCTACACACGTCACATGTGCTTTTAAATGACCGTACCAGCGTTCATATGTGTAATTACGTATGTTGATATTTGACTATTTATCTGTGTGTATATGTGTCAGCACTGTATTCTTTCCTGTCTCCTTAGTTTTTATCAATATGAATCTATTTCTCCTTAATCAATTTGATAAATTGATAAAAGAGTTTTATCATTGTAATTTTGCCCATAATTATAGCATTTTTTGTTTTTTGTCTATATGCAAACATTATTCATGAAACCATTTGGTCCTTTCCCATAGAATGTTTCTTTAACATAGAGAGAATTAGGCTAAGTTACATAATTTGCATGTAAAGTTCCAGTGTATGTCCATTTCACATTTTAAGAAACTGAGTCAAAGTGAAATTAGAAGTGGGGAAATTAAGACATCACCATAGAATAGATGCTATACATATAATGATGTGAACAGGTCCACTTTAATGCCTAAAATAGGTCTTGATGTGTTACACATTTAAAATAATTGGCAGTAAAAATTCATTCAGGTATATATATTCCTTGACATCATGTCTTTAAAAGTAGTTAGGAAAACTAGCATGACCTGGGAGTCCAGTCTTGTGAGTTTTAATCATACTGTGGGGCCTCCTCACCCTAGGGCGGGGTTGATTTTTGTGATTAGAGAGACCTCATGGGGACTGCAGGTCAGCAGAGGGTGGAGGCAAGCCTGAGCATGACTACCTGGCAGAGGCTTCACTTCAGACCCAGAAGAGGCTGAGTTAGGAAACCTCTGACCTCATCAGTGTGGACCTTTTATAAGAGGATTTTGACGTACGAAAGGCAAGCTAAGTCAGTGGCTCGTGTCACCTAGGACAAGAGAGAAGAAACCAAATATACGTTTTGTTTAAAACTGAAATGCTCCTTTTCTCAGTGTAAGTGGAAAGTGAAGTTGCTCAGTTGTGTCTGACTCTTTGTGACCCCGTGGACCGTAACCTACCACGCTCCTCTGTCCATGGGATTTCCGAGGCAAGAGTACTGGAGTGGGTTGCCATTTCCTTCTCCAGGGGATCTTCCCGACCCAGCGATCGAACCCTTGTCTCCGGCATTGCAAGCAGACGCTTTGCCGTCTGACCACCAGGAAAGCCATATTTCAGTGTACCTTTTCTCAGCGTACCTTACGTTTTTCCTCCAAGTTCGCCACTTCATCTCTAGTGCCTGATAGCCCTAAGGATCAGGCGCATGTTACTTAATAAATGTTTGCTGAGTCAATAAAAGACTGTGCAAACCTCTCAAATCTATCTTCAGTCTGCACCCCAAATTCACTTTCTCCACTGCTCTTAGGCTATTACGCAAAAATATATGAAAGTAATAATGAATTATAATGTTTTCTTTATTGAACAAGTATCTTTTGTTTTCCTCTGTATACTTTAAAACTACTTTAATATTATTTTTACTAAGGTAAAAACATCTCACAGTTTTTAAAAAAGGTGTTCAAATTCAAATTTCCTCTTAAGTCCTAGTCTCAATCCCTAGAGAAAAACTCTTGGCTTTGACTCTTTCAGTGGATTTTTATTATATTTACTTGCATATTTCTAAAAGGTTTTCTTATCCTGTCTTTCTTTATTTAGCAATTTAACACACTGTTTATTGACTCTATGTATACCTGAGTATTTAGTTCTCTTGCACGTATGTATCTTTCCCTATACTCACGCTTCACATGCAGTTATATCATAGCTTATGTTTACTCTCTTCTTAGAGTTCCCGTTATTCTGATTATATTCACATCTGAATGAAATGCTATATTATTATTACTTTTCTTTAGTCATAACCTTTTGTTTCTCCTGGAGTTATTAATATCCTTTTTCAATTTGTTTAGTATACTTTGTACCTAGTATAAATTATTCATGCATGCATGCTAAGTTGCTTTAGTCAGGTCTAACTCTTTGCGACCCTGTGGACGGTAGCCTGCCAGGCTCCTCTCTCCATGGGATTCTCTAGGGAAGGATATTGGGTGCCATGCCTTCCTCCAGGGCATCTTCCTGACCCAGGGATCAAACCTGTGTCTCCTGCATTGGCAGGCAGGTTCTTTACCACTAGCACCATCTGGGAAGCCCATAAACGACTCATAAATGCCCCCAAATGGTCTTTCAGACTGTAACAGAACAGTCTAACTACTTTAAAACACAACTCCAAAAGCTCTCAGTGGCTTATCTCAGTGTGAGTTTGCTTCTTGCTCAGGCCGTGGCCCAGAGGGTGATGGTTAGGGTTTCTATGCCACACAATCATTCAGAGCCTCAATTTCTTTCATCTTGGGGATTTAATGTCTTCTAGAGCTTCAGAGCTCTTCACTGAGTCTTTATGTCTGGATACCAATAAGGAAGGAGAGAAAGCATGGAGGATCTCACAGGTCATTTTATGGGAATGACCCAGAAGTGGTGTAGGTTACTACTGCCCACATGCCGTTGGCTGGAACTCGGTTACACGCCTCCCTACCGGCAAAGGGCTAAGAATTGAAATCCACGGGGACGCTCAGAAGAGAAAACCTGGAACTGGATGAACTCTTCAGTCTCTGCTACATGGACATTATCAAGAATGTTTCAAGTGTACATGTCCATGAAATAATTATTTCCAAGAGACTTCACCTCTGCCGTCCACTCTTCTGCTTCTATCTAGGCCTGTTGTTACGGAGAATTCACTTCACTCTCTCCTGTGTTGGGCCTTCATTTCCTGGGTTCCATCTCCTCCTTCTTGATTTATAAGCCTATTTTGGGGATCCTTCCTTAAACACAATAAAGGCATTATGTTTTCGGTTCCTTACACGTGTAAACACATTTTAATCACACTTGGCTAACATTTTGTATGGGTACACAATGCTCATTTCAAAATAGTTTCACTCATAAATTGTGAAGGCACTCAAAGAGTCTTCTGGATCCAATACAGTTTTTATTATTTTCCTTTGTATGTTATCCGCTTTATGTTTCTGGAAGATGTTTTTGTTCTTTTTATTCCTGGGCTGCTAATATCTCAGAATGACATATCTTGGTGTGTTTAATTGCTTAACAAAAAATTATACTCCTGGACTGTCCATTTTATAATCCGCCTATCTTTCAAATTTGTAAAATTTTGAGTGTATTTTGAATTTAGAATTTTTTTTTTTTTTACTATGGTGAAGTCCACTTGTTTTTAATTCATTTTCTACAGGAGCAGAGTAAAAATGCATGTGTTCAGTTCATCTTGTTAAACCACAAAATACTCTAGTTTACTTTCACCAGAAAATAAACCTCCAGTCTCCTGGAAGCTGAGTTGAGCAGATGGAGAAACTTATGTACAATTGGTTGATTGAATGGCGGTGGGGAAGTGAGCTTTGGGTCCAGACATCCTGAATACAGACGTCTAACCGAATCCCTGTGTTCACCCCACCAGCTGGCCTCCTTCTCTGATGGTATTTCCGCCTCCCAGGCTTGAGCCTCTTAGGTTACACAAGGAGTTACTACACCCCTCCTACAGGCAAGCAGTATACAACTCCTCCTCTTCCTGATCAGTTACTAGCTTCCATCTGACTTAGATTTTTCCATACTGTCTATTGCAGTTTATTTATCTCTTGATTTCTCTTCTCCTCTTTGTCTTTATGATTTCATAGCATATCAAAATGTATTTTGGATGCAGGTCACTTTTAAAGTCTTTATTGAATTTGTTAAATATTGTTTATGTTTTATGTTTTTTGGCTGTGAGGCATGTGGGATCTTAACTTCCCAACCAGGGATCGAATCCACACCTCCTGCATTGGAAGCCTTAACCCCTGGGCCTACAGGGAAGTCCTCCAAATGTGTTCATTCTTGTGTCAGAGGAGATTGGGGAGGGAGAGGTGTTTAACCATTTTTAACACCCAGGTACATTTATTTATCTCTTTACGTTCATGCTGTATTTATTCGATGATGAGCTTATTGAGAGAAACTATGTCTATTGAATTTGTGCTATGCAAGCACCAGGTGCAGAAAGGCTTTTTTGTTTTTACATCACAGGATGCTGTCGCCTTGTGTTCATGGTTTTCCAGCATTTTCTATTCTGCTCTGTCTTTGGTCAAAGTGGCCTTCGTGAAGTGGCTGGGAACCATTTTGCTCATATTCTCCCACTGCCATCTCCTCCTTGGAACCCTCTCCCCACAGGGAAGGAAAGGTCCACCCTCTGGAGTAGCTGAAGAGCATGCCCGTGTAACACTAGCGCCTCTGAGCCTTGGAACTAGAGACACAGGACTTGTGCAGCAGGTGACTCCTGGAGAGTTGTCCCTGCAGGAGTTAGCCCTACGAGGCAGCTGACACACTTACCTTTTAGAGATGGTGGCAAAGAGAGCAGATGATAAATGGGAGGCACTTTCCCCTAAAACAGAAGGCAGGCAGCATGGTGTCCGACTACTGTGAGCTTTGCCTTCCGGATCAGCAGATCTGAATCCTACATTCCTGGACCTTTGGGATTCTGGGCACATTGTTGGCACTTTCTCAACCTCAGTTTCTTCATTCTTAAAAATGGGGACAATAAAAAATAATAGATGCCTTGCCTCTTTCAAAGCAACATTGTGAAAGTCCAGTGAGATGATATATGGATAAGGGCACCATCAATGCTGTTGAATATGGGAAATAACAGCTGGTTGGACTTCCCTGGTGGCTCAGATGGTAAAGCGTTTGTCTACAATGTGGGAGACCTGGGTTTGATCCCTGAGTCGGGAAGATTCCTTGGAGAAGGAAATGGCAACCCACTCCAGTACTCTTGCCTGGAAAACCCCATGGATGGAGGAGCTTGGGGCAGGCTACTGTCCGTGGGGTTGCAAAGAGTCGGGCACAACTGAGCGACTTCACTCAGGATTAAGTAAGTAAGTGAGCACATAGACTAAGTGAAGAATACGGATCACCATTTTATATCATGTACAGAGAATCATTTTAAATTAACGTGTTATGAAAAGAAGAATAAAGTCAAGGCTGTTTATGTATTTCTTTTCTCTCTCTCAGGCCCCATAGACACACACAGCAGTACAGATATTGCTGATGCAAAATAGATAATACTATAAATATATATTCCCAGCATATATATTTGAAAACCTATAACCTGAACCTCCAATAATAGTTCCCAGTAGCTCAGAATAGTATTTATAAATCAAAGAGCTTACTTTGGGAGAAAGAGTAGATAATTGCTACCAGAATAATGTGCAGGCAACAGAAGATGCTTACTCCTTGGAAGGAAAGTTATGACCAACCTAGATAGCATACTGAAAAGCAGAGACATTACTTTGCCAACAAAGGTCCGTCTAATCAAAGCTATGGTTTTTCCAGTAGTCATGTATGGATGTGAGAGTTGGACTGTGAAGAAAGCTGAGCACTGAAGAATTGATGCTTTTGAACTGTGGTGTTGGAGAAGACTCTTGAGAGTCCCTTGGACTGCAAGGAGATCCAACCAGTCCATTCTAAAGGAGATCGGTCCTGGGATTTCTTTGGTAGAATGATGCTAAAGCTGAAACTCCAGTACTTTGGCCACCTCATGCAAAGAGTTAACTCATTGGAAAAGACTGATGCTGGGAGGGATTGGAGGCAGGAGGAGAAGGGGACGACAGAGGATGAGATGGCTGGATGGCATCACGGACTCGATGGACGTGAGTTTGAGTGAACTCCGGAAGTTGGTGATGCACAGGGAGGCCTGGTGTGCTGCAATTCATAGGGTTGCAAAGAGTTAGACATGACTGAGCGACCAAACTGAACTGAACTGAACTGAACACCCATAGAGACTTTACTATACCACTGGTCTATGTGCTTTGCTGATCTGAACTCATTTACTGACAATAACCCTACAAAGACATTTTATTCTCCCCACTTTCAAGATAAGAACATTGAGGCACAGAAAATATACCTTCTCCCGAATTTTCTTAGTAGAATAGACAGATTCCTGTGAAACCACATGTTTTCTCCAACACTCCTCTCCTCCACAGCTTTGCTATTGTTTGCTTGCATTTGGTTTGGGTTTTAGGTTCTTTTGTTTTAAACTCCTCCTGCAGCGCTTCTCCCACAGATGATTCATTGCTGATAATGTCAGTGCCTCTCCGGTTGTCTCTAAGGTACTCTGTCAGAACTGGTCAAACAACGAACACTTAAGCAATCACCTCACTGTTCACCAACATGCATGCAAGCAACGCATTCGGGACTTTTTCATTTTCTTCACAGTGGAAAATAAAAAAATCAATTGCTATTGTATGTCTTCAACCTTGGGCTCTTACCATCAGTCTAAACAGCAAAGATGTCTTAGTCTGTCTGAAATGTGATCTCAAGAGAGACAGCCAGGATCGTGGGTGTGGCCAGATAGTAGGTGCTTAATAAAGATGTGTTCAGTGATCTCACAGACACGACCCCTGTTGACTGAGCTGCAGATCTCCGAAACGACTGTAGGAGGCAAAGGTGACAGCGGCGCATGGATGGGTTGGATTGGATTGGTGAATCCAATTGGACTGGTGAATGGGTTCCTATGAACAGACCCTAACTTTTAGAACACGGATTTCCTTCTGAGCCCTTTTATTTCCGGAGACTCCTCGCCTCTCTCCACTGGCAACTCCTTGGTCACTAGTTAAAGAAGACCTCCCCTCCTGGAGGAGAAAATGCAGTGCCCTGGAAGCCGTTCTCACAGTGCCCAGGGGCTCTTTGGAAAAGAGAAGTCCAAAAAAAAACACCGAAAAATCAAGGACTCAAAATGAGCTGGCTGCTGGGGCTTGGAGACCCACAGAGCCGAGAACTCGGAGCAGAAACCGAGAGCCTTTGAGTCACCAGCAAGATTAGCCGGAGGTGCGCCCCGCACGTCCGCCTTAGGACTGGGAGACACGCCTTCGTCACACACGAGCCCTTGCAGATCCCGGGGCTCGGCGGACTTGGGGGTGGTGCTTCCAGTCCTGCCGCTTGCAGTCCCGACGGGCAGGGGCTGGGGACCCGCCGGCTGTTGGAGCGATCCAGAGCCACAGGTTGGGGGGAAAAAAAAATCGGAGCGGTGCCCGGGACCGTCGCCCTGGAAGGCAGACCCCGGGCCGAGGCTGGTGTCCAGGAGTTCCAGGGCTTGGGGAAGGGGGAAGGAAACCTCTGAAACCCGACACCTCTCGCCAAGGAAAACTTCGCAGGCTGGTGAGTTGGGGCGGCCAGCCAGGCTGTTATTGCTGGAATGTGTTCCCACCCACTCGGGGGGTTTCCTGAGCGGCTCGCCTGCGAAAAGGAAGTGAGACGTGGATGGGGAGATGTAGGCCGGCGGCGAGGGACCCCGGGTCTGGAGCGGGGTTCGGGGTGTGAGCGCCCTGGATCGGCGGCTTCCACCCGGGATTCGTGCAGGCGTGGTGGGGGCGCGGATGTCGTCAGAAAACTGGCTGGTGTCTGTCTTTGTTTTGGTCCTCGCCGATCAAACAGCTGGTTGGGATTTTGAAAAAAAAAAAAGAACCTGCCTTAGCAATGTCAGTTTCCTTCCATCTGTATCTCAAAGACAACCGAAATAACAGTTCTTCATCATCATCGTGTTTCGAGGTTCATTTAAGAAGTCATTTCCTGAGGCGAGACAAGGGACTGTCCGTCCTCAGGTGAAATAGCCCCAGAGAAATCAAGTCTGTCTGATAGGTTTTTTTTTTCTTTTTTTTAAACCTGCTCTTTCAGAATTGTGATCCGGGTATTGCAGTCCTAGAAGGGTGTGTACACGTGTGTTTGTTCAACTGGTCACAATAAATGAGCTTCCAAGAGTTCCCAATTCCGTGCAACATTATCTCATTATCTGAAAGCTATTGAATCTGGTGGAATGTCCCTAAGCAGAAGCTGGAGCCTCTATTTCTAGGAAAAGGCTGAGTTTGGTCAGTCATCACACTTGCTACTAGCTGTTACACACTGGTTACCATTTTACTGCTTTTTATTTTGAGACCTAAAATTAAGGAAATGTATGATTCCAGTTGTGTATCAGCACCTTATTAAGACAAAGTCAACAACATGCAGTTTCAGAGTTCTTAGCAATAAAATTATTATTGAACATAATAATAGTTATGGATTTTTAGTCTGTTTCAAAGATGTACTGTTCTCAGTATTCAGTTACATGCACACATCTTCAGTAATATTATAGATAAATAAACAGATATCTATATATATGTTTTACGTGCCCAGTTATAGAGTTCTAAATTTGAAGTTAACAGAAAAGTTAACTTCAGCAGTATAGCCTCAGGCATTTCAGTTTATTGAATTTTCAAGCTACTGTAAAGTCCAAATTGTAGTACGTGAGAGCCATACCTGCCTTGTGCTGTTCCCCCATATACTTATTTCTCACAGTTTCCCATCATTGATCCTCTACCTGGAGGGAATCAGTCCTTCTTGAAGGCAAGAGGGGATTTTAGGAATGACCAAAACAAGATGATCTTGGCAGATAGTTTAATGTTAAGGAGGCTTTTCTGCCTAAGAACTGACAGTGGCCTCCCATAAATGTTGCCATCTTTGCTTTCGAAAGAACAAAACCTTGCCAATGAAACTGGACAAGCCTGTTCTCAAAGATGCCAAGAAGGAATCAAAGGGTATCTGTCAAATGTAAGCAAACCACAACTCTCTCAGAGGCCATTTCTGGCATAGGAATCTGACTACCTGATAGGGAAGGTAACTCTAATATAATTGATCTGCTCAGCTCCTTGGCACACCAGCTTATATTAAAATTATCTACTGGTTTCTGAACTGCTTTTCATTATATTTAACTGTACTTCTGGAAAGATAGAAGCCATCAAAAACCCCAGGTGGTTCAAAACAGAAATCTGCTGTTTTCCCACCTTCAGCCTGGGAGATTTTTGGTTAGATTTTTGGTCTTCCAGATCAGGACAGCATGAAACATAGACCAACTATTCACATAACGCTCAGCTCACAATTAACTCAGTTTCTTGAGCTGATTCATCAAGGTACGTTAACCAACCTTGGTTCTGCTCTTAAGCAAGTAATTGCAGTTTTGAGAGACAGGAAAACAATTACTGTAAAAACAGACAGGACAAACTAGGTGTTTCCCATGAAGGGTAAGTCACTTTTTGGAGTTGGTGGCTAAAGGGGTATAATTTTTCACTCATTGTTAAGTGTATAATGGAGCTGACATTTATTCCCTAGTAGTAGGAAGTAGCTACACCATGAAGCATAATGAAAACCAATTGTAAACCCCATAAATGGAGTTGAGAGTATTACTAAACTTGTTTCACTCCCTTTGCAATCATTATTCATATTCTTTAAATATTAACCTTCTCTCATAAGCCCTCCTTAAATGAAGGAAACACGTCTGGATTATCAGTAATGAAAATAAACTGCTGTTAACACATAGCCAAAAAATTTTAAATAACTTGTCTTTTCTAAGTAAACAACTGGTGAGTGTAGTTGAAAAAAAGAACTTACATTTCTTGTTTCACTTCTTAAACAAATATTTATTAATAGTGTCAATCCTTATTCTGGGTTCTGTGTGAACAGAAGTGGGCCAAACGTACAAAAGTGCCTGGACTCCAGAGAACTTGCCTTTTACTTTAGAGAATAAATGGATGTGCAAGTTAGATCTGTGATACTTTGGAGATAAGTGCTAGACGAGAATGTAAAGTGGAGAAGGGACGAACAGTGCCAGTAACACGCCCAGTCAGTGTTGAAACTTTAGATCAGGTGCCCAGGGAAAGCCTAACTGAGAAGGTGACATTTGAATGTTGGTCTAATGGAAGCTCGGGAGTGAGCCATGTGGTTACAAGGAGGAAGAGCTGTCTAGATTGAAGGATCAACATGCAAGAGTTTGCCTGGCAACTTCCAGGAGTGGCAAGGAAGGCTGTCTGTGTCCCTGGGGGCAGGGTCGTACTGGGGCAGGTCACAGAGGGTTTTGAAAGCAAGCATGTTGGCTTTTGATTTTTATTCTGAGTGAAAGAAGGCGACACTATCGTTTAGATATTGTCTGTTGAAAAGAAGCTGAATTTCCAGTACTTTGGCCACCTGATGCGAAGAGCCAACTCATTGGAAAAGACCCTGATGCTGGGAAAGACAGAAGGCAGGAGAAGGGGTGGGCAACAGAGGATGAGATGGTTGGATGGCATCACCGACTTGATGGACATGAGTTTGAGCAAACTCTGGGAGATGGTGAAGGACAGGGAAGCCTGGCGTGCTGCAGTCCGTGGGGTCGCAAAGAATCCGACACAGCCTAGGGACTGAAGAGACAGGAAAGCAGGCTGGAGAGGGGCACAGAGTGAGGCTGGAGAGACCACCTGGGTGAAGTAAGTGTAAGTCACGCAGTCGTGGCCGACTCTGTGCAACCCCATGGACTATACAGTCCATGGAACTCTCCAGGCCAGAATACTGGAGTGGGTAGCCTTTCCCGTCTCCAGGGGATCTTCCCAACCCAGGGATTGAACTCAGGTCTCCCATGTTGCGGGTGGATTCTTTACCAGCTGAGCCACAAGGGAAGCCCACCTGGCAAGTCATTGCAAAGACGGGATAAGATCTATCTGAGAAAACTAAGACGTCCACTCCATGACTTATTTGTTATAGAGGATTGTCTGTACTGAGAAGCTGAGCCAGGTGACCTTCAACCTCTCTTTCAAAACTGTAATCCTACAAACCCAAGAAAGAACACAATTTGTTTGATATTTGATAGATTTTGTAGATCACATATTATGAGATAACAGTGAAAATTTAGTTTATACAGTTGTAGAACATAGCATCAAAGTAAAGTAAATAACATCATAGTATATGGCAGTTGCCTGGAGGAGGAAATGGCAACCCACTCCAGTATTCTTGCCTGGGAAATCCCAGGGACAGAGGAGCCTGGCGGGCTACAGTCCATGGGGTTGCAGAGGGTCAGACACGACTAAGCAGTTCAGCTTGCACACACGCATATACAGCAATTGTAGCTGCCATAGAAACCAGATGTCTAATATTCAGAAATGCAAGAGCAACCTTTTTTAGTAGGTAAAACTATATTCAAATATATCAAGATTCACATAATTTGGGGAACAATTTTAGAAAAGGCAGATATAGGTATAAATTGGTGGGATTTAAATCAAACCTTTAAGAAGCCCATCATTAATCAAATTATACTGGTGCTGAGCTGTAAAGCTCTGAGTATGGCATTTAGTTTCCTTAAGGCACAGTTTTCTCTTGTACAACGAAAGGAATAGACTGATTAGTTTAATATCCCTATTGTCTAGCTCTAGACCTGGGTAACCTGCAACTCTTGCTTCCTGTTTAGTTCCTTACCTTCCTTTTTCCCTTGTTTCTTTCCTCTCTTTTATTTATGTACCTATGTATCCAGATAGATAGATATTCAGAATTATAGATGTATTTATGCGTATGAGTTTAGATATTCATAGATATAGATGTGTATGTATATATATATATGTATAAGTATATATGCGCAATGTACACAGAGAGAAAAAGAAACAGACAAATTCTATAAAAGAAGGCAAATTTCTTTTTAAGAGGCTTAAGAAAATATTCAAGATTTTATTTTAGCTTTCTTTCTGTAACCCATAAACTTATTGTCAATTATAGTGAACTTGGGGTCAACCCGATTTGTTTTCTTGTTGCTCTCTTCTTAACTTGCTCAGAAAAGTGAAACTGTGTGTTAAATCTGACCTGAGGGATATACCAGAACAAAAATAATTAGAAAAGGCAAAATGGGTCTGTGTGACATCTGTCCAGTCAAACGTAGGCAAGGTCCTCAGAGTCTGAGAAGCTTGTTAAAAGAGTTGCTCAGCTCTCATGGGCTGTGATTCAAAATATACCATTTTCATAAACAATGCCTTGTTGATATATGTTTCTGGATATGTGAAAATATTTTTTTAAAAAGTATAGAATGAAACTAGATTTTTCAAAGAAGGAACAGAAAACCTGGCCTCTCTTATTGCCTAAAATAGTAGAAGCCTTTTCCAAGATCGGGAGCTTTCTTATATTCACCCAAGGTGCCTCCTTGAGCTGACTTAGACCTTGGATTTTCTGAAATCTTTTTTCCAAATGCTGGGAAGCATTGGAGCAATGCATCTAATTTGCTAATTTCTTAATTTTTTTTTTTGAGTGAACAAAACAACTAAACAGGCAGAAACTATCACGCCCCGTCTCGGCCCCGTCCTTCCCTCATTCAAACTTTGATCTTAATCATTTCAAGGTTGGCAATGCCAGTTATCAAAGGCTGCCTCTCGGAGCTTGGAGGTGAATGATTCTATGATAAACAATACAAAAAACACTGTAAAATGTATCCTAGGAAAAAATCACTTTAGTGAAAATATCCTGGTATTTACAACTAAGGGTTAAAAACATGTAGAAACAAATTCAAATAAATGCATGATATGACAAAACCCTACTCTTTAATTTTATGTTAGAAATGAGATGCTAAGAAGACGTGGTACACACACGCACACACACACACACACACACACACACTGGAATACTGTGCTCAGTCACTGCAGGTGTGTCCAGCTGTTTGTGACCCTATGGACTATAGCCCACCAGGATCCTCTGTCCATGAAATTCTCAAGGCAAGAATAGTGGAGTGGGTTGCCATGCCCTCCTCCAGGGATCTTCCTGACCCAGGGATAGAATTTGAGTCTCCTGATCTTCCCGTATTGCAGGCAGATTCTTTACTGCTGAACCACTGGGGAAGCCCACACTGAATACTACTCAGCCATAAAAAAGAACAAAATTTTGCCATCTGCACCAACATGGATGGACTTGAAGGCATTATACTAAGTAAAATAAGTCAAAGAAAGATAAATACTGTATCATATCACTTATATGTGAAATCTAAAATGCTGTTTCCCTAGTGGTAAAAACTTCCTGCAATGCAGGAGACCCAGGTTTGACCCCTGGTTTAGGAAGATGCCCTGGAGAAGGGAATGGCAACCCACTCCACTATTCTTGCCTGGGAAATTCCACGGACAGAGGTGCCTGGCGGGCTATAGTCCATGGGATTGCAAAGAGTCAGACACAACTGAACAACTAACTAACTAACCTGTCATGTCAAAGAAAACTAGTGAATAAAACAAAAAGAAGCAGGCGCACAGTTATAGAGAACAAACCAGTGGTTATGCATTGGGGGAAGGGCAGTACAAGGATTGCGGAGTGGGAGGTACAAACTACTGGCTGAAAGATGGTTTCAAGGATGTATCGTACAACATGGGGAATAGAGCCAATATTTTGCAATAACTCTAACTGGAAAATGACTTTAAAAAAATCATATAAAAATTTAAAAATTAAAAAATATATATAGGATGCTAGTTGACGAAGACTGCATAGTAGCAATAAAATGGAATGAGCAACTTTGGGTTTGCTCTTTTCTCAGGACTGCGCTAAGCCATCTTCAGGTGCTAGTCATTTTGAAACTGACCTAAACACTGCAATTTCCCCAACTCCCCTTGTTAGATTATAATTTTTTCACTTAGCTACTAGAAAAACCAAGGAGACAAAGGTAGAATATAGAACTCATTATTATTAGTACTGCTCCTGAATAGTCTCCTAATGGAGGTGCCCTCTTCCCACCCCAGAAGTTTACACATTTGGTGAGAACTCATCCCGTTTAAGATTGCAAAGAGTATGCTTAGACAAAAGTAAGAGCGAGATGAGAAATGGAAGGTGAGGCCCATGTCCTGCGTGTGTTTTGCCCTCTAACGGGGATGGTTTCACCCACTGCAGGCTTGCCCTACTCTGCAGACTTGGTAAGCCTGGCGAGCATCTGTTTCCGGTGCGAGGTGGGGGAGGTCTTTGAGTTTCATGGTGTGGTTTTCTCTGTGAAACGGCTCTGTGATAATAGCTGAGTTGTGATGAAGATGAATTTCCTTTGAGCTGTAATGCTCTTCTCTCTGGTCCCCAACATGCTTTGCAAATCAAGTGCGGTTTTTATGGCTCCAGCTCATTCTGGAATTTCACGCTCGCCAAGTACACTTTGACTTTTAAAGTTAGCTCATAAGTGAGGCCCATGGGACCTGAAACTCTTTTCCTATCCTTTACATTCTGGAAGGAGTTGGATTAGGATGATTTTAGTGGAATAAAGACTGAGATATGCTGCAATTCATCCAGAGTAGCAGATTCTTAAAATTAGTATAGTAAATATGCAGACACCTAAGGGGACGGAAATGGCAACCCACTCCAGTGTTCTTGCCTGGAGAATCCCAGGATCGGGGGAGCCTGGTGGGCTGCCATCTATGGGGTCGCACAGAGTCAGACATGACTGAAGTGACTTAGCAGCAGCAGCAGCAGCAAGGAAATAGGCTTGGCACCTTGAGAACAGGAAGCTAATTTAAAAGTGTAAATTTCAAGGTTTCATAAATGTTAACTATATACTTAAAGAAAGACATGTATTCTGTTTCATCATGTTTTATTACCAGTAGAAACATTTTTGTCTTATTTTTCAGGAATTATGTTCTTTAAGTGTGTAGAAATTGAAATAAGAGGGTTAAAAAATAGTTTACTGCTTTTTAGTCTTTCCTGCCATAAACAGGTTATAGCGTACTGTCACTTGATCCAAAACATGAAAATAAAAATCCAAGAATTCTTGACATCCTTTGGAGAACACAAACTCTACCTGCAGAGTATAAACTTTAGAGAAAATGCCAAGTTGCTGGGAGGCGATTCATGGGGTCGCAAAGAGTCGGACACGACTGAGAGACTGAACTGAACTGAGTCATGTTAAAGTTGAAATTAAAAATTATTAATTATAATAAAGAGAGCTGCCTACCATGTTAAAACTAATAATAGCAACTTAGTTTCTGGTATAATTTTGACATATCTGAATTGTTTATTAGAAATACTCATATGTGCTGTTTTTGTGTCAGCAGCATATTTAATCATTAGATCGAAAGGATGTGTAAGACATAGTTCCTGCTCTTGAAGAGCTTAGAATCTGTTGAGGAAGATCCATGAGCAGATAATTTGAGTATAACCTGGTAAAGTTTGTTAGTGGTTTGAACACAGTATTGTGGTAATATAGAGGAAGATATAACGTAAGGGGGCTAAAGCTGTAGAGAGAGCAGTTAGAAGTGGGACATACAAATGGTCTGAAATTAGCTCAAAAGATGGTTAAGGTTGGAGAAGAGAAGTCAGATCAGAGAAATAATTAATGAATGGCATTGACCAACTGTAGGAGAAAACGGAAAGTTTTATGGTCTCAACCGTTAGGAGGCTTTAGATGAATGAACGGTTCCCAGAATTGAGATTAGGTGTAAAAAAAGTGAAGCACGTTGGAGAAGACGACCAGGTGCTTTCAGGCACCTATAGTGGCTCAACTGGATTTATCAGGAAAACGCCTTCAGGAATCTAAACCTTCTAGGAGAGGTCAGACTGATAATAGTAACTGGGAGTGCTGGTCTGCAAGTGATCACCAAAATGCCACCTCTGAAGGAGGCTCTGGGAAGAGGGAGATTTAGTGGCCATAAGATAGAAGTCACAATTTTCTTCCTATTTCTGTCAGCACCGATCGGCTTTGGCTGATAAGGCTATTTACATTCTGGAAGGACTTAGGGGAAATGTAAGGTTATATATAATCATGTTAATTGCTATTATTATTAAATTGGGAGCATATATTAAATATGCCTTTAGCTCTTACTTATGAATCGGGCATCATTTATCCCTGTCTGTGGGACAACCACTTTAAATATTTCTGTGCCCTAGGATTCTGTTCACCCATGTTCTCTCCCAGCCCCATTTGTGAAAACTGACATGTCATAGCTCGGTTAGGAATGTGTTCTGGTACCATCAAACAAAAGACTGAGCAGAGTGCTCAAGTGATTGAATCTATTGATTTTGGCTCATGATTATCATGCTTCAATAACTGATGCCCAGCGCATGTTACTTGAAGAACAAATTAACTGCTGTTCCCGTTATTGCACTCAATAGCTTTGTTCCAGCTCTGCTGCGTCTGAATTTATGGCACTTCTACTCTCAGGATCTGCTTACCAAAGCGTAACACAACGTATCTTGACGTTCTAAAAGAATTAAAGGATAATTATCTAGTAAGGATTACTTTTGAAATTTCCAACCCATGTAAGATACTGTTACCTAATTGACTTGTAAATGTGTGTCCACTGACCAAGTTTAAGGCGAATTAGTCTCTGTCTCCCACTTCCTCTTCCCCAGGCCTTGTCCATCCCCATGTTAATACTCTTTCCAGTTCATTGTTCGAAACAGTTTGGGAAATATGTTGCTACATTTAAGAACATTCCTTATACAACCATCTGACTGCCTCTCACTCTCCATCGCGACTATTTCTGATTATTAGATAATCAGCCTGAGAAGCTTCCGCATGACTACTTGTCCTGTTGAGACATTCTCTCTGTTCTTTCTCTGCAGGTGTTGAAGGTCGTCTTTGTTACGGATGCATCATTTCAGGCATCTAGTTCAGAACAAATGTGTTTTTTTATAAAGCCTTCTCATAATATGCCAATAGCTCAGTTATCTGTGTTCTGATTATTATAGATAGAGAAAGAAGACTTCTAAACAACATTTCCATGACTCAGCTATGAGTTAGACACATAATCCATGTCTACACATACCCCAGTCAAGATTTCTAATTAAAACCATGTTGACTATAGTCCTTTTTGTTCTCTAGCATTTGGTTACTTACATTATTTACAAGCTGTTACCCAACTGTGAATCTTCTAGATTATCCCTTTCTGTCAATTCATCAATATTTCATATATTCTCTTGGGAAATATCAGTGTCTTTCTTGTTTGAGCTTTCAGTTTAGGTAAGCTAGCATTAGGAACACAGATGTCTTGGTTTGGGCACTCCCACTTGCCTTCTCCACTTGTGTGGTAGTATAGCAATAAACATGAAGAAAAGACAAATATCACTGCAAAAAATGCTTTGTATAACTTATGATGAACATTTATAGATCACTATAAATTTTGACTTTTTGGCAGGATTGTCAAGGGTGAAAACTTGCATTGGTGTTTAATCTTGGATTAGAGACGGATAACAGGCATCCTTATTTTCAGCTTTGAAACAGCAGCAGCTGCAGAATGTATCCACTGAACGAACCAATTTTCAAGTTCAGGCCATTGTGGAAGAAAATGAGAAGTTTGATCATTTTGATTTTAATGGGTGCAGTTTTACAAATTCTGCATTCTCTTACAACTGCTTCCTATTTGGAATAATTTTTACATGTTACTTGTTGAGATTTCAGCCTGTATTAGTGAATATAGGCTATATGTCAGAGTATGAAGGGGATGAAAGAAGTTAAACATTTTCCCATTCTAGCCATAATCTTTATAAACCTAGTTTCTTTTAACATGATTGCCAAAATTGGCCCCAGGCACAGTTTAAAGACAAGCCTGAACTGAGTGACCCAAGCAATAGGAAGGTCAACTCTAAATCACAGAGTCCCAATGAAAGGGGTGTATATAGGCAAAAATAAAAGTTTTTGATCTATTTAGGGCCTTTCTCTTGGCCTGATGAATTTTTTAGCACCCCTAGATACTGAGAATATATTTTAAATACTGTACTAATTAAGAAAAGTCTGAATATACTAAATCTTGAATAATATATTCTTGTTTGTTTATTGCACTTAATAAACTTTTTTATATCACTTAACTCTGATTACTCAGAAAATATTCCTGTTTAACTGGATCTTAAATGAACTGGTGTTAGAATTAACGAGAGTGAATATTTTTATGATATCCATTCCAGGAGTGAGTTTCCAGAACTATGTTCATATGATAGCAATGGGGTCTATAAGTAAATCCATAACAATAGTAGGTTTTATCATGAACCTTTATTAAGGAAGAAACAGAGGTGCTTTCCTGTAAACTTTTGTAGACATGATATATCCTCAGCTTCTCTTGTGTAATTGGAAATAATGAAGTTTTTATAAGGCCGAATATTCCCTAAGGTGAGGTGAAGTCGCTCAGTTGTGTCCGACTCTTTGTGACCCCATGGACTGTAACCTACTAGGCTTCTCTGTCCATGGGAGTCTCCAGGCAAGAATACTGGAGTGGATTGCCATTTCCTTCTCCAGGGGATCTTCCTGACCCAGGGATCGAGCCCGGGTCTCCCGCATTGGAGGCGGATGCTTTAACCTCTGAGCCACATTCCCTACGGCCCCTAAAATTCTGTCTAGGAAAATAATTTTATGTGTCTGTTTTATCAGGGAGGGAAGATTGTTTCCTTGTATCTTTTTTCCTTGTCATTTATTGAAGGTGGAACAAAGAATTTTCTTTTTAGTACAGGTCATGAGTAAAATGGATCTCTCTCAGAACTTTATCTCAGAGCCTGATTTTCTCTCAGAGCCCACTTTGATCTCTTTTGATACTTTTCTACAGGGCTAGTACCAGCGTGTTGCTTTCAAGCTGGGAAAGCAGTGGCTTACTAACCAATCATTTCGGGGAATTAATTTATGCTAAAGTAGCTATGACTGAAAACAGATAATGAATCACTCTTCCAAGTAACCATGGTTGCTTTTTCACATGTAGCAAAAATCCAAAGGCATGCCTACTGTTAGACATTCCAGACGTAAGAACAAAGTTATAGGGCAACAATTTGGAGCGAAAATAACTTTATCAGTAAAAGCTAATGTAGCCTATGTGGATGGTGACACCCTGGCCCAGAATTCCTGGAGCAACCGCCATTTAAAACCTTCCATTACTAGGGCAGACTCTGGGTTAAACAGATATTCAAATCCCTAGTTTTGAAAATATGGTCCTTTTGAAGAAAGGATGCCTTTCTGTAGAGCCTCTTGGAAAGGAAGAGGCCCCACCCTTGGAAAGGAAATTGGTCCTTTCATACAGTTTGAGGCTTGATCACCAAACTGTTTGAAACACTTCCCTGTGTATCCTTAACAGTAAGTTCTTAGTTTCCTGTCTTCTGGGTGAACCTGACAAGTAAATGTAAATAAACTCAGTTGATAAACCGTCAGACACTGGTTAGTCTGCAGGTTAACAGTAACTGCCTTGAGTATTTTTCCAACAGGAACGGTGGCATTTTTTTCTTAGCTAATCTCAGCCAACTGCTAATATAAGAGGTGGGTTCATAAAACCTGTAGTTTCTCTAAAGAGCTCCAGATCCACAAAGGCAAAATAAATAGCCAACCTTAAAGACAGCAAAAGATTTCTTGGTTGTTTGCATCTTGGTAATTTTAGAATAATCCTTAACACCACTACTATCCTCTGATTTGCTGCCTTCAGAAATAAATACCCATCTACTATTCAGTTCACTTTCCAGCCTGCCAGCGTAAAAATATAGAGTGGTTCAAAACTGAGGATTTCGACAATTCACAGGTACCACAAGGAGATACCACAATGATAACACAACAGGACTTTCCAGGTGGCGCAGTGGTAAAGAATCCACCAGCCAATGTAGGAGACGCCAGTTTGATCCCCGGAAGATCCTACCCCAGGAAGATCCCTTGGAGTAGGAAATGGCAAACCATTCCAGCACTCTTGCCTGGAGAAGTTCGTGGATAGAGGAGCTTGGCAGGTGACGGTTCATGGGATCAAAAAGAGTCAAGTACGACTGGGCGCGCACACACACACACACACACACACACACACACACACAAAGAGATAACTGCTTGATTTTCTAAGAGACAGAAACACACCTTATGGATCATAGTAAGCAAAACTGCATCCAGTGTTTGCCACATAAAAATATTTGGAAGCACTGTCAAGTAACAAGAAAGATTAAATATCAGATTACAGAAGATTTTTATGGCAGAAGTAGCCTTAAAGTAAAATTAATAAGTTCATCATGGGAAATTTTAGTCCGGTTTTCTGTCTGTACTTGGCTTATTTCCCAAATAATTAAGTCAGTTTTAGAAAATTTAGAAAACTGCAATGAGACTGGTTTACTCTCTTATTTGTAAGCGGTAATACGTAAGCAGTTTCTTATTTATTCTACTATATGGAAAACCTGTGTCAGATAACTACTGACGGTTTTAGAAATATTCTATGGATTTTTCTTTGCAGAACTTTTAGAACATGTAAACAAATACATTGAAATAATTTCTAGTCTCTTCAATGAGGACTTGAGGTTTTTGAGGGTTTCTTTTTTTTTTCAGGAAAAGGGTTCTATAAAGCTTTATGTTTCAAAGGAAATTTATATAGATATTTTCACATAATTTTTAGCATGACAGTATATCACGGCATTATCAAGTCCATCAAAGCTTACACGATAATGTAAAAAAAAAAAAAGAATGTCCACTGAGAACATATCAATAGGCTAGGCTCAGTTCAGTTCTGTTGCTCAGTTGTGTCCGACTCTTTGTGACCCCATGGACCATAGTATGCCAACCTTCCCTGTCCATCACCAATTCTCAGAGCTTGCTCAGACTCCGGCTAGGCTCAAACTCAAAATAGGCTAGGTAGAATTCCTTCTTCCTGTAGGCTAAAGCAGAATTCAAAATATTGACTGTCATATATGTTAAAACACCCACTGCCATCAATTAAGTTTTATCTGTCCCTACTTGTAAGAGCAAAATGCTTATTTATTCTCAAGTTTGGAGGGCTGCTGCAACTAAAAATTTCACCTTAGATTTGCTAGTTTCAGGCAAAAATATCTTAAATCCACGCATTTGTATTGTTTTTTCATGAGCAGAAACTGTAAACCTCTATGGAGTCAGTCACTGTCCCTCAAATTTGCGTGTACCCTGTCACTGGGCTTTCTGTCAGCAAGTAATCTAACCTGATGAGAGTTTGTGGTTAAACTTTTTCTGGTGATTGAGGTTCAGGAAGACATTTTCAAAAATTAGCACCATGTACCGTTGATATTTATTAAAGCTTTGTGGTAATAGTGAAGCTATAATTTTAGATTTTCAGTAAAATTCATGATTTTGTTTTAGCAGTGCCAAACTGCCTTATATTGAGAAGATGATTCTGAAGGGAGACCTTGGACTTGGGGTTAGAAAGAGCATCAGGGATGTATTTGCATTCATGTTTCCTGTTCCTGCTCCTGATTTCTCAAGGGACTTTCTCAAAGGCCCTTCCAGAGACTTCCCTGGTGGTCCAGGGTTAAGACTCTGCGCTCCCAATATATGGGTCCTGGGTTTGACTCCTGATCAGGGAACTAGATCCCACATGGTACAACTAAGACCCAACAAGGCCAAATAAATATATTTCTTAAAAATATTTCTTAAAAAAGAAAAGAAGCCATGTCTGTTACCCTGAGATGGCTTCAGTGAGCAGAGAAGTATCACAGTAATCAGGGTTGGGGGGCAGGGGGCAGGGCAGGGGGCGGTCCTGAAATAACGAGAGTATGATTTCAAGAACCAAGCCAAGTGCGTGAATAAAGCACAGTGCACAATTACAGGTTATCTCTACATCAGTATCATCTACAGAAGATAATTTTGTGAAAAAAACATTGAATCAGCCATCAGCTATGACAAATAACCATGAGCTGAAATATCTGGGGAGCCCTGTGGTACTAGTAATCCCAATAATTTTCACTGAATGAAAGAGCCAAGAGGGTTAATTAGTGTTGGCCCCAAGTCAAGTTATAGGCAGAAAACCAGGCTGGATTTTCATTTCATGAGCTAACAGGTTTTCATTCAGAACTACTTCTTACATAGTTGATCCCTGGAGGACTTAACTATGAAACACCCTACTTGAATGGACTGATCTGTTTTACTACTAGCGCTACAAAATTCGCATGGATCTTTCCCAATCCGCCTTTCTGCCAGTTTTTGTATTTACATTGGTGGCATTGTGAAAATAGAGGGGTTGGTGAGGGGAGTGTGCTGTTCCTGGTTTAATTCTGTTTTTCATCATCAAAGCCAGAAACAGGAGTCCCCATTCTGAAGCTGGTACTACAACTTTTACTAACGATTTGGCCAAAATTAACGAAGTATGTGCCAAGCTACTTTTCCTTCAGACATATTAGCATGGCAATACCTGGTCATGTAGCCTGATATGCATTTCTACCTTTAGGGTAGGAATCTACTGGGACAGGCAATATAATATAATATTATGTAATATATATTATGGATATAACAAAAGGGTCACTGCTATAGAAAAAAAGTAAACTTGTGAAGGCAATATAATATAATATTATATAACTATGAATATAATAAAAGGGTCACTGCTATAGGAAAGGAGAAGGCAATGGCACTCCACTCCAGTACTCTTGCCTAGAAAATCCCATGGATGGAGGAGCCTGGTGGGCTGCAGTCCATGGGGTCGCTAAGAGTTAGAACGACTGAAGTGCCTTAGCAGCAGCAGCAGCAGCAGCAGCAGCAGCAGCAGCAGCAGCAGCAGCAGCAGCAGCAGCAGTCATAGGGAAAAAGCCAACTTGTGAAATAGGTTAATGCGGGCTCCTTTGTAGGCTCATTTCTTCTCTACTTTTCCCAGGGACACGAGTCTCCTGTGGGACTCTAGCTGCCCCCTCTGCCTCTGCTCTTCTTGACTTTACCTTTCTCACATTTCCACGAGGTCACCAAAAAGTACCTGCTCCTGTTTCCATACCTGGGGCTCTCCTTTCTTCTCAATCATTTGATATTCTGATTGTTGCTAATGTGCTGCTGCTGCTAAGTCACTTCAGTTGTGTCCGACTCTGTGCGACCCCATAGACGGCAGCCCACCAGGCTCCTCCGTCCATGGGATTCTCCAGGCAAGAACACTGGAGTGGGTTGCCATTTCCTTCTCCAATGCATCTAAGTGAAAAGTGAAGGTGAAGTTGCTCAGTCGTATCCGACTTAGCAACCCCATGGACTGCAGCCTACCAGGCTCCTCCGTCCATGGGATTTTCCAGGCAAGAGTACTGGAGTGGGGTGCCACTGCCTTCTCTGGCTAATGTGCTAATTGACCAAAATTTAATAAAACGTTCACCTTGGGAAAGTATACACTCCATCATCTCGATGTACGGATCGAGTATGTGTGACCTTGCCTACCGGCTAAGATGCCTTTGTAACTAACTCTCCAGTCAATACTCAGGGTGGTTTTTGCAGTCGTTGACTGCCATGCTTGGAGTGGGGAACATTCTGTGCAAGTTCCCGGATGAGGTCAAAGAAGTCGGCGCTATCCCTTCTTGTCTCAACTCCCGCACAGTAAACAAATATCCTTTGCATGGTTTATTTACGGCCACATTTTTTGCATTTTTGTGCATTTAGGTGGTACTTTTTCTGTTTAAAATAGCATATTGCTGAAGGGCCGTCTGTCTCGTGTTCCTAAGCTCAAGAAAGCTGTGATGTGTCTTATGAAAAGAATACACGTGTGTTAAATGTCATTCAGGCATGAGTTAGGGCACTGTTAGCTGTGAGTTCAGGGTTGTTGAATCGACAATCTATATTAAATAAGGTCTCTTTAAACGGTTGCTTTTGTTAAGTTGCTTAGTCATGGCCAAATCTTTTGTGACCCCATGGACTGTAGCTTGCCAGGCTCCTCTGTCCCTGGGATTTTCCAGGCAAGAATCCTGGAGTGGGTTGCCATTTCCTACTCCAGGGGATCTGCCTGACCCGGGGATTGAACCCACGTCTCCTGCTTGGCAAATGGGTTTTTTTAATCACTGAGCCACCTGGGAAGCCCCTCTTTAAACAGAAACACACATAAAACAAGATGATGTATTGATCACTTGGTGAAAATATTGTAACCAGAGGCTCACAGGAACCTCACTCTGTATTCTCCCTAAAAGTAGGAATAGTTCTTCACTGTTTGCTAACTCAGTGTTGGCAGTGACTTTATAGAATAAAACTACCATGAATGATAAGAATCGACTCTGTTTACTTCCTTCCATAAAAGGATTTGCAGCAGTTGAGGGCTAGTGATAAAAATGCAGTCAAGTAGATAAAAGAAGAATTAAAAACCAGCAAAAAGTGAGTCATATAGTTCAGAATTAACGAGAAGTAAATAGTTTAAATAAGAGAAACTTGATGATTATTGTATTTAAACAAAAAAATTGAACTCGGATCTTCCAGGCGAAAAGATAATGAGCACCATAGCTTTTCTTGTCAAATTTTAAAAAGTATACAATTTATTGAGAGAGACATCTTTTTCTATTATGAGTTCTAAGAGTAACTTTATGGCACAAGCACAGAGGAGATAATGTTTCTAATGGTCGTTTTATAAGTGATGTAGAAAAGGACCTTATGTAATTGCTAGTGTATTGACAAGAAAGCCCAAGGCATAAATACCATTTTGTTGTTCTAGGAAGGATTTCTAAAGGGATCTGAATGTTCTGTATATTTCTGGGATGCTGAAATGAAATGCAGTACTATCACATGTATTATGCTGACATTTATGTTCTAAAGAGCTTCAGATGAAATGATAGTGACGATGGAGTTACTCAGCTCTCTGGTAAATTATAGGAGATATATTTGAGGAGGTTACTGTTTTGGTGTCTTTGAAATCACTGTGGGGGAAGGGGAGGGTGGGCTGGACTGGGAGAGTAGCATTGACATATATGTGCAGAACAGATCGCTAGAGGGAAGCTGCTCGGTGGCCCAGGAAGCTCAGCTTGGTGCTCTGAGATGACCTGGGGTGAGATGGGAGTTGGGGCTGGGGTGGGAGTGGGCTCACCAGGGAAGGGATGTGTGTTTACACAGAGCTGATTCACTGTGATGTACAGCAAAAACTAGCCAGCACAACACTGTAAAACAACTACACTCCAATTACAAAAATAAAAATGTAATAACATTTTTTATTTTTTATTAAATAAAATAAAATGTAGAGAGAGGCCATCTGTACTAGCCTGTGGATTAGAGAGTCAGCATGAGGTGGCCAGGGAATGAGGAAGGCCATGGCCTCCAACCGACGCCAGACAACTCCACTTAAGAACATGATGTTAATTAGAAATATCATGCTGCTTGTGAGGCTAAATATACCTCCAAGCTTTGACTCTTTTAAATAGCCATGCTCATTTTATTTATTAATTAATCCTACCACTGGCACTAAGAATTTTCTGGTAAGATATGGGGGAAGATATAGAGTATAGGCTCAAATAGTGAGTAAAGAAATGTTAAAAAAAAAAAAATCAACAGAAGCTTATAAACTCACTTAAAGCTTCCCACATATATGAGGTGACTTTAAAAAAAGTATTTACTTATTAATTTATTTGGCGTAGGGTCTTAGTTGCAGAACGCAGGCTCTATCATTGAGCTGCTCAGACTTAGTTGCCCTATGGGATCCCATCATGTGGGATCTTAGTTCCCGGATCAGTGATTAAACCCTTGTCCCCTTCATTGGAAGGCAGATTCTTAACCACTGGACCACCTGGGAAGTCCCATGAATTGATTTTTGGTGCCCAAATTCTTGAGCTTAATTTGTCCTGATTTAAATATTAACCCAATTCTTGTCAGAATTTATGAAAATAAGTGTTTACAGCTGTTTCATAACTCTATATTATCAGCAGTTTTATATAGAGATTTTTATACTGAGTGTTGGGTCTTCATATTATTGAAATATTAAATGGGAAAAACTCATAGAACTTATTCAGAAATAACTGCACGAATTTTGCCCTGGACTCTATGTAAGGAGATGTTTATGTAGTAACAGGCTACCGACCTACAGAGAAAAATAAATAAATAAGGGCTTCAGAAAACTGAGGAAAAAACATTTTTTAACCATTATGATTTATGAAAGATATAAACAATTCAGTTTTTCTATTTTTAAAATAAGAGTAAACAAAAAACTTGATTCAATTAGATGTAACAAATACAATTGAATGGAGATGCAATTTGATTTGTTGAAAACTATTTGAGTTTTATGCAGATTAATTCCTGGTAATGCTTTACCAGAATGTGATAGATTCTGGAAAATATCTACTAAATCAAATATGTGTAAATATGTTTAAAAGCAAATAAATTTCATGGTGTGGGGAGGGGTGAAAAAAGTTGGGAGATGGAAGGGTATCTGTTTTGATGGAGTAAGAGTGATGTAAAATCCTCAGTGACATGGCCTTTTAGACACAGTGTTGGTGTAGCTGTAGCCTTTTCTACAGATCCTTTCATTTTGTTCTTTCCAAGAGAATGCTCACTTTTTAAAGAAAATAAATAAATATTTAGATAATGGCACAAACAGTGCTCTACAAAGATGGAAACCAACACTGACAAGTGGAGATGGCGACATAACCCAGCCAATAGCACCACTGGGGCATTGGTGTTTTTGTTTGTTTTGTTTTTTAAACGTGGACCTCTTTTGAAGTCTTTAATAAATTTGTTACGATTTTTTGTTTTTAATGTTTTGGTTATTTGGCTGCAAGGCCTGTAGGATCTTAGCTCCCCTGGTAGGGATCAAGCACACACCTCTTGCCTTGGAAGGCAAAGTCTTAACCGCTGGACCACCAGGGAGTTGACTTTTTAAAAGCCTGGATTGGGAGTTGTAGTACTGGCTGCTCAGAAGAGTCAATCAATGTGTGATGAGAGAAAGTGCAAACGAAAAGTCAGACGTGGGGAACCATGGGGAAGGCAGTCTTGCCTTAACTTCAGCTGCCCTACTCTGGTTGCACTTGGTGTGCAGAGGGTGCTTCCGTGCCTCACCAGCACTCCCAACCCAGTATCTGCTAGAAATCCCAACAGCTGTTTAAGGAGTCTGTGGCTCGCCTCTCAATGGAATGATAGTTTCTGATCCACTGTTTTTAAAGCTATTAATTTTCAAAGACCAAACATTAGCTTTCACTTGTCATATCTAACAGATAAACCCTTTAATCCTGCTCACCACATCCTGCAGTGTCAAGTGGGCAGATCCTTGGTGATGCACGGAATGTGTAGACCAGAACAGATTTTGGAGAAATCTTTTAAAAACCATTCACATGAGAAAACGAAATATTCCTGTCTCTGATAAGCTGTGAAAATAGTACAGGTTTGAGAAGTGAAGTGGCATTCTGCTTCTCCCTGGCAAATATTTACTCCTACATTTTAAACACTAGATTAGCTAAAGGTAGACTCGATTAGAAACTTAAGTTAGCTAGTTAAACCATTTGTCGTTTAGCGAAGTAGCCCTCTACACAGAGGCCGTCAGTCATGTTTTGTATTAAAACCCCTAACTCCGAAGGGCGATCAGCAAACTCCTAGACTGTCTCATTTTGTTCTTCGTCCAAAACCAACAGAATCTGGGTCAGCCATATTACAAAAATAGCTTCCCTTCTAAAATAGAATTTCACAGAGTTTATCTAAGAAGTGGAGTCCCAATTTTATTCTAAATACAATTATATTTGCATAAATGTCATAAACAACTGTCCTGGAACAGAAGGGCTGCATTATACTTCACTGAGTGAAGTATATACCTGCATTTTTACTTAGAAGGAAGCACAATACCAACCACGGTGTCCTGTTTCACAGCTCAGGGGCTGATGTTATTATATGAAAGTGCTCGTGTATTGTTCTTCCTTTTTGCATCAATTTTCATGCCCAAATACAAATGCCCTGACTTTAGGCATTTATATTCTTGAAGACAGTACAGTGATGCCTTGTACTTAAAAACTATAGGCTATGGATATGGACAGACCTGAATTCAAATACCAGGCCTGCCAATCATTAAATGTGTGGTTCTGGGCAAGTTCACTAATGTTTCTTTGTTTCAGCATTTTCATTTGGGAAACTCCCGGAGCTTATTGTGAGGATTAAATTAAATTTCCATTAATGTGACTCAACAGGAGTTTGCTAATATTAATTCCAATTATGTAGTCTGACAACTCAACAAGTGGTTGTTAATTTTCTACTTATATCTAACTGCCAGAGTATAATAGAATAAAATATTGGGACAAATTTCAGTTAGTTTTGTTTTCCAAGTATATCATTTGTATTAGTTTTATCTCCTTATATAGCCTTCATTTCTATTAGAAATTATTTATTTTATAATTTTGTTTTAAAAATATGAGATTCTTTCACATGGTTCAAAATTCCAAAGAGGCAAAAAGTTAACAATGGAAAGTATCTTTCCCTTCCTTGTCTCCTGGCTACTTTTTCTGCCCAGAAGCAAATCTTCCAAATCCATTTTATGAATATGTAATTAAACAATTGGATTCACATATTCTATTGTCTCTTTTTTTATGTATGAAATTAGCATACTATTAGCTTTGCCGAAGCAATGCATGACATCCAGTTAAATGTCTAATATTTGGGACACACTTACACTAAAAGATTAACTGTTGTATCTGAAATTCAAATTTAACAGAGTCCTGAATTTTATTTGCTAGCTCTGGCATCCCTAAGTCACTGTTCACATTGCTCAGCATCTTGTTTGTCTGCTTTTGGTTTTTGATTTTTTTCATGTTTGAAAAAAATCTAACTGGGATAGTTTTAAAACTGCCCATACTCAAGTCACAGAATACAGACCAATTTCACTGAAATCCCTAATGGCTGTACTTGGGCAACAGAGTCTTCTTTCTGCAATTGTCTTTAATTGAGGAATACTTTACACACAAAAAATACACTCATTTTAAATGTACAGTTCAATGATCATTGATAAATACTCCTGTTTTTACTTAATAATATGTTTTGGCAATCACCCAAACATGATTTCTTAAGTGTGTAGGTGCTTTAGAGCAAGCATTGTATTTTATACTACTTTCTTACTAGCACTTGAGCGCTTCATATGTTGTGTTTCAGATGAATGCAAGTTGATTAACCACAGAGTCCTTTAACGCAGTCATTATTTAGGTTTAATGCACAAAATGAGCAATGTTATTAATGAGTGTTTGCAACACTGATTACAAAGACATGCAGAAATTGCAAAGAATAGTTGCCAGCACTGCTTTACACCAAGGGACCACCTCCACCTACTTGCTGTCTCCTCCTCGGCCAAGTGATGAGACCGGAGCTTTACCCACACTGTAGAACCCCCTCCCCTCTTACACAGGCAGGATCTGAGACCCAGGTTAAATAAAATAGAAGCCAGGGAGCTAGTAAGTAGAGGAGCTGGGTTTTGTTTTTTAATTCATTTATTTTTAATTGGAGGATGCTCGCTTTATAATATTGTGCTGGTTTCTGCCGTACATCAACATGAGTCAGCCAGACGCACACATATGTCCCCTCCCTCCCGAACCTCCCTCCCACCTCCCATGTCTGACCTCAAAGTCTCCCTCAGGTCACCTCCCAATCTGGCTTAATTTTGAGACTCCAGTTCTCTTAACAGTATTCAAAACCTCCTATGTTTAACTTGGAAAAAGATCCAGAAGAGCAGTCTCTGTTTCTCGGTGGATGACTACCTCAGCTAAAATGCCTTCTTGAGAGGACCAGCCAAGATAAACCGAACAGGAAAAATTCCCCTGGGCTCAAGTTTCTTTCATGGCTGTTAAATCCTGTAAGGTCATTCTGGATTTTGTGCTTTTTTTTTTTGTTGTTGTTCACCTGCTTTGTATCACCTGAGCGTGACGAGCTTATAAAATTAAAAGTTGAACAAACATAATGACCAGTTATGACTTAGCAGGAAAGGAAGCAGCGTCTCTTGCTAATGAACCGTATCTTCCTGCTCAAACTGGATGTATATCATATGCATGTCTTGATGTATGACTAAATGAAGAAATTGAATTAAAACACTAGAGGGTGGATACTTGTCCTGCACATAACGAGCATGTTCTCTCTCTTTCTTTCTTTATGAAATGCATGGTGTCGAGGCAGACCAAAAATGATTTCTAGTTTCTGCAGCAGAGAACACAATGTGAATATCTGTTTCACGGTCATTTCCAGATAATGATGTCTTCCAGTTAAGACACAGATTCAGGGAGGAGAGAAGAAACTGAATTTTGTTTCTGGCTTAACTGCTTTCATCTGTCTCCCTATTTATGGCACTTTTGAAAGTCTTGCATGTAGCCGATGTTCCGTAAATGTTTATTGAACTGTCTTGACATTCTCCTTTACAACTGAGGGTATACAGTTTTCTGGGTATTTTGGCAATGTGGAGACATCCATGGGGCTGAATCTGAAAGCATAGTTATCATGGAATCAGAGACCGTGGAGCTGCAGTGGGATCTTAAATTCTTTTAACTTTGACAACTTCAGTTCACATAGAAGCGTCTTTAGAAGAGGAACTAAACTTGAAATCTTTTAACATTCAGCAAAAAGTACATGAGAAAGAACTCTTTAAGACCCAGTGAATTTCAGGGAGAGCTTGATGCTTGGTAGTCTATGGCAATGTGGATTTACTTGAAAAAGAAAAAAGGCACCCATGAAACCACAGTTTCAGTTATTCCAGCAGTTTGGAATTGGGTCTCAGCCCAGATTCCAAAGGATAATGCTGTGACAGCATCAGAGAAATTGTAAGTGGCTTTCTGTAAAGGCTATGAAAGAAGAAAAAAGTGGAGACCGATCCCCTTCTTAGTTTTCATCAATTTTCTTAGTGTTTTGTTTATTTTATGAACTGGCCTGAAGTCTCCTCATTCTTTTCCAGAAGTACCACGATGGGTCTTTTGCTATCAGTGGGCTGCTATCTCTTCATGTGTATTACTGCTAATGTACCCTCTTTTCACTGAGAGATCAGTCTTTAGAAGCTCAGAATGATGTATTTCTCTTGCTGGGAGTTTATAAAGTCTCTTTGGTCCTGTCATTATCTCCCACTATTTTCCACCTCATTTCATCCTCTGTCTTCAGGCCACCTGCATTTGAGTTTTCGGTAGCCTTTTGCCTACGGCTCCTTTCGTTTCTAGAATCAGGTTATTCAAGTATGTCTTCGTAAATTCTAGCAGTGAGCAATTTGGTGTCTCCTCTTGACATCTCACCATTTTACTGCATCTTGTTTCAACACACAGCTTGAGATTTAGTATATTAGTAAAAGTGCAAATTATTATAGATTTAATTAAATGCCACCAGTAAAGAGCAGAACAGTTTCCCCAAGTTAATTATTTACAGTAGCTTTTAGAATCTTAAGTGAAACTGAAGTCGCTCAGCCGTGTCCTACTCTTTGCAACCTTGTTGACTGTAACCTACCAGGCTCCTCCGTCCATGGGATTCTCCAGGCAAGAATACTGAAGTGGGTTGCCATTTCCTTCTCCAGGGGATCTTCCCAACCCAGGGATTGAACCCGGGTCTCCCGCATTGTAGACAGACACTTTAACCTCTGAGCCACCAGGGAAGCCTGCCACCAGGGAAGCCCCAGAATCTTAAAGAACTCAACAAATGTGGGCTGAGCCCATTTACAATACAAATATTTAAAACGTGTTATGACATCCTTATGGCTAATGAGGAACAAAATGCTAAGGGGAGGGGAATGATAGGTTTGACTTTGTATCCTCCCCCCACCATTGTTTTCAGTGTCCCTCCATCTGTCCATGGACATTACTGTTTCTTCTCTACTTCCATTGGTACAAGTATGTCCTCTTCTAATCTTGTCCCCTTTCTCATTATCCAGTCAACAAAATATCTTGCATTTCTTTTCACCAGGTGCACCACTAATGAAAATTCGCTTTGGTGACAGTGGGAGTCATGAGTTAACTTAAGCCTGGGAAAGATTGAGGGCAGGAGGAGAAGGGGTCAACAGAGGATGAGATGGGTGAATGGCATCACTAACTCAATGGACATGAGTCTCAGCAAATTCTGGGAGATAGTGAAGGACAGGGAAGCCTGGTGTTCTGCAGTCCATGGGGTCGCAAAGAGTTGGACACAACTTAGTGACTAAACAACAACAATAATGAGGAAACTAGTTAATATATTATTAACACTTCCTTGGCTAATTCTTGCCCTAAGCCAGTTAAAATAATTTCTTTTACTAGACTCTTTATGAATGTCTATTTCATCATGACTTCATGAGAATTTAAGGCACTGTGACTTGGGCAGATGCTGGGGTCCAGGAAAGTCTCAATTAACCTCAAAATAACTGTCCACTGAGGCCACTTACTGAACAACTATGGGGAAAAAAGATGAGAACACATAAGATACAGTTTGCATTGTATCACACAGGGAAGATCAACCATAACCCTTATTTTAAAAATATGTGGAGGTTGAAACATTAAATGGATAAATTAAGTAAAAAGTTTCCTAATCCCCTGTAAGAAGCCTATAATACAAGTTCTGAGAGTTTAGGGTAGCTAAAATTTGTCCTCAAGCTGACCTGCCTCCAGAGTCTAATCCCTTACTGAGCAATTAAATTTATTCTCTTTCCAAGAATCAAGTCCAGAGTGAAAACAGTGGCTCAGTAGCAAACTTCATTCTTCAGTTTACATATAATGTGAATTCTTTGAATGCTCTGGTGATAATGCTTTTTTGAATTTTCCTGAAATACTAGCCTTTTTTATACGTTGAAAACATGATCTTGCTCTTATTTGAAGTACAGGTTACTTTTATCATGTATCCTCAATAGTGAATAGCCAATATAATGCATTGCTCCATTAAGAGCTTGCATTCTAGAGGAAATAGTGAGTGACAATAAACAGGAAGACAGATACCAGTGGGGCAGAAGAGCTAGTCAACAAATTAAAGTAAGAAGGGCTTCCCTGGTGGCTCAGACAGTAAAGAATCTGCCTGCAACACAGGAGACCTGGGTTCAGTCCCTGGGTTAGGAAGATCCCCGGGAGAAGGGAATGGCCACCCAGTCCAGTACTCTTGCCTGGAGAATCCCATGGACAGAGGAGCCTGGCAGGCTACGGTCCTTGGGGTTGCAAAGAGTCAGACACGACTGAGTGACTAACATTTTCACCTTTTATGGAGAGTGAATGGGAGCCTTCTTTACATTTGGGTGCCCCCCAAGATCTCTCTGATGAAGAAACATTGAAACTGAGAACTGAATGATGATAAGGAGACAGCTTGTGAAAACTGGCAGGACAGGGAACTTCCCTGGCAGTCCAGTGGTTAAGACTCCACGCTTCTGTTGCAAGGAGTCGGGGTTTGATCCCCAATCAGGGAACTAAGATCACACGTGCCTCAGTGCAATAAAAAAAAAAAAAAAAAAAGAAGGCAGCAGTGGAGACCGTCAGTGCAAAAGTCCTGAGATGGAATGAAACTTGGCTCCTTCAGGAAAAGAGAGTTGGTAGAGGAGGGTCAGAGGAAGGTCATAAGGTAAAAGAAGAACTTTGGGTTTTATGTTTAGTTTGATGGGATGGCATTGGAAAATATTAAGCAGAAGAGTGGCATGGTCTGACGTACATGTTTAAAAGATAGGTCTGCCTGTTCTGAGGAGGATGGATGGGGAAAAGGCAAAATTGGAGACCTGAAGACAAATTAGGAAACTCTAATTAATTTCAGTGAGCATACAGTTTGTGCAGATTAATGTCCTTCTGCGAGTGAAAGGGGAGGCTATTAATAGAATTGGAGGGGAAGACTGGGACTGGCTGAGCCTCCAGGATCTGTGGTTGCTTGCAGCTTTTACAGTTGTTTTGGGAGGAAGAGAGTAGCAGAACCTGTTAGGTCACTTCATTTAATCCCCACTATCAAACACTCAAAGTGCCCAGCACATAGTAGGTGTCCAATACATGCTTGCTGAGTGAGTGAATGGGTAAATGAGGGAATGTGGGAGAAATCAGCCTCCTATCCTTATGAATGTTGCTGGGTCACAAGTACATCGCACAGTCTCATTTTGATTCTATTAATAAAACCCACACCCCTTCTTTCAATTTTTTTTCACGCAGTCCTTCATTGTTGCTGCTCTTTCCCTGTTTCTAAACCATCTCACACATACTTCCATTTTCTTCCTTCATCTCTTCCTCTCTCCTGGGGTGAGTGTCCTACATACAGACTTTCTGTAAATGTGTTTGCTGCACTAGTTTTTATCAAAGGCAGGAATCAGAGAAGCCACAGAGAGTCTAAGCATCCCCAGGCAACTTTTTGATCTTCTCTTTGAAGCATCCTGTGCCATTTTTAATGCCCAACCTTGGAAGGCCTCCACCTGGGCAATCTGTCAGGGTTCATTTAACAAGGCTGATGGTAAGCAGTGCCCTAACATTCCACTTGCTCCTTTCATAGGGGACTCTGTCCTTGGTCCTCTTCTGTCCCTCCAGGAAATTAGTACCACCTTTCTCCCAGGTAAAGAAAACTAGGAGTCATGTCCATAAGACCGCATCCCACTTTTTACAGGTAGAGATGTTTTTGCATGTTGTATGCGTGCATGCGTGCTAAGTCATTTCAGTTGTGTCCGACTCTGTGCGACCCTATGGACTGTAGCCCGCCAGGCTCCTCTGTCCATGGGATTCTCCAGGCAAGAGTTTCCTTGCCCTCCTCCAGGGGATCTTCCTGACCTAGGGACTGGATCTGTGTTTCTTACGTCTCCTACATTGGTTGTATAGATTTTGTCAAATTCTCAGCATAAATGACTATCTCAGTCTCCTACTTTGCATTATGGGCACAGAAAAAATTCAAATTTGGTTATTTTTATCAAATTTGTATTAAAAGAAAAAATTGGCTGCTCTGGGTCTTCATTGTGCCACGCAGACTTCAGTAGTTGTGACACACGGACTCCAGAGCACACACAGGCTCTGTGGTTGTGGCATGTGGGCTCTTAGTTCCCCAACCAGGGATCAAACCTGCGTCCCCTGCATTAGAAGGTGGATTCTTAACCACTGGACCACCAGGAAAGTCCCAGATTTGTATCTTAGATCGTAGATATTTCCTGCTTATTTCATAGTTCAAAGCAGACATATCTTCCAACTAGATCAAGTTGAATATTAATAGAAGACTGGCTTTTAGGGAGTGTATACACAGGCCTAATGATCTTCCTTCCACGCCTGGTGAAACTGCATACATATGTTCTTGTGTGTGTGTGTGCATGAGTGTCTGTGTGCATATATTCCAGCTTGCATTCTTATACTCATTCCCCATATTTTATCCTACTCATTTATGTTACTTAAGAGAAGGTAATTCTACCTACCATGAGAGAGTGGGTCATTTGCTGGCTTTTGTAGTCATTCAGTGATGACACATTTCCTGTACTTGGATTTGTGAAACTATTTCTGTTTAAGATTCTAGGGAAATTCAACTCTTTGAGATGATGTTGAAAGATTTCAAGGTATATGCTATCATTTGCTTCATTAGGGGAAAGGTAATGAACTTAGTCTCTTGTCATTATGTAAATATGAACTAGAAGATTAGCTGCTGAGTAACATTATCAGAGAAGAGCAGAATAAACTTTTTTCTAAAATATAAACCCCCAAATAGACACTTTCCTGTGACTAGGCGCTTCCCTGGTGACTCAAGCAGTAAAGAATCTGCCTGTGGTGCAGGAGACTCCAGTTCGATCCCTGGGTCGGGAAGATCCCCTGGAGAAGAGAATGGTAACCCACTCCAGTATTCTTGCCTGGAGAATCCCATGGACAGAGGAGCCTGGAGGGCTGCAGTCCATGGGGTCACATAGAGTCAGACATGACTAACACTTTCACAAATAGTCACACACGATGGTGTGTATATTCAACAGACATGTGTAGAAAGAGCAAATGTCAGACTTCTGTCTTTGGTTATTCTGTGTAGCTAAAAGTTATACTCCTGGAATTTAATATGCAAGCTTTTCACTTTCATAATTTTGCCTCTTATTGTAAGAATAAAATCTACCAAAATGGGCTTGAATTTCAGCAGGAAAACTTTTAGTTTGACTGTATGGTCAAAGTTACTGGAACCGTAAGAAGCAAGAGAGTAAAAGAAATATATTTGAATTTTCCTTCTGAAAAACCTGATGGAAACGATATAGGGAGAACATTCTTTGATGTTGCAGAAATTGATTTCCAAGAATTTCTTCAAGGCACAGACCTTCTATAAACTAGACAGTGTCAGATACAGCAAATGTACTCTGCACGTCAGGGAGCTTATTGTGATTTTTCACCCTAAAATGCTAGCATTTATCTTTCAGTGTTTTGACTTACCATAGTGAATTATGATATTTATCCTTTTGTCCAAAAATATATGTGTGCTAAGTCACTTCAGTCATGTCTGACTCTGTGCAACCCTATGGACTGTAGCCTGCCAGGCTTCTCTGTCCATGGGATTCTTCAAGCTAGATTATTGGAGTGGGTTGCCGTGCCCTCCTCCAGGGGATATTCCGACTCAGAGATCAAACCCGCATCTCTTAAGTTTACCTGCATTGGCAGGTGAGTTTACCACTAGTACCACCCGGGAAGCCCTTTGTCCAAAATTACCAGAAAGTAAAACGTAAATCTTTAATGGAAAATACAATTATGTTTTCCCTCAGGCAGGAATGGGCACCAGGAAAGTGATTTTGCAGAGAAGAGACAAAATGGAAGCTGGTCTATGTTCCCACAGCGAACCATGAACTTTCCTGTCATTTTAGGTCAAATCTGGAAAATACAGGCAAAGATAATATCAGAAGAGCTGTCTTATCACAAGTGTTAGGTTATTAAAAATCCAACTCTCCACCTTCATTTCTTTGCTAAAACTGTGACTCTTACAGTGAGAACAGTTATTATGGATAGGAGCTGTCAAGAGAGTCAGTTTCCACATTGAAGTCTTTTTTTCAGTTTAAGGAAAAATTGACCAAAGCATAATGCAAACTTTTGAGTAGCAACTTTTTCATAAGTGTCATTTCAGTAAACCACTCATGCTTTTGCATGCTTCTTACCTTTTCTCAGCCCCGAATTGTTAACAACCAAAATATGCTCACTGCCTCTAAAGTTGAAGAATATGGTAGAAAGCAAGAAGCATGCTGCCCTCTTAGGACCCCCTCTGTTGTCAGAACCTTAATGGGCTCTGAGTGAGATACTAAATAGGCTGCCTTCTGCTCTGTTCTGCTTAGTCTACAAAAGCAGAAATGTGGTATGTATATACCAGGCTGTGGTTCATACATACAGTGGAATATTACTCAGCCATAAAAAGGCATGCAGTTGTGCCATTTGCAGAAATGTGGATGGACCTAAAGATTGTCAGTACAGAGTGAAGCAAGTAAGAAAGAGAGAAACAAATATCATATAATATGGCTTATATGTAGAATAGAGAAAAATGGTACAGATGAACTTATTGGCTAAGCAGAAATCAAGTAACAGAAATGGAGAACAAACGTATGGTTATCAAGCGGGGGATGTGGGGAGTGGGATGAGTTAAAAGATTGGACTTGACACACGTACACTACTGTGCACACGTGTGTGCTCAGTCACATCAGTTGTGTCCAACTCCTTGCGACTCTATGGACGGTGGCCCACCAGGCTCCTCTGTCCATGGGATTCTTCCCAACCCAAGGATCGAACCCGTGGCTCCTTCATCTTCTGCGCTGCAGGCAGATTCCTTACCCGCTGAGCCACCTAGGGAGCTCATATACCACTACGTATTAATATAAAATAGATAACAGATGAGACCCTACTGTAGAGCACAGGAAACCCTACTTCGTGACCTGCGGTGACCTAAATGAGAAGAAAATCTTAAAAAGAGGGGATATATGTATTTGCATAGCTGATTCACTTTGCTGTATAGCAGAAACTAACAAAACCTTATAAAGCAACTCTACTTCAATATAATTTTTTTTAAATATCTGATTTTAAAAAATCAAACACACCCAGCAGCAGGAAAAGGCAGAATAGGTATAAATGGCCTTGTGCTAATGATGACTTTTCTCTTCACATCAGTAGCAGCTGGAGGTGAAAGTTGTCTAAGACAAATTACAAATGTTTGATATTGGAAAATGCTAGGTGAGGTTAAGATGTGGTTGGTTGGTTGATTAGGTTACTGCCAGGAAGTAAACAATAGGCTCATTAACGTTGTAATTAGTCACTGTTGACATATTGTATTTTTTATCAGAGCTCCAGCAGGGATAAAGTGGCTGAATCAATCTAGTGCTTTGTTAAGAAGCAGTAAGACTTGGCTTTTAAAAGTATAGCCTTGCCTTCTCCTTGGGACTTCTATACCACCTTTGTTCTGAGAAATTTGGTGACTTCATGTTAGACTATAAAGTGATCCGTGTCAGTTGATGATTCATTGTGTGTTTTTGTTACCTTGTGCCATTGATCAAAACATTTTTTATTCTTCTCTGTTTCTTGGCAAGTCTAGAGTAAAGGGGAATTCCTCTTGACTGAATGCATTAAGTCAGGTATTTTTACCTACTTATAGCTTCAGATAAAGGTCCTAGGAATAAAGAGTTAAATAATTTGCCTGTGGCCACATCATTTTATTTGTTGGTGGCGGTTAGTTGCTAAGTGGTGTCTGACTCTTTTGTGACCCCATGGACTGTAGCCCGCCAAGTTCCTCTGTCCATGGGATTTCTAGGTAAGAATACTAGAGTGGGTTGCCATTCTTTCTCCAGGGGATATTCCTGACCCAGAGATCAAACCCTGCCTACATTGGCAGGCAGATTCTTTACCACTGAGCCACTGGTAAATAGCTATCACTGAACTTGCAAACAAGGGCTGTGGACTCCATCTTGTACTATTACACCACTTACAGTCAACACTGGATCCTTCAGATCCAACCACATCAGCCAAGGGTCCCCAGAAAGCTGCTTCTGCTTCCATGCTTAGTTGCTCAGTCATGTCCGACTCTGCGACCCCATGGACAGTAGCCCATCAGGGTCCTCTGTCCATGGGGATCCTCCAGGCAAGAACACTGTAGTGGATTGCCATGTCCTCCTCCAGGGGATCTTCCCAACCCAGGGATCGAACCCAGGTCTCCTGCATTGCAGGCGGATTCTTTACCATCTGAGCCACCAGGGAAGGCCAAAGCCAAGTTTCCTGCAGCCAGTGCCCTGGGGTGCATGTGCTGCCTCCAAGACCAGTGAATGCCCTCATCCCAGTCCTTCTCTCTCTCCTTTCCCCATCAAACTCCAGCTCTCATCCCACCTCTTCTAGGAAGCCCTCCCAATTACGTCTGCTTCCACTTGCATATCCCTCTTCACGAGTTTTTCTCTCTCCTCTCAACACCTGTCAGAGTTAGAGCCCTAGATTTTCCGATGTAGACCTCATTTCATTTAAGTTATCAGAGAAAGGGACTGGATATTTGCCGATTTTTCTCCCCAACCACATGAAGAACCACATGGAATAGCCTTTTAAAAATTTTCTGTTTGGCCTCAGATCATATCTATTGCAGAAATAAAATTCCAATTTAGACATTTCAGTTAACATAAGCATCTACATAATGTGGAAAGCGCCCTTGAGAGACAAATGAGCACTCTGTGGCCCACGGACTTCCCAGGTGGCTCTGTGGGTAAAGAATCTTCCTGCAATGTAGCAGATGCAGGAGACACAGGTTTGATCCCTGGGTCGGGAAGATCTCCTGTGGGAGGTCATGGCAACCCACTCCAGTATTCTTGCCTGGAGAATCCCACAGACAGAGGAGCTTGGCGGGCTACAGTCCATGGTGTCACAAAGAGTTGGACATGGCTGAAGCATCTGAGCACGCACATGGACCACTTCATTCTTTGTAGATATAATCTCTCTTTTTCCACATTTATCAAGGTAATAAAACCCATCTTGTTAAATATTGACTAAAATAATGACCAGGCAACATTTTTTCCCATAATGAAGCATTGGACTTTTTAATCTTTCTTATTCTTGGAATTGTATGGCTCTAGGAGTTATCTAGAATTGTGTTTAAGGGAAAAAAATTGTAATAATATGGCCTTCATTTTATTTCCATAGATATCTGCCTGTGAACGCCTAGATGCAATCTAATTTGGCTTCCTCACATGTCAGAGAGGAAGCCTTTGTGGGCAGATATTTTGAATAGTGTGTCCTTTCTCAGATAATGAAGCAAAGCAGTAACGATTTGGCATGACTTTCTTAAAGCAGCAACCAGCTGGAAAATGAACCCAATTTGTAAGACTATGAGGCCAAAGTCTGGAAACTTTGTGCGTGTGTGTTAGTTGCTCAGTCGTGTCCAACTCTCTGCAACCACATAGACCATAGCCCACCAGGCCCCTCCATCCATGGGATTCTCCAGGCAAGAACACTGGAGTGGGTTGCCATTTCCCTCTCCAAAAGGAACTAAAGAAAGAAAGAAAGTGAAGTTGCTCGGTTGTATCTGACTCTTTGTGACCCCATGGACTGTAGTGTACCAGGCTCCTCCATCCATGGAATTTTCCAGGCAAGAGTACTGGAGTGGGTTGCCATTTCCTTCTCCACTGGAAAGTTAGTAAAACATCTTATTCAACAAACTTCTCTTTAATTGGAAATCATGTCTTTTTTAAATATGAAGACATGGTTTAAGAGTAGAAACTTTAATTTACATGTATATACTTAATGTACTTTCATGCATCACATAACTCTACACAGAAAACAGATATATTGACTTCAGACATAGAGGATGACACGTCCTTGTCATGATAAGGGAAAGAATCAGTTCTGTGACAGGTGCTGGCTGGCCTATTGAAGCAGAGACCTATAGTAGGAAAGGACCATCTTTCTACCCAGTCACTGTCTTAGGAAAAGAGATGTCTTTATGAAGGTGGTCCACTCTTCTGCTCACTATAGGATGAGGCTGAGGTTACTTCCAGATTAGGAGTCATTCACTGGCTGTGGGGAGTCCCTGGGCTAGGAAGTAAAGCAGTGGGTCTCAAAGGAGGCTGCACATTGGAACCATTTGAGGAGCATCAAAAAATACTAACACATTTGTCTCACCATCAGGATTCAGATTTATGTGGTTTGGGCTGTGGCCCAGGCAAAAGGGAATTTTAAAAGCAGCCAAGTTTGAGAACCAATAAGTTGGAAAACCCGATTTTCTGATCTTGCTGATAGATCTCAGGGAAAGCATTGGCCTCTTTGTGTTTACTTCCTAAACTGATTTATTGCATCACAAGATTTTCCTGCCTGGAAGAGATGTAATATGTCAAAGATTCTTTCCATGTAAGGCTTTGCAGAATTTCAGGGATTTCTTTTTCTTTTTCTTGCTTCCTGGCTGAAGTCCTGTCTAAAAGCATCTGCTGCTGCTGCTAAGTCACTTCAGTCGTGTCCGACTCTGTGTGTAGGAGAGCATTAAAAAAAAAAAAAAGTATGACTTCTTTAAAGAAGTAAGTCATGTAGTCCGTTTATGGAGATAAATAGAAAAGGTTTTTAGGTCAAATATTAAATATTGCAAAAAAGTCTTGAAGCTTAATTTATTTGATCCAAATATTTATGCAACATCTCAGTGATGTAGTGTTTAGAGTGAGTAAAGTAATGATTTGGGGCTGAAAATTTTCAGGGAAGCAAAATTTAGAATATGTAAGGGAATAAAAGTACACACAGCTCAGAAACCATATTAAGGGCATCGTGACAATGGGTTTCAGCCAGAGAAGGAGTCTACTAGCTGCGTGCTAAGCTTTGCTGATAACGATCACCAAGAGGAAATTGCTGTCAACTGTAACAGGATCAGATTAGATAAACTGACTGCTTTCCTGACCATTAGGTTTTTCTATACTAGACTGGGTTGCTGAAAAGGATTGCAGGGTCTCAGGAATGTAATTCCTGGAGTATATTGTACAGGCCCTTTTCCCTAGGCTTTGGGAGGGTGTTACTATCCAAAGAATGCTCAAACAACTGCACAATTGCACTCATCTCACATGCTAGTAAAGTAATGCTCAAAATTCTCCAAGCCAGGCTTCAGCAGTACATGAACCGTGAACTTCCAGATGTTCAAGCTGGTTTTAGAAAAGGCAGAGGAACTAGAGATCAAATTGCCAACATCTGCTGGATCATCGAAAAAGCAAGAGAGTTCCAGAAAAACATCCATTTTTGCTTTATTGACTATGCCAAAGCCTTTGATGGTGTGGTTCACAATAAACTGTGGAAAATTCTGAAAGAGATGGGAATACCAACTACTTGACCTGCCTCTTGAGAAACCTATATACAGGTCAGGTAGCAACAGTTAGAACTGGACATGGAACAACAGACTGGTTTCAAATAGGAAAAGGAGTATGTCAAGGCTGTATATTGTCACCCTGCTTATTTAACTTCTATGCAGAGTACATCATGAGAAATGCTGGACTGGAAGAAGCACAAGCTGGAATCAAGATTGCCAGGAGAAATATCAATAACCTCAGATATGCAGATGACCCCACCCTTATGGCAGAAAGTGAAGAGGAACTCGAAAGCCTCTTGAAAGTGAAAGAGGAGAGTGAAAAAGCTGGCTTAAAGCTCAACATTCAGAAAACGAAGATCATGGCATCTGGTCCCATCACTTCCTGGGAAATAGATGGGGAAACAGTGGAAACAATGTCAGACTTTATTTTGGGGGGCTCCAGAATCACTTCAGATGGTGATTGCAGCCATGAAATTAAAAGACGCTTACTCCTTGGAAGAAAAGTTATGACCAATATAGATAGCATATTGAAAAGCAGAGACATTACTTTGCCAACAAAGGTCCGTCTAGTCAAGGCTATGGTTTTTCCAGTGGTCATGTATGGATGTGAGAGTTGGACTGTGAAGAAAGCTGAACGTCAAAGAATTGATGCTTTTGAACTGTGGTGTTGGAGAAGACTCTTGAGAGTCCCTTGGACTGCAAAGAGATCCAACCAGTCCATTCTAAAGGAGATCAGCCCTGGGATTTCTTTGGAAGGAATGATGCTGGAGCTGAAACTCCAGTACTTTGGCCACCTCATGCGCAGAGTTGACTCATTGGAAAAGACTCATGCTGGGAGGGATTGGAGGCAGGAGGAGAAGGGGATGACAGAGGATGAGGTGGCTGGATGGCATCACTGACTCGATGGACGTGAGTCTGAGTGAACTCCGGGAGTTGGTGATGGACAGGGAGGCCTGGCGTGCTGCGATTCATGGGGTCGCAAAGAGTCGGACATGACTGAGCGACTGAACTGAGCTGAACTGAATACACAGGACATTTGCTAGGAAGTGGCTTCATTGTAAACAAATATCAATTATTACCTAGATGGTGGTACTGAAACTAGGCCCAACCAATAGTTTTTAATATAAAACATAGTCGTCTTACACTGTTGGGTTTTTAAAATAATAGCTTTATTGAGATATAATTCACATACCTGAAAGTCTCCCCTTTTAAAGTAATTCAGTGGATTTTTATATATTCAGGAAGAGGTGTCACCATTAATATCTAAATCCAGAATTTTCATCATTTGTCCTCCAAATCCTTATACCCATCAGCAGTAACTTCCCCATCCTTCTTCTCTGCATCCCCGGGCACGTGCAGATTTGCATTCTGTCTCTGTGAGTTTGCCTATTATGGACACTTCATACAAATAAAACCATAAAATAGGTAGCGTTTTGTTCCTGGCTCCTTTCACTTAGAATACTGTTTCTGAGGTCCATCGGTGTTGTCACATGCCTTTGTACTTCTTTTCTTTCTGTGGCTGAGTAATAACCCATTGTGTGGATAGGCCACATTGTGTATATGCATTCATCCTTAGGTGGACATTTGGGTTATTTTCCATTTTTTTGTGTGGACGTGCGTTTTCATTTCTTTGAATACAGACCTAGGAGTAGATTGATGGGTCTTAGGATCATTGTATGGAGAAGGAAATGGCAACTCACTCCAGTGCTCTTGCCTGGCAAATCCCACGGACGGAGGGGCCTGGTGGGCTGCAGTCCATGGGGTCTCGAAGAGTCGGACACGACTGAGTGACTTCACTTTCACTTTTCACTTTCACTCTTCACTTTCATGCATTGGAGAAGGAAACGGCAACCCACTCCAGTGTTCTTGCCTGGAGAATCCCAGGGACGGGGAAGCCTGGTGGGCTGCCATCTATGGGGTCGCACAGAGTCGAACACGACTGGAGTGACGCAGCAGCAGCAGCAGCAGCAGCAGCAGCAGCAGCAGCAGCAGCAGCAAGATCACTGTATGTTTAACTGTTTGAGAACGTGCCAAACTGCTTTCCAGTGTGGCTGTGGCGTCTCACATGCCCACCAGTGATATGGGAGCCCCGTTTCTCCACATCTCCACCAGCACCTGATGCCGTCCCTAAATTTATGATAGCCATCCTAGTGGGTGGGAAGTGGCATTTGACTGTGGTTTTGACTTGTGCTTTTCTGGTAACTAATGCTGGTATTATTTGGTCAGTCACGTCTGACTCATTGTCACCCCATGGACTGTAGCCCTCTAGGGTCCTCTGTGCATGAAATTGTCCGGGCAAGAATACTGGAGTGAGTTGCCATTCCCTTCTCCAGGGAAACAAATGTTATCTTAGTATCTTTTCATGTGCTCATTGGCCATGTGAAAATAATATTTGGAGAAATATCTCTATTCAAATCCTTTGTCCATTTTTAAATTGGGTTGTCTTTTTATTATAGTTTGGATTAAAATTCCTTTTCAGAAATATGATTTGCAACTATTCTTGCCCAGTCTGGGAGTTGCATTTTAATTCATCTCATGATGTCTCTTGAAGAAAAAAGTTTGCAATTGTGCTAAGATTCACTTATCTATTTTTTGTTACTGGTGCTTTTGGTATTATATCCAAGAAACCACTATTCAATTTAAGGTTGTGAATAAGTACTCCTATGTTTTCTTTTAAGCATTTCACAATGTTAGGTCCTACATATAAGTCTATGATCCATTTTCTGTTAATTTTTGAGTATGGTATAAGGCAGCAGTCCAAATTCATTATTTTGAATGTGATTGACCAGTTGCCATGGCACCATTTGTTGAAATAAAACTATTCTTTCCCCATTGAATTGTCTTGGCCTTCTTACCACAAATGACCATAAATGTGAAAGTTTATTTCTAGACTCTCAATTCTATTCCATTGATCTATATGGCTACTTTGAGGCCAGTGCCACATTATATTATTTACTATAATTTTGTAGTAAGTTTTGAAATTGGGAAGTATGAATCTTCCAACGTTTTCTCCTTTGGTTTAGATTATTTTGGCTGTTCTATGACTTTTGCATTTATGTATAAATTTTAGGGTAGTTTGTATTTTCTTCCAAAAGGCAGCTAGATTTTGGTAGAGACTGAGTTGAATCTGTAGTGTTAAATTGAGTTATGTTAAAAACTAAATGTGTGAAACCTTAGCACTTAGTTCTTAGTAAAATACCTGATATGTAAGGAGGTAATATAACTCTTGTTAGACATTATCATTTGAATTGTCTCAAATATTCCTTTTTTATTTGATATTTTTGTTATTTTTGCTGCAGTTGTCCTGTGTGTGGCATTTTTCTATTCACAGTCGCAAGTCGCATTCTTTGGTAAAAATTATATTTATGAAAATTCTGTTAATTGGTAAAATCCATTAGAAGTGCCCTAGTGTCATTCTTATCTATTTGAAGAAGCAATCATAAAATCCTACATTGTAATATTGTAGAAAACTATCTGTGAAGTTTCTCATTGCTATTTCTGAATTTCATGAAGTCTTAAACTCAAGACTAATATCTACAGAAGCTCTTATTCCAAGCCATGAAAGAATTATTCTCCCATTGGCTTAATATATTGAAAACTGGGCTAGAAGCCAACTTCTTCCTTTAAATCATCAATGTTGAGGTGAAGGCTAATGTGTACATTAGCTCACGTGTGTAAATTTTTGGGGGGAAATGGCCATAACCATAAGACTTGAAACTAGCTTGCAGGAGATATAGAAATACTGCAATGGAATAAACAACAAACACTTTAGCTACTGGATGGTTCACTGAGAGACCCTCTCAGCTGCTTATCAGGACATCCAAGCAATCCTCAATGTGGGAATTACGTGGCTGTCTTTCAAAATTACAATTTATGAGTTTGTAGTAAGTTATATAGTGCTTCCCTGGAGGCTTAGATGGTAAAGAATCTGCCTGCAATGCAGGAGACCTGGGTTTGATCCCTGGGTTGGGAAGATCCCCTGGAGGAGGGCATTGCAACCCACTCCAGTGTTCTTGCCTGCAGAATCCCCGTGGACAGAGTAGCCTGGCAGGCTAGAGTCCATGGGGTCACAAAGATTCAGACACAACTGAGTGACTAAGCACAGCATATATAGGAGACCCAAGATGAAATAGGTTTACTTTTCATGATACTGTCTTAACTATAAGTGTGTCAATTATTCAATTTCCTAAACCTCAAAAAAAGGCATATACCTGAAGTGAGATTCTCAACATTCAAGCATTTGAATTGTTGTCATTGTTCCGTCGCTCAGTCGTGTCCGACTCTTTTTGACTCCATGGGCTGCAGCATGCCAGGCTTCCCTGTCCTTCACTATCTCCCGGAGTTTGCTCAAACTCAAGTACATTGAGTCGGTGATGCCATCCAACCGTCTCATCCTGTCACTCCCTTCTCTTCTCGCCCCCAATTTTTCTCAGCATCAGGGTCTTTCCCAGTGAGTCAGCTCTTTGCCTCAGGTGGCCAAAGTATTGGAGTTTCAGCTTCAGCATCAGTCCTTCCAAAATATTCAGGACTGATTTCCTTTGGGATTGACTGGTTTGATCTCCTTGCAGTCCAAGGGACTCTCAAGATTCTTCTCTAGCATGAGGGCATTTGAATGTTTTCATTCAAAAAAGTAGAATCACTGTAAGGGATACAGAACATGAGCTTTATTAATCAGATTGGATTTTACACAGTTGTGGGAGTTGGTTAGGCAGTCTGTGTAAGCCTGTTGCTTTTCTATGTTGTGTTGTACCCGAAGTCATCAGAACCAGGGTCAGGAAAGAGAGATGGACATGAAGTCAGAGCAAGATCAAACGGGGAAATCCACAAGGAATCCAGAAGGACGCCTGGAACGTGCCTGTGTCTTTCACCACCTCTAAACTCAGAGATGCAGATGACCTGCTAAAGGGGCTACGCCTTCTCTGTGAAGCTGCACACACACTCAGTCTAGGATTTCAAGAAGCTAAATAAGGAGATTGTATGGGAGCTAGAGAAACTGTAGCCCAGTTCTTTCCTGTGCCAACAAGGTGAGGTGACAGGTCAATGACAGCTTCCATGAGCTTCAAAGCCTGTGCCCTAAGCGTGACCCTGCACACACTTTGGGACTGCAAACAAACATTTAAGTTTCCAAGAAGGCTGTGAAGTTCTCTTTTTTAAGGGGGATTTCAGTTTATCAGCATTAAAAAATATAAGTACAAGCCTTCAGAGGTTTCTCTGAATCTGAAACAGCAGCTTTGTAAAGTACCATTTTATTCCTGTTGACCATTTAAAGCCAAAAGCCTGAATTGCTTTAACTACCCTGAGATTTGAGTCATGTTTTCTAAACAGTGTTTTTAACCACGTATCAGTAAGGGGTTTGATTTCTACTCAGGGGTACATGTGAGCCCCAGGGATAATGCTGGGCCATTGTTCTCATGTCCTTTTCAGAAATATTCCATTTAGAACATATGTCAATATGATGCTACAACTGGGGACAAAATAGCTTTGTGTTTGGGAGGCTCCAGCTGATCTGTAATGATCCAGTGTTAGGGAAACACAAAAATCATTGATCTAAATGGACCAATATTAGTAAACAGAATGATTTAAAAGCTCTTTCAATTCAGGTAAAAATGTCTTAGACCAGGAAGCAGCTGTATCCTGACCCTGATTGTGAGAATTATTGGCAAGCTGCAGGGTTTTAAGAATAGTCATTGAGAAAATTTGGGTTTTAGCAGTTTCAAGTCCAGAATTTCAAGCTCTGCTGGATCTTGACCCCAGAGTTCTATGCCCCTTATGGGCGCAGAGAAACCAGAATAAATTTGGAGAAGTGTAGTAACTCAAGAGCAAGGAAAGTGTGGATATGATTTGAGTTGAAAAGAAAGAGTAGGGTTAGAGCTGGGCATTCTAAGAGAAATTTAATGACAGTAGAAAACAAGATTACAGCAAATGGGCTATAATATGAAAATTAAAATAAGCTCGAGGTAATAAGACTGGTACTTTCTTTCACTGATTTTCTAAAGCCTTACACAAATAAGTGCAATTATATAGAATTAGACATGTCAGGTGGAAAAATGACTATCGAAACAGAATATTTTAAAAATCATTATGAGAGTAGTTTGTACAACTCCATAAAGTACATTTGAATTTTTAGATGAAACAATTAATGTTCTACAAAATTATAACTTTGCAAAATGGATCCTACTGGAGAAGGATTAAATGGACCAATTATCAGAGAAGAAATAGAGACGAATTTAATCCTCTCCCCCTAAAAAAAAAAAAAAAAAACACCCAGATAAGATGGTTTCACATGGAAATTCTTTCAAACATTTAAAGATCAAGTAATCTCCATAATATGTAACCTACTCTAGTGTACAGAAAAAGAAGGAAAACTTTCATATCCTCTCAATGAAATGATTACAATGTAAAGCTCAAAAGCAAAAATTATTACAAAAACAGGATAAATCTTACTTATTAAAACTGATAAAAAGTTAAAGTGTAAGTGATATAACCTAACAGCCCATTAAAAAATATTACACTCTGAATAAGTGAAATTTATTTCAGAAAGATAAAGCATTGCTCTGCAGGGAAATTTATCAATAAAATTAAGCTAAGGAGAAAAAACAGAAGATCATCTCAATAGAAAAAGAAAGAATAATTGACAAATTCAATATCCACTCATGTTAAAAACAGCCAGCATATTCCTTAATGGGAAAACACAAGAGACTTTCTAACTAAAATCAGAAACAAGGATGTCTACTGTCTTTACTATTCTTTACCTTTATAGTAGAGGCATCAGCCAATGAAAAAAGATAAGAGAAAACAAATAGACACATAAAAATTTGAAAGGAAGGTATATCTGTTAATCAATGATATAATTGTACATCTGGAACATTCAAAATAATGAATTGAAAAAACACTAAAATAATAAGGAGTTTTGGCAAGGCATTGGGTAATAAAACCAATATGAAGAAGTCAAGAATCTTCGTAAAACAGGAAAACAATAATAGGCAGAAAGTAACAGATGAATCCCTTACAAAAGCAAATGAAAAAATAAAATACTTCATAGAAAACCCATGAAGTCATCCTGAAAGCCACAGTAGATGTCTTGACCACATGGAAGACATATGTTTGGGGATAAGAAAATTTAATATTGTAAAGATGTTGAGAAAAGAGGAACAATGAGAAAGGGATAACTTTTTCAGATATTAAACATTTTATGAATAATCATATTTAAACTGGTGCTGCATGAAGAGACAGTCAGACTATGGGAACAGAGAAGAATAATCTAGGAATACACTCAACTGGGTATGAAATTTTACTTCGTATCAAAAGTAGTACCTTAAATCAGTGATGAGAAGATGAATTTGTACATAAGTTATATTTGGATAACAATAAAAATATGGTTGAATCACTTTTCATAACACATTTTTGGTAAATTCCAGGTAAGCTAGATATTTAAACATAAAATTAAAACCATGTAAGTAGCCAAAGAACACACGAGTGAATTGCTGCCATTCAGAATTTGATTTCCCCTCCCCCAAACACCAACAGCAAAAATAAAAATCTTTTGGGTGGGATAAATATCACAAGCAAAGTAAAGAGACAAATGAGGGAAAGTATTTGCAACTTAAATAGCAAAGTTTTAATATCCCAAAGACATGAAGAACTTCTAAAAATAGGGGGAATAACCCATTTTAAAAATTGAACAAGACGTGAACTTTCCATTCACACACAAAAAGGAATACAAATAACCTTTAGCCATATGAAAAGACACTTGACCTTGATCAGTAAAAGAAACACAGGCTAAAACAGTATAGGATATGACTTCTAACTATCAAATATGCAGAAAGCCAAATGTTTGACAGTCTTCTCTATAGGTAAGCACAATCTCAATGTTTAGTTGAGACGTCTTCAGATTTATATTGAATTATTCATGAAAAAAATATTATGATGCTCTGGAATTTGCTTCAAAGTAATCTGATAAAGGGAGAGTTTTGTAAACATGAAACAAAATTGGCCATGTACTGGTAATTTAGAAGCTGGGCAGTCAGTATATGGCGGTACACTACTCTTCTCTCAAACTTTGTATATGTTTGGAAGTTCTCATAAGAAAAAGTAAAAGGGAAATTCATACAGTTTCAAAAGATACCACAAAATTAAGCTAAAGGGAAAAATGTTACCTTACAGAAAAAAAATAATTTTAGAGAAATAAAAGTATTCATTGGTTTAGAAGTGTGCTTAGTTTGTGAGAATAATGATATATCAATGGAGGAAAAAAACAATTTAAGGCTGACCTGTGTTAGAATTTTTGCCCTTTATTTTTAGTGTGCATGAGCTCAATGAATTCTTGGTTTCTCTCTGTTATATTATATCCCTTGACCATAGGATGAAACAAAATGAACACAGTTTTTGAAAATAGATTTGATTGCTCCAGGAGACACAGTGACCCCTGTCAACTTAAGTAAAAGTTGTTCAGTTAAGTTGATGTTGATTTTTGTTTGCAATTTGGTTTGAATCTTCCATATAGGTTCACATCCATTAATTCTAAATAGCCCTTAGAAATATGGAAGTAAAAATTATCTTTAATAAACCTTGCTAAAAGAACAAAATGTTATAGAATACACTACAGAGAATGTTTGTTTGTTTTTAATTTACACCCCTTCTCCTTCAGCTTCCTTCCTTCCAGAAAATGCCTTCTGTTGTACTGATGCAAGGCTGAGGGTCCCTAGAGTACCCCAGCCATCCATAATTTAACTCTACTGTCCTGGACATGCATGTGGTTATAGGAAGCTGTATTTCAAGGTCAGTTAATGAGAACCACCTTCAGGCTATCATTCAGATAATGAAGAGCTTGCTCGGAGAGTCCCAGACCTCAAATGCTCTTACTGCAGCCCAACACAAACCCATCAAATAAAGATAAATGAGAAAATATTCAACAGCTGTCCGTTTTATGCTTGCTAGTTTTATTTTATTGAAACCATCTACACTGAATGCAAGGCAATATCAGTGATATTTTATTTGTCTACCATTTTAAGCTTTCCGAAGTACCTTAAGAATATTGTTGGTTTTTATGAATTTAATAAGTTCAGATCACAAGGTCGTAGCTTGTCAGGATGTTCTTAAAGTGGTTATTTATGGAACCAGCTAAGTTTGCATGGGTCTGTCTGTCTGTGTCGTAGTCATCCACACATATCTGTAGCATTGGTTAAGCTCCTTGCTAGAGAAGTCAGAGTCTTATCCGCAGAACCATGCAAGCATCATGCAAAACAGAATGTGCCAGTGGGTGTTAGATGGACAAATGGGTGCTCTCCTGGAGCAGCCCTGTGCTCTGAGCTCTGAACTCTTCAGCAGACAAGTTTATGTATCCTCTGCCAACGCAAATCTCACTTTCAAAAATTATAATTCCTTTGTCCTTTCCCTCTTCCCAGGTTATTTGAAACTGTTCCTCTAAAGATATTCTGTTTTGAGGAAGTTTTTATACTCTTGTGCAACTTAAAATAGAAAAATAAGCGCAGGAAGCCAGACATGGAAATTAACAAGGTCATTATTTCATCTAAATATTCACTTTATAGGTGAGGAAGGAAGGAGAATCCATGTTCTGAACTTGGAGAGACACTATTTCCACCACTATTCAAAGATAACTATTGTTAATCATCACACTGGTGTGGCTCTGAGAAGCTTAAATAGATTTACACACTAACAAATATGTATTGGCCCTCTCCCAGGTGGCAGTAGTGGTGAAGAACCCACCTGCCAATACAGGAGACTTAAAAGGACCCAGGTTTGATCCCTGGGTCGGGAAGATCCCCTGGAGAAGGAAATGGCAACCCATTCCAGTATTCCTGTCTGGGAAATTCCATGGACAGAGGGGCCTGGCGGGCTACAGTCCATGGGGCCGTGAAGGCAGACAGGACTGAAGTGACTTAGTGTGCACACACATGTGTATTGAGCTCCTCCTACATACCAACCACCGCACTGGACTCTGTGGTTCTAGCAGTGGTCGAGGAGAGTGAATTCCTGAGCTAACAGAATTGGTGTTGAGCAAGAATGAAACATCAGAGGGTCAAAAGAGAGAGAGAAAGAACAAACGGGCAACCTCATTTGAGATAGTCTGACCACGAAAATCATGTTCCCAGAGAAAGTCCCTCTCCCCCATAAACTGAAAATATTTCTACTTTCTACCTTTGTAACTCACTTGCCATTCCAAATCATGAACAGCAGTCTTGGGGTTTCCGCTATTAGAAACTGTCACCCCATAAATTATGTAACTTCCCTACACACGATTTCTCATCTGTAAATTAAAGGCTATGCACGTGTGCTCAGGCGCTTCACTTGTGTCCAACTCTACAACCCCATGGGCTGTAGCCCACCAGGCTCCTCTGTCCATGGGATTCTCCAGGCAAGAGCACTGGAGTGGGTTGCCATGCCCTTCTCCGGGGGATCTTCCCAACCCAGGGACTGAACCTTCGTCTCCTATGTCTCCTGCATTGCACTGCATTGCACTTTACTGGGGAAGCCCCAACTAAAGGCTAGACCACGTAATTACTTAGATTTCCTTTTACCTTTAAGATGCTTCATTGAACAGAGCCTCATGGGTGTTTTGAACTCTATCCCCTACTCCTCCCAGCCTCTCACTGTCCCACGAAAGGCTCTGAGGAAGACGCTGCTATTTCTGTGTCTAAAAGACCTTGTGGCTCTTGTGGTGTAGTCTGTGACACAGAGATAATGTAGGGAGGAGTCAGACCCATTTCCTGAAGCACGACAATCTTCTGGCTTTTTCTTCCCTTTTAGATTCATAGAACTACAAATACTTTCAGTCATCGTGCAGAAATAAACAATACTGCTAAACTTGTCAGCTTTTTGATCCTTCCCAGATCTTTTTATTTTTTTAGCCCAGTTTTTGGAAAAAGAAAGCTTATCAAGGCTTTTATTTTCCTTTGCAGTGTTATATTTGCTGCGCCAAGGATAGATTATTGAAATAAAATCATATATTTTAGGACTCAGGAAATCACATAATTGTAAAAGAGGAACCAAACTAAATACAAAAGAACTAAAAAAAAAAAATACAAGCTGAATGTAAAACAATTATATGTATATATGTATGAAGCGAGGGCTTCCCTGGTGGTTCAGATGGTAAAGAATCTGCCTGCAATGAGGCAGAGCTGGTTTCGATCCCTAGGTTGGAAAGATCCCCTGGAGAAGGGAACGGCTACCCACTGCAGTAAAAACTGACTCATAAAATTTATTTTTAAAAGAAACGTGGAGGCAAGCTATCTTATACCCAGCTCACTATGTCAGTTTCTTTAATAGTCTATTGAAGACACTGGATAAATTGTTTCCACGGTGCCAAGTTTCCCATTCATTTCAGGTGGAATTTATGCTCAGTGCCACAAAATCTCCACCTTCTTTCGCTTAAAGAAAAGATTCTGTGTGGGCTGCAGTAGAACTGATCCACGTTAGCTAGGGGCGTTGACTCTGAATAAGCATGTGATTGGGAGGCAACCCCAGGCCGTCTATGCACTGCAGATTGGCGTCAGGGCAGAAGTACATGGTAGGTCAGGTAGCTGGCAAGGAGCGATAGTCCCATTCTGTAAGTGGCAATTAATATGGTCCTGAATCTCCTCTCATACCTCATTCCTCCCTATGCTGTAAGGTTAAATGCAAGTCCTTCTTCTTCCACAAAAGCTTCTCTGACATTTGCAGTCCATGAAAACTACCGTTTTGTTGGAACTAAAAAGCACAACTGTTTGACTCATTTATCAACTAATCATGTTCCACCACGTAAAATTATATTGTATTGTCTTGCATCTTTGTTCAACTTCTAAGTGTGTGCATGCCATGTCAAAAGTTAGATTACAGAGTAATTTGTAATTAATTTTTGTAATTTTATACAGTATAGTTTGTGACACAGAGATAATGTAGGGAGGAGTCAGACCCATTTCCTGAAGCATGACAGTCTTCTGGCTTTTTCTTCCCTTTTAGATTCATAGAACTACAAATACTGTCAGTCATTGTGCAGGAATAAACAATACTGCTAAACTTGTCAGCTTTTTGATCCTTCCCAGATCTTTGTTTTTAGCCCAGTTCTTGGAAAAAGAAGGCTTTTCAAGGCTTTTATTTTTCTTTGCAGTGTTATATTTGCTGTGCCAAGGATAGATTATTGAAATAAAATCATGTATTTTAGAACTCAGAAAATCACATAATTGTAAAAGAATTTTATAACTTTTGTCTTTGGACCTGATACTATATGTTGAAGACATTTAACTAGATTTGCTCAAGGTTTAACCTTTTGTGACACTGTCACCAATAATATTGTGAAAAACATAGTAGACTTTAAGCAAAATTTTAAGATGTGCTGATGTATCTTCTTGACTCTGTTTTCATTTTTCCAGGAAACCACAGTATCCCTCAACTTTATCTTGTATTTAGGTAACCAGTAGCTTCAATTTCTTCCCTCTGATTATCAAGGTTTGTGTCTGGGGAAAATTTTGCTTTAATTACTTAACTATCTAAGAATATTTTAATTTAATCTGTTTTTTTCCCCAAGAGAATTAACAGTTTTATCCCATTCTACTAGTCAGGCAGACTTTATCACCCTTGGAGGAGCTTCGCATGAGCAAGTTTGGAAGGGAAAGAGAGAATAAGATAGAGTGATGGTGGTGGTGAGAACCTTAAATGGGGCGGGGGGACTATACAACTTTGGCATCAATCTCCTCTAGCAACACATTTTTCTGAAAGGCTAGGAGCAGCAATATCTTCAACCAAAAAGTACTGATAAGACATTTAGTACCATCCAATGCAGAACTAGTCACTGCTACACAGTCCATCAGGGCAGACATTTTCTAAGAATTTCACATCAATAGTGGAGATACCTGGATCAGGGAAGGCTGGCTGTGGATGGTTGCTAGGCACCTCTTCCTGAGCAGAGATTATACTTTCTATAGATATTACAAAAGGAAAAGAGTACATTCGTAGTCAGCAAGCATCCACCCTGAGAGTCTCACTCAGTGTAGAAAGGATGATGTTATAAGAGGAAAGCTTTAGTGCAGAAATATAAATCGGCAGCTCTCAAAGTACCTGTACTCAAAAACCATTCACTAATTAAAGAATAGATATCCACCACCCATAATACGTTTATTAGGATTTAGCATCAGTAGAGTTCAAATTTTAGAAAATTCTGGTGTAAAAACATTGTAAATCTTCCAAATGATGTAATAATTCTGGCTGGCTAACTACATGATAATGTTTTTTTCATCATTATTTATCCAAAGGCTTGAAACCTTTTAGTTTTACCATGTGCTAAAATGACAATATAAAATTTTTTAAGTTTTGTTTAAATTGCATCATTTTCTTACTTATAGAAAAGTGATTAGAAGTATGTAGCAATTTTTACGGAATAGCCTGTTGTTGACATTTGATTTGGATCACCTCAGAACTCCTGAAGAGTACAGTGTTTTCTGAACTGTAGAAGTGGAGGAATATTCCTCCCTATCACCTAATAGAAGAGAATGTTTCTAATCCAGGGACATCTTCATAAGCCTTTCTCTACATAGAATATGACAAATCCATTTCTATAACGCAGATCCGTTGTACCAAATGGCAAATCATTTTGCTACCCTGGAGAGCAGACACTGCACCAAGTGTTTGGTGGATGGTGGTGTAATTCAGAAGCATGTAGTAGGAGTTTTCGTGTCACCACTGTATTTAACATTAACCCTTGGCATCTAGCGCCTGTGATTATTGTAACAACGGAAGAAATGAAGACTGAGACAGTTGTTTAGGGCAATGAGAGAAATGGCAAGAGATATTCCTTCAGGGGAAATGTTAGCAGAATTACCATAGTTATGCCTCTGAATAGCTCTTCCTCTTTTTCCAAGGCCTAGAAAATATTCAGCAGATTTGCCAAACACAGCAGATTTGCCATTGAAGAACAGAGGGTTCAGTATTTCAAAACAGAAGATTTTAATACATGGCTATTGAAATGATTTCAAATCAATGTTTTTAAAGGTTGTCATTTCGTTGTTAAATTTTTTAATTAAAGAGAGAATATTTTGTATTCACATAACAGAAAGTTCATCCTGCAGGATTAGATGCACAATATTCCCCTAGGTTTTTGTCTTCCATTACTCATATATAATTTCAGCCTCCCTCTACACACCTGCATCGTCTTGGGCATACTTCTCTGCTCCCTGTGACTCATCTTCCTAGCACCATACTCCTGATCCGAAGGGACACTGGTTTAAAAAAAAAAAAAAAAAGCTGTAACTCTTTAAGTTCTACTATTGCCTTGACAATGGCCATCCATGGTGGGTATCACATAGCTTTTTGCTCCATATTACCTGACATGAGAGCTTCCCTGGTGGTTCAAATGGTAAAGAATCTGCTTGCAATGCAGGAGACCCAGGTTCGATCCCTGGGTTGGGAAGATCCCTTGGAGAAGGGAGTGGCAACCCACCCCAGCATTCTTGCCTGGAGAATTCCATGGACAGAGGAGCCTGGTACAGTCTATGGGGTCGCAAAAAGCCGGACACGACTGAGCAGCTAACCCTTTCACCTGACGTGACGTAAGAAGATAGGCACTAAGTGAAATCATGGGAGAGTTCTTAGTTCTGAGGCTGCTCTGAACTAGTTAACTCAGAATTTCACAGAATAGAGGCATTTCAATCTTATAACTTTAAAAGTTAAATTTACATTGTTTTGAAGGAAGCCAAAGGAAAACAGTGTTCATCATAAATGCTTATTTTTCCTTCAACACAGGCCCACCATCACGACCATCACTATGACCGATGGGGACTACGATTATCTGATCAAACTCCTGGCCCTTGGAGATTCAGGGGTAGGGAAGACAACATTTCTTTATCGATACACAGACAACAAATTCAATCCCAAGTTCATCACGACAGTAGGGATAGACTTTCGGGAAAAACGTGTGGTAAGTTTTTAACCATACTGTTAACCGGTTGCTGATCCTCCTATATATAAAATAAGAATTAAGAAAATATGTTTATTGCATTGCAAGGTGTCTTTTATCACATGAAATTCATAACCTGTCACTTTGATCCAATTTGAATATTATATTTCACTGTCTCAACTCTAAATAACGTTTTGCTTAGAAAAAATCCAGTGGCACTTGTCTCCAGAAGCACAGAGTGCAACTAAAATAAATTATTTATGGGTTTATATAGTGTTTTCTATGAATTCTTAAGGAATCTTTCAAAACAGGAATTCGTTATCTAAAACCATCAACTCTTGATCTAAGTTTCTCAATAAAAGCAAAGTGTTCATTTCCCTGTGCTTAAGAAAGAGGTTAAAAGGATGATTGGCAAATAGCTGGAACATGAGCTCTGTGAGTCCCTGCTGCCTTTTTATTTTTGTGTAGACTCAGCCATCAATCACTAGCTTCTTATGAACAGAATGTGAGACCAACCCATGCTATTTTTCAAGATAAGAGAGTTAAAGTGAGAATCACAACCACTTCCTTCCCCTGTGCTAGACGCTAATGACAGGAGTAAGGATATTGTGACATGTGAGACGTGGAGCATAGGCACAGAAGCGGAGCCAGAGTCGCTGCCGCCCAAGGTGATCTTGAGCGCCAAGATGGCGGCGGCTCCGGTTCATGGCTGCAAATCCCCTGGTACCTCTAAGGCCGATTCGCTTTGCTCTATTTGTCGTCTTAGAAACTAATCCAACGTTTTAAAGCAACTGTACGCCAATAAAATCTTTCTTAAAAAATAAATTCACTCATTCCTCAAGAATTGGGGAGGAAAAAAAAAAAACAAAAACAAAGAAAATGAGGATTGAGAAGTTAAATCATGATTTCTTAGAATGTCCTGTCCCTTATCTGAAACTTATCAATATTGTAGTCTTAGCAAATTTGCTCCCAATCCCTCCAGGGTATTTCTGGGCCTTCTCCCCTCCCATATGTCTGCACAGATGTAGGTATAAGTCCGTGCAAAGTTTTCCCTTTAAAATATTTTATTTTCACTAAACCATAAGTAAGGGAGCTAGATAATATTACAATTATTATACTTGGTTTAAATTAAGAACTCAAAAGGCCATCACCTATAAAATTTAAACTTTTCTAAAAAGAGCCTTTGAAGAAATGGGTAAAAAGGGAAGACTTGGAATAGCCTGTGTAAACTTACTGAGCAATCCTGTGTGCATTTTGTGGCTGTCTTTTTGAAAGTCCCAATCCACAGTAGAAGATACTCAAATACTTGTAAAATATTTTACTGTTTTAAAAATTCCTTCAAATGTGTTATTTCACTTAAGTTTGCAGTAACTCTGTAAAATAGGAGATTATGGGTCTCAATTTGCCAGTAAGAAAGTAAAAATCTATGAAGTTAAATGAAGAGTTGATATTCGAACCTAGAACTTGGGTCCTTAGTCGACTGTTTGCTGCTTCCTTGAGGAAATGACAGAAGGTGTCTAATTTAAGTTTGCAGGATGCATAAATTGTGTTGAAAACCATACTTGACATTTAAAAGTGAGAGTATATGTGATAACTTCTAGGAGAAAAAAAGCAAATATTTATTCTCCACTGTGAACTTTGACTATAATAATTGAGAAAAAATACGCAGAGTGAACCCAGGGAATTTGAATGCTGACGAAATCAAAGCAGCATAAACTAATGACATTTGTATTCTTTCAGGTTTACAACACACAGGGACCAAATGGGTCAACAGGGAAAGCATTTAAGGTGCATCTTCAGCTTTGGGACACTGCAGGACAAGAGCGGTAATAGTGAATTATTTTGTTTCTAGCTACAAATAGCTTAGAAAAATTTACTTTAATGTCAATGTGTGTTTGTACAGTGTATGTGTGTGTGTGTGTGTGTGTGTGTGTGTGTGTTAAGTTGCTTTAGTCATGTCCGACTCTTTGTGACCCTGTGGACTGTAGCAGACCAGGCTCCTCTGACTATGAGATTCTCCAGCCAGGAATATTGGAGTGGGTTGCTGTTTCCTCGGGTAGGGGCTCTTCCCAACCCAGGGATCGAACCCATGTCTCTTATGTCTCCTGCACTGGCAGATGAATTCTTTACCACTAGTGCCATCTGGGAAGTGGTATTGTATGTGCCACTTTAGTACGACTACTGTATGTGAACTTGAAAAATGTAAGGAAATGCAGCTCTCCTCCTGGTTTCAGAATAGACATCTGTATCAACAAATAAAAATAAATTATCTGTAGTGAATTAACCATAACTAGCAATTGTGCATTTGGTGCAGATTGCAAAAATCAAATTTTCAGAAATCCTTGTGAAAATTCTTATGCACTGTCTTTGTACTTTGTGATCATTAAAAAAAAAAAAATCCAGAATTTAATTGAACTGGGGTGGGAAATTAACATTGTTACAAGTGCTACTTGAAGAGTGAGTTGAAGGAAAGGGTGTTAATATATTTTTCATCTCTTTCTGTGTTCACACAGCCACGCATCCTGTACCATTTGACTGACTTTACTATGATTTCGGTCACACCATCACCCTCCAGTTGGACTTTCAATAGGCCTGGCTCACATTACACGTGCCTGGTGGGGCTTTTCCAAACTCCCCAGCTGAAACAAACTCCCTCTTTCTTGAACTCTTGCAATGTCTATTCTTCCATGCCTTGGGAGGCTGCATGCATGCTAAGTCGCTTCAGTCATGTCCAACTCTTGGCGACCCTATGGACTGTAGCCCACCAGGCTTCTCTGTTCATGGGATTCTCCAGGCAAGAGTCCTGGAATGGACTGCCATCCACTGCAATCCAGAGGATTTTCCCTGCCCAGGGATGGAACCCAGTCTCCTGTGTCTCTTGCATTGGCAGGTGGGTTCTTTTCCACTAGTGCCACCCGGGAAGCCCATCCATGCTTTAAGTTACTTTAACTAAATAAGTTAATTAATTAAATACCACCTTGTAATAAGACTTCCCTGGTGGCTCAGTGATAAAAATTTGCCTGCCAATGCAGGAGACATGGGTTCGATACCTGGGTCAGAAAGATTCCCCTGGAAAAGGAAGTAGCAAACCACTCCAGTATTCTTGCCTGGGAAAACCCGTGGGCAAAGGAGCCTGGCAGACAACAGTCCATGGGATCGCAAGAGAGTTGGACACGACTTAGTGATTGAACAACAACATCTTGTGATAAGGCGCGTCTTTTATTTTTGTCTCTAACGGCTGTTCTTCAATCCACTTGTGGCCTTCTCACCCCAACACAATTGTGAGCTTCATAAGAACAGAGACCATGATTGTTTTCTCAGCCTTGTCTCTGGTGCAGCAACCCAGACAAGAGACACACGGTAGACGGCAGTGTTGATTGTTTAGAGCTGGTGCTGCTATGCCATGATTTGAAGAAAATACATTTCTTTGAGATCCAAGCTTTCAAAGCACAGAAGACCCCAAGCTAGTGCAGCTTTTCAATATTAGATGAAACAAAAATTGGCAATAGGTTGTCAGAGAAGATACATAGAAGGCACGTACCTCCAAATTCTGCATCACATGTCTCGCAATGTTTATGCTTGTAAACACTTCAGTCTTTGAAATGAGTCCAAAACATTCTCACTTTCAGTGAGTGTAAACGCCAGGAGAGGTGCCGGGCCCTCTCTGTGAGCTCTTTTGACTGTGAATTCCATTTACACGCATCCTTCAACGCGGCTGGTTCCTCTGAAGTCTTTCCTCACAGGAATCTCTGTTCATATGTCAGTTTTGTTGTCACAAAGATGTATGTTTTATAGACCAATTTAATTCATTTTTGAAGAAGTAATATGAGAAAATGTGGTTCCCATATGTCTTCGCACACGATATGTCAGCCTAGTGTGATGGCAGGCTTCTCTCATCTGTCCCCTTAAGACAGCTGCTCTAGGAGAGAAATGGAAATACTAGGGATTGTCTTAGTAACACCAAGGTTATTCATCCCTTGAGAATTTTGCGTTCTGTATATTAAAGTGTAGCTAAGCAACAAGATAAACAATGCCTCACACCTCAAGCCTGTGCCCGAGGACGTCTGGCACTGTAACCCATGTAAGACAGTGGTTATTGATAAAAGTCACATTATGGGAAGGAGGAGAAAGATTATACCCCTTATGTAAACTAAAAGGATGCAGGGCACAGACTTAGTTCTCTCTTAGTTCTCAAGCTATCACGTGCCCCTGGGATCTGTTTATTCATGGGGTCCTGGCATTCCACATTCTGGGGACAGAATGAGGTTGGCGGGTGGAGCTAGAAATAAAGAAGATTGCTCATGGAGTAAACCCTGGAAAGGCTTCCCTGGTGGCGCAGTGGTGAAGAATCTGCCTGCCAGTGTGGGAGACACAGGAGACATGGGTTCGATCCCTGGGTCGGGAATATCCCCTGGAGGAGGAAATGGCAGCCCACCCCAGTGTTCTTGTCTGGGAAATCCCATGGACAGAGGCGCTTGGTGGGCTAGTCCATGGGGTCACAAAGAATTGGACAGGACTGAGCGACTAAGCACGGGCACAAAGCCCTGGAAACTCCGGGGGCTCACAAGGGTCCTGGGGTTAAGTGATCCAGGGTATGAGCCTGGCTCAGAGCAGAAGTGTCCTGTCCCTGTTGCTATGGATGCAAAAGTGTTTGCTCCGATGCAGTCTATCCAACAAGCATGTTTTAAAGTAGCTGTCATGGGCTGTGGTAATGAGAGGGGAGTAAGGCACAGTAGGTTGTCCTCAGAAGAGAAACACACACACACACACACACACACACACACACACTTAAAGAGAGGCCAGAGAACAGACTATTGTGGCTGACTTGGCCACACTCTTGTGGTTTGAGCAGGAGATAGTTTTGTGAGTACAGATAGTCCCCAAAGAGAGAGAAACAACCATTCAATAAAAGGACTATAATCTTGGAGCTTCTAGTGACTGGTAGGGACAAATCCACAAGGATAAAATTGAGTAAGATTTTTGGTATTTCATAATCATCATGATTATATCCTACTCAAGAATCTTATTTTGGAAATAGGCTTAACTAAAATATCTCTTTTCTGTGTCTCCATATTAATAGTATTGTTTCTATTGAAGTCATTTAACTCCTTAATAATTTCATATCCTTTGCTATTTTCTGTCTTTGTTTCTTTCCCTAAATCTGGCAAACACTTAATCATCAAAAAAATATTTCAGAGTCATGAAAACGTAATGAATAGCGAGTTACAAACACAGCTTCTTTTCTCTTGGAGGTGCCTATCTAGGGTGGAATCTGGACAAATCAACAATTGCAATAAAGCTTCAGGCTAGTAACAGGAAAACAAAGAGTGGCTGGGGGCTGTCCGGTACACCAGGAGGAGTCCATAACCCAGATGGCAGTATTGGAAAGTCTAAAGAAGTGATACTTATATATATAAATATATATATTCATACACAATGTATGGGTGAATCTTTTCCTGGCTAAGGGGGTAGGAGGTAAAGGAAGCCTGCAGGCAAGGTCACCCACAGGAATAACAGCATGAGTGAAAGCCCAGGGGAGAGAGTGAACTTTCTAAGAACTTACAGAAGCTCAGCATGCCTGTGGGTAGTCAGGAGATAAAGCTGGATAGAGGAGCAAGGGTCAGTTCATGCAGAGCCTTGGCGGATTATTGAAAAGTTCAGTCATTATCTTTAGAGCCAGGTATCATCATCTAACATTTTTTAGCAGAGGATTTATAGAATCAGTAGGAAGAAATCTGGGAACAAGAGGACCCAAACAACACTGGAGACAGGAAGCCTGTTGAGAACGCTGCCGAAATTATCCTGGTGGAAGATAATGGCCTCGAAACTAGAGTAGTGGCAGGGTACGTGGAGAGAAATGAGAGGGTCAGGAGATATTTGTTGATTGCTTGTATATAATAGGTGAAGGAGAAGGAGGCTGTGGCACCCAAAGAGGATGGTGATGCCATAGATAGAAAAATCATAGAGAGGGTGAGTTTGCTTTCAAACATGTGAAGTTGCTGGTACCTTAGTTTCCTCCAAGTGGAAATATCCAACAAGTAATTGGGCATACAAGTAGCAAGGCAGAAAAGATCTAGACCTATAAACTTGGGGTTCAACATATACACCAGGATAACTGAACCAGCAAAGTAGACGAAATAACCCAGTGAATGTACGTAGAGGATGAAGGGATCAAGAATAGAACCCAGAGGAAACCCAAGAATCTACCAATAGGCCAAAATAGGTGACCAAAAAATTAGGAGGACATTTAGGATAGGATCTGCTTCTCTGTTTAGTTATGTGTCTTTCTTAAAACCAGTTGCCAACTTCACTTCTTTATCAGTATAACCCAGAGCTTCTCTGGACCCTGTGTGTCATCTCCAGTTTTGCCCATTCCACGCATTGAAGTGGATCTCAGAGCATCTTCATGTTCCCTGAGGATGTTGGGGTGAGGAAGGTTGGAGCCAGAGAGAGCAAGTACTTACACTGCCCATGATGAAGTGTATGCTTCAAATTCCTCCCTTAGAAATGAGTGTTCTTACTTTCCCTCCTCAACTAGTAAGTCTCTCTGCCCTTGCCTCCGCATCCCTAATCATAAAGTTTCCTTCTTCCTTTCTTCACTCTCTTTCTTCCTTCTCCTTAAGAGACATGCATGTTTTATCCCCAAAGAGTGTGAATAAAAGCGTTCTTTCGCCAACGTTGTTTTTCCCTATGAAAGAACCCTAGTTCCAACTGCTGACAAGTTGTGGTTCTCTGCACATAATCACAGGCACTTATTTTCGGCCTGCCATGTGCTAAGCTTCCTTCTGGCCACAGACAGGAAAATTGAAAAGTAGAAGTTAAAGTCTCAGTCCTGAAGTGCCTTATATTTTAACTGTGGGCCACAAGATGCCTGTGAGCCAAAGAGAGAAGGATTCCAAGAGGCTGTGTAAGCAAGCGTGTGATTGAAGGTTACAGACTTGCATGCGTGCCTGCTGTGGAACGTAAAGCCTCAACGGGATCTTAAACCTACCACCAGATTGTCTCCTCTGACCCCTCAGCAGTCTTTCCGCCCACTCGGGAGGATGATCCAGAGGGATGCCATGGAGAGTTCATATCTGAAAGGGACATAGTGTCGTTCGTATTGTCATCAGAGTATCCGGCCGACTAACTTTCCGAACTGTCCACTGTGTTTTCTTGGCAGATTCCGGAGCCTCACTACAGCATTCTTCAGAGATGCCATGGGGTTCTTATTAATGTTTGACCTCACCAGTCAACAGAGCTTCTTAAATGTCAGAAACTGGATGAGTAAGTGGGACTGAATAACTTCTGTTGGCCGCGTTGGGACCCAGCGGCTCTATGTGCTTCTGGGCCTCACAAGATGAAACCAGAAAAAGTCACAGGTTTCGAGTTGCCTGTGTCACCTTCAAAGTGGTGGCTCGTGTGTGGTTCACCCAGAGTGGCTTGGAATTGGTTTTTCCTTTGACACCTTAGACGAACCGCCATCTATGCGTAAGGCCTTTATGATTGCAATGGACGGGCTATTCATTCCACTTGGGCAGTAAGTCTCAAAGGACTTCTTACAACTCAGCCAGCAGTCACTTCTACTTTGTCTAGCCTGGAGTGGACACAGAGAAAGCACGGCATTTTCCAAGTAGGCACACTGGCACCTACAGTGTGTGCCCTTGCACATGGGTTAACTAAATAGTTAATTAACTCAGGGGTCAGTTAACTGAGAAATTGTTTCAGAGCAGAGCAGCCTCATGAAGATACCATACAATGTGTCTGTCAATAAGCTCACATTGAAATTTTACAATAAGCTCACATTGAAATTTTACTTTTTTTGGACAAGCGTTCGGATGTTAGAAAGACTGGTATAGAAAAGTCTCCAGCTTTCATGGCAATTTAAACACAATAAAGCTTCACATTAACCTAATCAGTTATTAAAGCCAGATTGATGTATGTCAGGGCAGAAAGTGGTATTTCGTTTTTCTTTCTTTACAATGGATGTAGCACTAAAGACCATATTTAAGATGACAAATGCCAGTTTTGAATGCACTGGGACACACTAGCAGTCCCATGGGGCTGGTGCTACTTATTTCTAGAGTTGTCGGGGCTGTCTGTGGCCAGAGGGCTATTTTTTTAAAGATCTGATCATGTTATCCCCCTGCTCCAAGCCCTTCTGGGGTTTCCCACTTCACTTGGAATAAAATCCAGAGTCCTTTGCTGACCTCTAAGGCCATCATGGAAGCCTGGAGTGCCGCAGGCCATGGGGTCCCAAAGAGTCAGACACGACTTAGCAACTAAACAACAGCAAAGACCATCATCGTCGCTTCCTCTGTAGATGACTCTCACTCCGGCCCCATCACTGGCCTCCAGACGAAGGTCTCTCCTGAAAAGCGCAGTCCTGCCTTGGGGCCTTTGCTCTGTTTCCTCCTGCCTTGATTTCTGTTTTCCCATTTGCACCATTGTTAATTCTTTCACCTCCTTCAAGTTCTTGTTCAGACCTCATTTATCTCTTGGGAGAAGCTTTCCTGACCACTCCATCTAAAACCGTTCTTCATCACTCTGTGTGTGCTGAGGACACTTTCTGCTTCATTTGGTCACTGCCCCCACCTGACATCGTATATATTATATTATATTATATCATATCATATCATACATTTTTTTGTTTTGTGGTTGTTGTCCAGTCACTAAGTTGTATACAACTCTTTGTGATCTCATGGACTGCAGCATGCCAGGCTTCCCTGTCCTTCATTATGTCCAGGAGCTAGTGCTCAGTTTCACGTCCACTGAGTCGGTGGTGCCATCCAACCATCTCATCCTCTGCTGCCCCCTTCTTCTTTCTTTGCTTACTTGTGGTTTTGATTCTTTCCACCTCTAGAATGTGAGCTCTATAAAGGTTCAAACTTGTTCTGCTTGTTCTATTGAGATACCCCAGAGCACCTGGCTGAGTATCTGGCTGTATAGATTCTCAAATATATGCATATCTTATTATTTCATATTACATGTAATTAATACTTTTATGTATATACACACCTATATATATAATGGCTTTAAATGTAAGCTCGCTAACACAGTTGTGCTACTGGAGAAAAATACCAACAAATTCTGACTTTCTTATTTGCTTCTCCAAATGAGTGTTCATCCTAGGATCTGTCTCCATTTTCTTTTATTATTACATTTCTTTATCTAAAGTGTTATTATTAGATAACAGATAATGTTTTGTTTTTATTATTAGATAATATTATTAGATAACACACCAAATGTTATTATTAGATTCTGGGAGATAAGGAGATAATAAGGTTATTCAGTTCTTTCAGAGTGATTTATTCATCATTTTTCAAGGTAGATGAGATGCGATGCTCCCTTGATTGTAAAATTTTCCAGGATACTGTTGGAATTTAAGATAATTAATTGCCATTTCTAATAAGGCTTTAATTTCTAATATCCAAATAACCGGTGTTACAGAGTCAGTTCCTCCTCTGGCCTCAACAAGGTTGCACTCAGCATGCCTTGAGGTAGACAGTAAAATAGTCCCATAACCTTGAAAATATCATTTCATTCCTTCCTCCCTCCCTTCCTTCTCCTCCCCACCACCTTCTTTTGGAAAATAGAGAAAAACAAATAACCTGTCCTAATATTGTTTCTACATGAATTTCTGGTGGTTCAGAAACGCTCTGCCCTTATGAATCATTACCTTGGCTTTCAGGAAAGAAAAATGTAGCAGCCTCCTGAAGGAAAGAGCAGACAGCCCCTATACTTGAAGGGGCTTCCTGGGTGCCATTAGTGGCGAAGAAACCGCCTGCTAATGCAGGAGACATAGGAGACACGGGTGTCCGACCCCTGGGAGGGGGGCAAGATCCCCTAAAGAAGAGGTGGCAGCCCACTCCAGTCTTCTTGCCTGGAGAATCCCATGGACAGAGGAGCCTGGCAGGCTACAGTCCAGAGGGTCGCAGAGAGTCAGACACGACTGAAGTGGCTTAGCACACACACACATATACTTTAAGACCATGTTTCCTTATCTTCACTTATATTTGAAGAATAAATGCACTGAAAAGCAGTATATTCAACTCAGGTGAACATTCCCGGATGTTCATTTCCACGGGGTGTAGTAAGAATCCTCCTGCCAATGCAGGAGACATAGGAGACACAGGTTCAATCCCTGGGATGAGACGATCCCCTGGAGAAGGAAGTGGCACCCTGCTCCAGTATGCTTGCCTGGAGAATCCCATGGACAGAGGAGCCTGGCAGGCTATAGTCTGTGGGGTCTCGAAGGGTTGGACATGACTGAGCACACATCACCTCATCTGTGATGGCTGAGCACACATCACCTCATCTGTGATGGCTGATCACACTGCACCTCATCTGTGCTCATCTCAGAGGACATTTCCCCAGATGCAGAAGCTCACGGACAGGTATTCACACAGGTGCTTCATATACACTCTTACTAGTCTTCACAGCCTGCCACCTGTGAGGCAGTATCTCCACTTTCTAGATGAGGAAACTGTGGCTGGGAAGAGTTAAGCACCTGGGCTAATTTGACTCGTAAACAGTCAAGCTGGAGGTGAACAATTCAATTAGGACCCTGAAGTATGAGCAGTCTTTTGACATCACTTGTTTATAACTAACTTGCTTGTTCCATCTGTTTTCTTTCCAAGGCCAACTGCAAGCAAATGCTTATTGTGAAAACCCAGATATAGTATTAATTGGCAACAAGGCGGACCTGCCAGACCAGAGGGAAGTCAATGAACGGCAAGCCCGGGACCTGGCTGAAAAATACAGGTAAGTCAGCTATGTGGAAATATCCTCTGACCTCACACACTGCTGCTTAGTTAGGGGGCAAGGTCATGAGACTGATATTCGGAGGGATCCCCTTGATTAAGGAGTGACAGATGAATGAAAAAGATCTCCCAGAGGAATATATGTGATGCTTTTAATGAAACTATTCAACATTAATAACCACTCACATTTACTGAATGCTTATTGTGTGTTAGCAACTATTCCTAGACTTTAATTTATCTAACCCCTGTAATTATATATATGAGATTTAGGGCTATTCCATTTGATATATGAGGAATTGAGACACAGAGAAGCTGAGTAACTTATGGAAGGCCACATAGCTGGTGAGTAGTAGAGCTTGAATTCAATCCAGGCTGTCTGAAATCAGAGCCCATTCTTTTGAATATTGTATTCTACAGCCTCTCAATAGCTACAAAACTCTAAGGAATAATACCTGACCTGGATGTAATACTGCAATTTTTATCCTGAAAGTGAAAGTGTGAGTCACTCAGTCTTATCTGACTCTTTGCGACCCCATGAACTGTGGCCTGCCAGACTCCTTTGTCCATGGAATTCTCCAGGCAAGAATACTGGAGTGGGTTGCCATTCCCCTCTCCAGGAGGTCTTTCTGACCCAGGGATTGAACCTAGGTCTCATGCATTGCAGGCAGATTCTTTACCATTTGAGCCACCAGGGAAGCCCAATTATTATTATCCTAGCTAGCTTAAATGTCAGAGTAAAAAACATTTTTAAACACCCCAAGTAGTTAGAAACTGACTCCCAAGGCAGAAATTGTCATTCTTTTTCAAATTTAAGTACTTTGCCAAATGTGACAGTTCTGTACCTCCTTGAGAGTTTTACAAATAAATGTACATGTCTTCTTGAAACTTTGGATTCTAAATAAATGTAGATTGTATTCACATGAATATCCTATGCAATGCCTGCCTAATTTCTAAATCAGACTTCTCGATAATTGATTGGAGAGAAGTAATTGTTTAATAGGCTTCCCTGGTGGCTCAGATGGTAAAGAACCTGCCCTGCAATGTGGGAGACCTGGGTTCGATCCCTGGGTCAGGAAATCCCCTGGAGAAGGGAATGGCAACCCACTCCAGTATTCTTGCCTGGAGAATCCCAGACAGAGGAGGCTGGTGGGTTATAGTTCATGGGGTTGCAAAGAGTCAGACACGACTGAGGGACTAACACACTAATAGTTTAATGGCAAAATAAATAAATAAATAAATAAATAAAAAATAAAAAAAATAAAAAAGAAGAAAAAAAAATAGTTTAATGGCAACATTGATCACTAGTCTGGCATATTTGCCCTCTTCATTTTTAAAAAGTCAGTGGTGAGGCTTGGCTTCAAGTACCTGAGCACCTCTTGTAGCAGTTTCCTTGCCCGTAATACTGGTTACACCCACATGAAAAAGCAACTCACCAGTTTTCACTCACTGAGGAAAACCAAGGATGTTTTCCAACTCAGCCAGCAAAATCGTGATTATTTCACAATCTCTCAGCCAGCCATGTTTTCACACGTGTGACTCACTGGCACATCTTGTTGTATCTTTTCTGGTTCCTTCCTTGCAAAAATATTTGTCATCTCTTCCATGCTAGCATACCATATTTTGAAACAAGTGCAGCGACTGGCCAGGATGTGGAAAAAGCTGTGGAAACCCTGCTGGACTTAATAATGAAACGGATGGAGCAGTGTGTAGAGAAGACCCACATCCCCGACACGGTCAATGGGAGCAGCTCTGGAAAGCTGGATGGGGAGAAGTCAGCAGAGAAGAAATGTGCCTGTTAGACTTTACCCCAGGCTCTGATCATCCAGAACCCCAGGCAAACGTCACTTCCAAAAAGAGCGACAAACCCCACCATTGTTGTTGAGTAAACCATGTATAACGGCATGTCTTTCTTTTCCTGCCAGAAATTTTAAAAAACCTGACTAGTCAGCAGTGTTCAGAAGAGTTGACCAGTAATCCCTGAAGCCCCTCCAAACAAGATCAAAGATTTCCCAGGGTCATCATACCATCATGGGTACTCTGTTTTTTCATAAAGAAGATGAACATATAAAAGAGTATAGAAGAACAGATATCAGTGGGTTTTCCATCAGAACCAAAATTACCTTGTCACACTGGGGACAAGAATAGGTTTCTGAAGGGAGAACACAGAAGGATGACTTTTTTTTAAAGGTTGAATTTACTTGTTATATAGAATCTGATTTGGACTTTTAGGTTTGCATTGAGGGGGACATATTAGCTAAAAGTGCATACACAAAAAGAATTCTAAGTGGTTCATTTAGAGTGACATTACTATGTATATCCTATAAGCTGTGCTAGAATGACAACATTGCTGATAAGGTTACGAGAGGATGAATGTCAGACATCTGAGAATATGTAGGAAACTGTGTAATCATGCCATTTGTATATTCTTAATAAATGGCAGATAGACAAGAATAGGACTGTGAATGGCAGAGGACAAGAAAAAGGCCCAGAGAGAGAGATGAAGGTATGGGGAAAGGCATTTGGGCAGCTGAAATTAAACGTGTCTCTTACAGATGTCTGGGAGAGTTACTTAGCCAAATTTCAATCAAGCCAATTGGAAGCTGGCGTTATCGGTTGGCATTAAGAGAGTGCCCAGAGGTTTCCATTTCCAGCACAGTTTTAGAAATTGGTCTAATGTTCAGCTTCTGGTGTAGCGTTCAGCTTCACATTTCTTAGCAAATCATGATAAATAGTCACAAGGAGAAATTAAAAGATTGCTGTTTATTAAATATCTCTCTATGAACTCAAGAAAAACTATTTAGCCTTAATTTTTTAGATAAAATATGCTGGTGATATGAAATAAAAAGTGACTATTAATTCTAAGTTTCTAATTTACGAAGTACTAGAAACTCTATATCACATTGCTCCCCTCCAGCCTACACCCACCCCTGGCTTTGATTCAACTGTAAAAACGCAGGTGCGTCACTTTGTAGATCAACAACGTCAGAATAATGATGGATCAATTTTATGGTCACTGAATTTTCATGTCATTCATCACAAAAAAGTTGATGATACCTCATGCCATATTGCAGTGTATTTAGCATCTGTTTTTATTTTGCCAGAGGCAAAATACCTATGGGTGAACTATATTTGGGGGTTGGCAGAGATGAATCTCTGTATCCTGTCTCACCAAAATTTGGTTAATGGCTTTATTTTTCCCATAATGCTGTCTTTTCTTTCTAAAAATGATCACAACAGCATTTTCCATTGCCTATTCTTATGACCGTGTCTAATATTACATTGGTGTTTTATTTTAGCTTCTGATAAACATAAGCCATTCCTTTTAAATTTAAGTGTTTCGATCAAGTTTATCAATAACAAAGTCATCATACTCTGTTTTCTCTGTTTATTATTAGTATATGATTTTTCTAAAGGGTAGTTCCTCTTTGTAGAGAATTTTGCCAATTAAACTGCACTTATCTAGACTCTGTATATTTTTTGTTAAGTTACAAATGTAGGAAACTCCAAATCCCAGTCCCCCACCTTTAACCTCCTTTATCAACCTCCATCTGGTACGAATCAGTTTTGGGAACACAGATCAAAGGGAGTATCCAGCTGTGAGACCTAGAAATGTGCCATGAATCAGGTAATTTGGAAGCTTTCAAGTCAGTCCCTTAACAGAGTAACACAACCTCAGTGTTGACTGCCCAGGTCCTATGATTTCTGCATGATGCCAACTTCTAAAATTGGTCATGGGTGGGGTATTCCCTCCCATGATGCATTTCTCTTTGATGCTCTTCGTGACCTCAGTGCCTGTGCTGAAAGTATATTAGATATTAGCTAACATCAAAGATGTTTCCTCTGGAAGGAATATGAGCAAAACCAATGTAACCATTGATGTGGCAAATTTTGGTGAATTCTTGTGGTCATTAGATCGATTTCTCCTTTGGATTCAAATTGTGATGTCCCCTGCATTTCCATAATAGGAAATATTTAGACTTTCTAAAATCCAAGAAGCATTCTATTTTGGATATTTATTTTTTCTATTTATTTTCCAGTTATATGATTGATTTGCTTATGCCAAGATTCTGTCACTGTCAGTTACTTAATAAGCTTTTTATTTAGGAACTATTTTAAGATTATTATTTGATAGCCATAGCATGAAGTAGAGGGTGATGATGCCTATAATTATAGAACTATTCCTATAAAAATAACAATTATTGGGTAATAATATCAAGAGGAACAAAATTAAAAAGTCAAGAAAATTATTTTAAAATAGTATTCTACTTATAAATACTTGTCCTAAAATATTTTATTCTCTGTTGAGTTTGACTTAAGACCCCAAAGTCTATGTAACCATTATTCTTTCATTATTTCAGAATTATTTATTCCATATAATTCATTTTATAATTTTAAATTGATCTGGAGCCATGAAGTATAAGACTGCTTTTGAAGAATTGCATTGTTAACACACAGCAACATGTGTTACTTATTATCTCCCAAATGCTTTAGTAAGCCATATTTTATTTTGGAGAATTATTTAAAATGTACATGAAGTTCTTTCTGATATAGAAACCATTTCTGAAGTGTTTACACTGGTTTGATGTTTACATTGTCCTAATACAGTGCCTCGGATACCTCCATGACCAAATTTGTCTATAGCCACATAGCTCATTTCCTATAATCCCATGGTATAGGAAGGGCTCACAGAGACGTTAGTGCAGCTAAAGTTATTTTGATGTCTTCAGCAAAGGGTATAAAGATATTATTCAAATCTGAAGATTATTACTACCATCTCTTGGTCACTTTTTGGGAAATGAACATTTCTTGAGACTCTAAATGTGATTAGGTACAAGATTAGCTTTTAATAAAAAAACAATAATCCTTTGGAAAATGTATCAGAGGTTAGTTGAGAGAACATGTCTGTCTTGTTGTGATGAGGATAAGAAGTCACAGATTGGCAGAAAAAAATGGTGAATACTGGAAATTTAACGTGTGGGTCTTGACATAAGACTTTTAAAACTCTGCCCAGTGACCACTCTAGCCAAGTTGCCATCATTTCCATATTATCAGCTATCATGCTACAAATAATTCAAAACCAGCATTTTACTAAAGTAAATATTTTCCCTGTTGTTTTTAACCAGATAGGACCTTCTGTGTATCAGTGAGTGCTTTTGTTATGTTGCTAGTACAAGATATTCTCTGCCAACCCATTCTGATAAGAATTGGGCAAGAGTTTTTACCAGCCCTTTCTTGTCTCCTTTATAAGAGAGAGAAGCTTTGACCATAGAGAAGGACTGACTACATTAAAAAACATTTTAATAACAGCTGAAGTATTCTTTAAAGTGTAAATTTTGTGCACTGCAAATCAACAAATTTGATGAAGCTCATATAATTCTCACCAATGGAGCATTGGCTAGAAGGAGAAGCAATATGTATAAAGGGGTATAACTAGGTGAGGTATATAACCTGGAACTACAAATATGAGGGAGACTCCTCACCCATAAAGAATTTTAGAGCTTAAAACTCAAATTGTAAAGAGATCATATTGAAGTTTCTAGTTTCCTAAGGTACTTAATAATTTTTTTAAAGGAATGTCTGTGAGCTATGTTAGCCAAAGCAATAGAAAAGTTATCCTTTACCTTCTACTCCTAAGCTTTAAAGCATTAAAAGATATCTAATGTTTTTTAATATTTTAGGGGAAGCTTTATCATTTTTAAAGATACCAAGATGCTGTCTATATTTAAAACTATTGCCTAGGAATTCACCAAAAGCTATATTTTCTTCTTCATCTTTGACCAGAATGGTATAAGCTTATTTCTGGGAAGAGTGCTGAGCTCTTAAACATGGACAGTAGAGAATATGCTCGGAGTTGAGTGTTGTCTCAATGTTGTATAAATCTATAGAGAAACTTGCCTCATAAAGTAGAACTGTTAGATGAATAGGGAATTTTATGAACTTATTGCCTTGGAGTTCTTGGGTAGAGACCCAACCATGACAACACTGTTGAGTAAGAACTATAAAGAAAGATTAGAGATTCAAGTTGTCTAAATAGAGTTTCTAACTATGGGGGAACATGAAGAAGACCATACTTAAAAGGTTGATTTTTATGTAGGGGAAAAAAAAAACAGAAAAAGAGTTATATATTTGGGGCTTCCCTTTTAGCTCAGTCGGTAAAGAATCTGTCTGCAAGGCAGGAGACCTGGGTTTGAATCCTGGGTTGGGAAGATCCCCTCGAGAAGGAAATGGCAACTCACTCCAGTATTCTTGCCTGGAGAATCCCATGGACAGAGGAGCCTGGCTGGCTACAGTCTATGCGGTTGCCAAGAGTCAGACACAACTTAGTGACTAAACCAGCACCATGGCAAATATTTACCTATTATTTTTATCTTCCAAGTAGAAGTTCAGGCCCTTAGAACTAAGCTAATAAAAATATTTAAATACCAAATATTTCATGATTGGCATCAAAATTTGAGATGCTTAGAACCATTTTATTTATCCTATCTGAATCTACTTTCCTCATAAATTCACTTTAATTTTTTAAGAAGTGGCATCACAAAGGCCTTTCTGTAGAGCTGCTTTTACCAACAGTCTATGTTTAAGATATTTTCTAATCCATATTTAGTGAGAATAACAGGCAAACAAACAAAAAGATGAGTACCAAAATAACATGGTTATTTAAAAGCATGTCATCTTTCGAAGAAAAAAAAATATGAAGAAGTCATCTTTGAATTGAGTTATTTAAATTTGTTCCCCAGTTCCTTTTCTTTCCAACAGGTCTTGGAAGTCATGGCTTTTATCCCTCAGTAGACTCAGTCATTGGCAAATTCTGTCGGAGCTGCACGTCTGTTCTTATCCTAATGGATCCCTTATTTAACCAATGGCTATTATTGACACATCAAAATATTTGCTCCTAGCAAAGCAATAACATATGCTTATCCTTACTCTTCTCTTCTCCAGGTTATTTTTTCAAACACTCTTTGAGAGGAAGACTAGTATTATAGAAAGAAAAGTAGCCAGATAGAACAATTTGGGAGCTGTGGGTATGTCATTAAATATGGCTTCTCCTCTTATGAGGCTTATAAATCCTGTGTAACTCACAAGGTTCATTTCAGGCTCCAAAGAGAACATATGTAGAAACTGGTTTATAAATTATGTTCCATTTCACAAACTGACACTATTATCCCAAGCTAAGAATAATAAAAATATCACAGCCATACTTTCACAGCCATATGTTCACAAGTGTTATAGCAGGCACAAAACACTAAATTCTAGTAGAGATATCGGAAACCTGAAATGGGTAGTCAGCTCTGGTCATTGTCTTTGATTGAAAATGTTTAATATATTCCAAGTTATTGAAAAAACAAATATGAGTTCTATTTCATTCTGTAGGTCATCTTGTATTTCTTTCAAGGAATCCAGTTACATTCTACATAGGATATTAGAATTTGGTCTAAATCCTCCTTGTATAAACAGGGCTTTGTGTCCACAACCTTGTAAGAGAAACTGACTGTATCTGAAATTATTTGAGGAAAGTAAGTTATCCTGCTTAATGTGTTAAAAGTAGACAACATTTTGGCCTAACACTGAAGTGCTTCACTGTATCTCAACAGTCTACATTTAAGTGATATTATCCTCATTTTTAGGCTAAGCACGTTCGATTGTTTTGTCTGTCATCTACTCAGATCTCTGTTTTGTCTAGTGCTATGAATGTAAATTAAAACCTTAAACATGGAGTTTTTATTCTCTGTGCCCTTGAATAGACTGTGGTGCCTGACAGACACTGTCCGGTCATTATTTTGTTGTACCAAAGTTCTAGTAGCTTCAGAAATCAGAGCATCCAATGATTTTGTGGTGTGTGGGTTTAAATATTACAGCCGAGAACTGTATTCAGTGATTGTTTCCGCACACTTTTCAAATAAAAATGCATTTTTATCATTATTTTTTATACTTAAGGCAATCTTATTTCTGTGCTGTAGTCAAATGTATGGAGGATGGGGAACATTAAGTGAATACCAGTATGGAAACCATATCACGTTAAACGTGATGTCCATTAGGAATTAGGAAAGAAATGATTTAGATTTCGCCAAGTGATTTTTATCCATCTCTCTAAACTTTCTAAAATGTGAAAGTGAAAGTGTTAGTCACTCAGTCATGTTCAACTTTGCAACCCCATGAACTGTAGCTGTCCAGGCTCCTCTGTCCAGGGGATTCTCCAGGCAAGAATACTAGAGTGGGTTGCCATTCACTTCTCCAGGGGATCTTCCTGACACAGGGATCGAACCCAGGGCTCCCACATTGCAGGCAGATTCTTTACCATTTGAGCCACCAGGGAAGGCCGCATATTATTTGTTTGAAGACTGAGATTTTCAAGGGAACTTTTCTAATAATTTTGAAGTATGCAGTTATAAAATTGGCAGTTAACATGTTGAAGTTATGTCAAGGTTCGTCAATACTTCAATGTGTGATAACCTATTTCTTTCCCATAAGAAAATGCTGAAGATGGTCATATCTCCTTTAGTCACAGACTGGGAACAGGACTGATGTTCAAGGCCAGTTCAAGGCCACAACCATACATCTTACTTTTTAATGTTCATTTGCAAAGTTGTTCCCAGAGTTGTTCTTCCTCCATATGTTACATAGATAAGCTTTGCCAAGATAATGATGAGTTTTTAACTTGAAGATAAACAGCTCTCACACAGTAAGCAAATAAATCCTTGGCACCATTCTCTCAACGTTACTCCCTGGTAGCAGTAATGCCTGGAGAAGGAAATGGCAATCCACTGTAGTATGCCTGCCTGGAGAATCCCATGGACAGAGGAGCCTGGAAGGCTATGGTTCATGGGGTCACAAAGAGTCAAACACAGCTGAGTGACTCACCGCAGCAGTAATGCCACATCACACAGGCAGAGCTTTTTTTCCTGGGTTCACCTTAAATAATTCAAGGTAAGTCATTAGAGATTTGCTTTTCCTAATGGGCTTATAGGGTGTAAAAATAGTCATAGAGTCCCCCATACTGATGAAAAAGTAAGACCACCGAGACATTCAACTGCCGTGGTAGGACTTCTCTTTAAAACTGTATGCAGGGTATTTGTATGATCACAGTTCACGATACCAAGGAAAATTTTGTTTCTAATATGGATTGTTAGCTGTGGTGAAAGAATCACTATAATAAGAGTGTGAGCATTACTCTTCTGTTAGAAACTCATGTAGGGGGCTTGCATTATGATACAGGAAGCCAACACACTAATTATAATTTGACTAAGGCTTTATTGTAAGTACTAGAAAGATTTTCTGATACATGTCAGATTTCTGAAATCATCATTGCTTTGGACCATTTTTGGAGGTTTCTGAGAGAAAGATTTTTTTTTTTTTTTTTTAGCCAAAAGTTTCAAAAAAAGCAGCAAACTTCAATCTCTTTAATTTCCTAGAGATATTTACATCATAAGCGTATTCACGCTCATGAAAAGTGAACCCAAAGGAGCGATTTGGCATCATGTTAGCTAAGACACTGGATTATGAACCCGTATTACCCAGCTTCATGGGCCCCCTTCTTGTCCCTTGAATTCCAAGAACAGCTCTGCCTGAGTTCTCTAGGCCAACAGGGGAGGTCAAAACAAGACCTCAGCTGAGCCTTTTAAGGGCAGTTTTCTCATCACTGACCTTTCCACAGAACCTGGGCTTGCTTCATAGTCAGGGAAATGTAGGCAAAGGAGGGAATTGAGACACAGATTCCTGAAAATCATTAGCTTACCACTGCTAGGAAGTCAAAACTGAACTTGAAGGCTAACCTACTAAACAAATAAGAGGGATGACTTACACAACATAAATGTGAAGGAATACATTACACGAAAAGCGATTCAGATAATATTGGGGCTTATTCTTCACCTGCCCGTCGAGCTGATGTCCTGCCTGTTTCAGAATACACCTGGCCTGCGGGACTCACGCTCCTGTGCCCCCCTCTGTCTGGACCCCTCTTCCACCCAAGAATATCTCCTTCCACTCACTTCCCTAGCTTTCCTCCTATCTTTGCTTAAATATTACCATCAAAGACAGAGGTCTTATTTAAAATCAGCATCCTATGTGACTGACATCTATTCACAGTAATAGTTTCAAAGATCAGTCAATTAAAAATTGGAACTACAGCTCTTCACCCCTGGTTACTCCCTATGCCTATCTTCTGCTTCACTTTTCTTCACAGTCCATGGAACTTCCCTGAGTGTATTATCTGTGTTCCTCATCATTAGAAGATATTTCCATGAAGACTGAGATTTTCCCTTTTTCTTTCTTCCCTACCACGTGCACCCTCTCCCCTCTCCCCACGGCTGTTGCCTTGGCATCCAGAAGGGGCCTGGCAAATAGGGAGCCTTAATAAATATTTAGTGGAATAAGAAATGAATGACTCTTAAGACATGGTGCTCTACTGAAATAGAGCCACAGATACAGATCACAAACATGGTCACAAGGGGATAAGGAAGGGAGGGATAAAATGGGGGATTGGGATTTAAACAGACCTTGCAATATATAAAATAAAACTAGCAGAAACCTACTGTATAGCACAGGGGACTCTTCTCAATATTCTGTAATGGCTGATACAGGAAGATAATCTAAAAAGAGTAGATATATGTATACGTGTAACTGATTCACTTTGCTGTACACCTGAAATTAATACAACACTATAAATCAACTATATTCCAAAAAATTTAAAATATTGGCTAGAACAAAATTTAAGATACAAACACTACTACTTCCCAATGTTTCTCTGTACTTCTTCACACTCTCTCCCTCTATGCCTATCCTCAAATACTGATTTACACCTTGTCCCCAAAAATCATATGGTATTGAATATGTCCTCTTTTCTGGATTTTTTTTCAGGTATCATAATTTTATATTTATCCATAGTTGCCATATTTGTGGTTTATTTTTATTGTTGAGTTATATTCCAATATGAAGGAAGGCAGAAAGGAAGGAAAGGAATTATAATGATTTTATTTGTTTAAAGAGTTTTTACTTACTGAAAGATTAGGTCCCTACTTTGATATTGATAAAGATCCTATAATTATTTTCAGATCAAGTCAAGTAGGAATTTTCAAAGCAAAACAATATGAAAGAATCTGATAAGTGTCTGTATGTTCTTAATTTTATAATGCTACCATTTTCTCAAATTTAGAATAAAAATTTAATAGATTAGTTTTACTATTAATTTGGATTCAGAGAAAATTAGGAGAAAAATTCAAGGTGCTATCTAAATATCTGCTCGCTGACAAAAATTATGGATTATATTGTTATGAACAGTCAGGTAATAACTGCTTGATTAATTTATGCATAATAATTTTAACATAAAAAGAAACAAAACCCACAAAATGATATCAGCTTTCTTTATTTTAAGGTATCTCATAAGCAATTATTCAAATGGTATACATTATACCAATTTTTTAAACACAATATATGTAATCAAAGTAAAATGAAACTTCGTTTCTCATCTTCATGTATTTATTTCAAAGCTCACCTCAGACCTTCTTATCCAATACATTGATTAGTATAATTACAAGTACAAATATTTTGACTACCATTTAGTTAATGGTTTGGCTTTTTGTTTTTGTCTTTTTTGTGTGGCACTACTTTTAGACTATTGACTTTCATTCTCCATTGTAATGACTTGTTTTGTCACTCAGAAATGTTTATTTAAAGAAATAATTCAAATGATAAAGCTGAAATGATGAGGATATAGGAAATAATCCACACATGACAAATAAGTAATCTACTTATGTTAGTAAAAGGAATACTACTTATGTTAGTAAAAGATCTGAAGAGCAGATCTTTTTAGGCTTCTGAAGCTGAATGCAGAATGAAGCAGGGCAAAGACTAATAGAGTTTTGCCAAGAAAATGCACTGGTCATAGCAAACACCCTCTTCCAACAACACAAGAGAAGACTCTACACATGGACATCACCAGATGGTCAACACCAAAATCAGGTTGATTATATTCTTTGCAGCAAAAGATGGAGAAGCTCTATACAGTCAGCAAAAACAAGACCAGGAGCTGACTGTGGCTCAGATCATGAACTCCTTATTGCCCAATTCAGACTTAAATTGAAGAAAGTAGGGAAAACCGCTAGACCATTTAGGTATGACCTAAATCAAATCCCTTATGATTATACAGTGGAAGTGAGAAATAGATTTAAGGGATTAGATCTGATAGATAGAATGCCTGATGAACTATGGAATGAGGTTCGTGACTTTGTACAGGAGACAGGGATCAAGACCATCTCCATGGAAAAGAAATGCAAAAAAGAAAAATGGCTGTCTGGGGAGGCCTTACAAATAGCTATGAAAAGAAGAGAGGCGAAAAGCAAAGGAGAAAAGGAAAGATATAAGCATCTGAATGCAGAGTTCCAAAGAATAGCAAGGAGAGATAAGAAAGCCTTCTTCAGCAATCAATGCAAAGAACCAGCAATCCCACTGCTGGGCATATACACCGAGGAAACCAGAATTGAAAGAGACATGTGTACCCCAATGTTCATCGCAGCACTGTTTATAATAGCCAGGACATGGAAACAACCTAGATGTCCATCAGCAGATGAATGGATAAGAAAGCTGTGGTACATATACACAATGGAGTATTACTCAGCCATTAAAAAGAATACATTTGAATCAGTTCTAATGAGATGGATGAAACTGGAGCCGATTATACAGAGTGAAGTAAGCCAGAAAGAAAAACACAATACAGTATATCAACACATATATATGGAATTTAGAAAGATGGCAATGATGACCCTGTATGCAAGACAGCAAAAGAGACACAGATGTGTAGAGTGGACTTTTGGACTCAGAGGGAGAGAGAAAGCGTGGGATGATTTGGGAGAATGGCATTGAAACATGTATACTATCATGTAAGAATCGAATCGCCAGTCTATGTCCAATGCAGGATACAGGATGCTTGGGGCTGGTGCACAGGGATGACCCAGAGAGATGTTATGGGGAGGGAGGTGGGAGGGGGGTTCATGTTTGGGAATGCATGTACACCCGTGGTGGATTCATGTCAATGTATGGCAAAACCAATACAGTATTGTAAAGTAAAATAAAGTAAAAATAAAAATTAAACAAAAAAAATAGAGGAAAACAACAGAATGGGAAAGACTAGAGATCTCTTCAAGAAAATTAGAGATACCAAGGGAACATTTCATGCAAAGATGGGCTCGATAAAGGACAGAAATGGTCTGGACCTAACAGAAGCAGAAGATATCAAGAAGAGGTGGCAAGAATACACAGAAGAACTGTACAAAAAAGATCTTCACGACCCAGATAATCATGATGATGTGATCACTAATCTAGAGCCAGACATCCTGGAATGTGAAGTCAAGTGGGCCTTAGAAAGCATCACTATGAACAAACCTAGTGGAGGTGATGGAATTCCAGTTGAGCTGTTTCAAATCCTGAAAGATGATGCTGTGAAAGTGCTGCACTCAATATGCCAGCAAATTTGGAAAACTCAGCAGTGGCCACAGGACTGCAAAAGGTCAGTTTTCATTCCAATTCCAAAGAAAGGCAATGCCAAAGAATGCTCAAACTACCACCCAATTGCACTCATCTCACATGCTAGTAAAGTAATGCTCAAAATTCTCCAAGCCAGACTTCAGCAATAGGTGAACTGTGAACTCCCTGATGTTCAAGCTGGTTTTAGAAAAGGCAGAGGAACCAGAGATCAAATTGCCAACATCCTCTGGATCATGGAAAAAGCAAGAGAGTTCCAGAAAAACATCTATTTCTGCTTTATTGACTATGCCAAAGCCTTTGACTGTGTGGATCACAATAAACTGTGGAAAATTCTGAGAGGGATGAGAATACCAGACCACCTGACCTGCCTCTTGAGAAATCTGTATGCAGCTCAGGAAACAACAGTTAGAACTGGACATGGAACAACAGACTGATTCCAAATAGGAAAAGGAGTACGTCAAGGCTGTATATTGTCACCCTGCTTATTTAACTTCTATGCAGAGTACATCATGAGAAACGCTGGACTGGAAGAAACACAAGCTGGAATCAAGATTGCTGGGAGAAATATCAATAACCTCAGATATGCAGATGACACCACCCTTATGGCAGAAAGTGAAGAGGAGCTACAAAGCCTCTTGATGAAAGTGAAAGAGGAGAGTGAAAAAGTTGGCTTAAAGCTCAACATTCAGAAAACGAAGATCATGGCATCTGGTCCATCACTTCATGGCAAATAGATGGGGAAACAGTAGAAACAGTGTCAGACTTTATTTTTTTGGGCTCCAAAATCACTGCAGATGGTGATTGCAGCCATGAAATTAAAAGACGCTTACTCCTTGGAACAAAAGTTATGACCAACCTAGATAGTATATTCAAAAGCAGAGACATTACTTTGTCGACTAAGGTACGTCTAGTCAAGGCTATGGTTTTTCCTGTGGTCATGTATGCATGTGAGAGTTGGACTGTGAAGAAGGCTGAGCGCTGAAGAATTGATGCTTTTGAACTGTGGTGTTGGAGAAGACTCTTGAGGGTCCCTTGGACTGCAAGGAGATCCAACCAGTCCATTCTGAAGGAGATCAGCCCTGGGTGTTCTTTGGAAGGAATGATGCTAAAGCTGAAGCTCCAGTACTTTAGCCACCTCATGCAAAGAGTTGACTCATTGGAAAAGACTCTGATGCTGGGAGAGATTGGTGGCAGGAGGAGAAGGGGATGACAGAGGATGAGATGGCTGGATGGCATCATGGACTCGATGGACGTGGGTCTGAGTGAACTCCGGGGGTTGGTGGTGGACAGGGAGGCCTGGCGTGCTGCGATTCATGGGGTCGCAAAGAGTCAGACACGACTGAGCGACTGAACTGAACTGAACTGAAGCTGTTTATTCTTATTCTCAAGAGATCCAAATACCATTCCAAAGTGGAGATGAAGATCGTGTGAGCAGACCCTACCTTTATTTTATTTAACTGTACTTCCATGTTCAAAAATGAGTATGGTGGAACTCAAATAAAACTCAACAATGTCTTTTCATTTTTGAGTTTAGAATACATTATTTTCATGTGAATCATCAAGGTTGTTAGGTCAGTTAAATGGATCCATTTTAAAAACACATTTATTACAACCCAGATTTATTGCAACCCAGCATAATGGTTGGGGTCTAAGAGGAACCTAAGTGATGTCCAAGTGAAAAGTGCAATTTCCTACCACTCTGCAGATGCTTAAAGCAGAATTCATGATCCCAATATCCCTACACATGTGCCAGGAAATATATGACCAAAAATCCTCAATGTGGCATAAAGGCGGGAATAATAAAGTTAAAGCAGGCAGTTTTAGCAGGAAAGTTTTTCAGAACTAAGTCCTCGCAAGGTAGACCAACAGGTAAAAGACCAATTCTTCTCAGCAAAATATTTACTCAGTGTACTGTTTCTCAGTGTCATCCACAGGGTGGCGAAGAAAGCCAACAGAAGATGTGTGTTGGTTTAAATAGCAAGAAGAGAGACATTTCTATGGTGGCAAGTTATCAGAACAGCAAGTGAGCACGCAGATGTATCAGAAGCCAAATCAAAAGGTTCAAATGCTTACTCCATTGTCAGCCGTTAGAAAAATTATTTGCTCACTCACAGTATCCTCCTCTGAATCATGGGGATAATAATATGACCTATTTCAGAGGCTTGTTGGGAGGATTAAAGCAATTAATATAGTTGAAGTACTTAGAATTGTTCCTGGCATAAGGCGACTGGGCTTCTGTGGTGGCTCAGATGGTAAAGAATCTGCTTGCAATGCAGGAGACCCGGGTTTGATCCCGAGTTGGGAAGATCCTCTGGAAGAAGTCTTGGCAACTCACTCCAGTATTCTTGCCTGGAGAATCCCATGGACAGAGGAGCCTGACAGGCTACAGTCCACGGGGTCGCCAAGAGTCGGACACAACTGAAGCAAATAACAGAGGGTGACTGTGTCCTAAATGTTATAGATAACTACGCCTTAAAAACTAGAGAGCAGTCAAAACAAGAAGTTATGAAACTCACACATAGAGTGTGAGAAATATCAATAACCTCAGATATGCAGATGACACCACCCTTATGGCAGAAAGTGAAGAGGAGCTAAAAAGCCTCTTGATGAAAGTAACATATAGAGTTAGGCAGCACTGCAAGGATTACAGTACTTTGCTGAACTTACAAAGACATTAGATGTTTCACATTCTACTTTGAAAGGCATGAAGCATCTTTCCTGAGAAAATGCTCAGAGTTATACACCAAAGAGAGGGATCAAAAAGCCTCCAGGTGATTCACCTTTGAGGATTATGAAGTTCTCCCATTATGCCTTTAGCTGAAGTGTTTTCTGCTTTCCTGAGTGTGTGTTTGCATTAAGTTAGACTTTCATTTTACTTATATAACCACAAATTCCACCTGTAATGAATGCATGTATTGAAACACACTTTCACAAAAGCAGTAGACACATCATTCCAAGTTCATGAATTCAGATTCTTCCTCACTGCAGACAACCACCACTGTTCCTTTGAATCCATAGTATTAATAAATACCTTTTTATGGAGGTATGAACTCAGAGCATTATGTTCTATTCATCCCCCTAAACATTTTACTTAGATAATATTAATGAAGATCGAAAAGAAAATTAGTCACAAAGGCAGAATCACAAAGTGCATTTCTTTGTGCTGATATGTGAGTTGCCTCTAGTAACCAAAGATCAATCCCAAGTGAAGAACAATAACCTCAACTGTGGGGAAGCAGCCAGGACTCTCAGCTTTGGAGGGTTGCATGGGTGGGGGAATTAGTTAAAAAAAACTTACTTCTTCTTCTACCCTTAATCCAGTAGAAAATAACTCTTCCAACTAACCATGGGTTAGGAGATGAATTTATATCATGGTAAGATATTACTTATTATCCAAAAGTCAACTTTAAAGTATATCATTTATTCACACACACACACACACACACACACCCCCAGAGACATTGCAGCTGTGATTCCAGAGCACCAAAACAATAAGAATATCACAATAAAGTGAGTCACAAGAAATTTCTGCTTTCCCAGTGCATGTGAAAGTTATATATTACATTATACCATAGCCTGTTAAGTGTGCAATAGTATTATGTCTAAAAAATATATACATACCTTAACTTAAAAACACTGTATTGTCAAAAAATGCTAACCGTCATCTATCTGACAATGCAGAGTTGCCATGAACCTTCAGTTTGTCAGGAAAAAAAGAATGCAGAGTGTCTGTGGAGCACAATAAAAGGAAGCATGCCTGTACACTCTTCCTTACATTTACACACAGTCAGCCCTCTATACCTGCAGGACCCACACCAATGACTGATTGAGTCCACAGGCGTGGAAACTGTGGCACAGAGGGCACACTGTGCTTCAGCATCTTACATCCAGGACTTGACCAGCCACATCCACATGGGTTTTGGTACCTGTTGGGGCACTAAGTGCTGCTAAGTCACTTCGGTCGTGTCCAACTCTGTGCCACCCCATAAACGACAGCCCACCAGGCTTCCCCATCCCTGGGATTCTCCAGGCAAGAACACTGGAGTGGGTTGCCATTTTCTTCTCCGATCAAGGGATGATGACTGTACATAGAAACCACTATCAAAGGGTCAAAGTAGGCAACCTTAACCGGTCCCTTAAGCAAATATTTGCAAAAAATAAAAATAAAAAAGATTCAGTTTTTTTTTAAGTGTAAGCAAAATTCATCTTCCATCATGGGAGGGCATCCAGTCTCTTCATCCATTTAATAAGTTTTGAAGAAAGAGTTCCTTTCCTTGAATATATATTTCCTTTGTTTGATTTTATGAAACATCTTCCTGCAAAGCTATTGATGTATACATTGAATACAATACAACAAATTCCACTAAATACTGGCATTGAACCATTTTAATATGTGTTTAGACTGTTTCAAGGAACAAATAAGACCCAAGTAGTAGTCTTTCTCATTCAGATCTCCAGCCAGCCAGTTCATTTCCGTAGTTTCACCAACATCAGATATGGGGTTGTGCCTTCAGTCTTCAGTTCACTGTAGAAAAGATCACACAATTATCAAAACCGGGCACATAAAACTTTATTGTTATAGTTGGAGTATCACCACCATTACCATCACCACTGCTGCTGTACTGCCAAGGCTCTGTTAATTGCTTCAGCCTGAGAAATGATGGTTAATTGATTGATTCTAGTTCCCCATGAGACACAGCAGAAAGCATGTTATGGAAGCCTTGTTGTTGTTTAGTTGTTAACTTGTGTCTGTCTCTTTGTGACTCCACAGACTGCAGCCCGCCAGGCTCCTCTGTCCATGGGATTTCCCAGGCAAGAGTATTGGAGTGGGTTGCCATGCCCTCCTCCAGGGAATCTCCCAACCCAGGGACCAACCCACATCTCCTGCATTGCAGGTGGATTTTTTACCACTAATCCACTAGGGAAGTCCTACAGAGGCATTACCTTATGTAAATGCATCCAGCTGTAAGAGGACAGGGCAAGGAAGAGGGAGAGTGTATTTGCCCTTCTACTCAGTGAAGACATGCACCAGAGTGACTCGAGCTGGCACACATAAATCAACTGTTCCCTCAGAATGTTTTAGTTCTGTGGGTTTATCATAGCTTAAACTTCTCAGTGTGTGAATCTAGTTTAATATATATATACAAATATATGCACATATTTATATGCATACACATTGATATCTGTGTGCACACATATACATATATATATTTTCATGCATATTTTATTGTTGCTCTTTTGCTATTTTCAAACAACCTGATCGTTAATATCCAGAAGACCATTCCTCTGGTGTTCAATTCGAGAAACATCTATATGTTTTAATGCTTGAAAAAAATTCCTTGTTTTTTGTACTTATTGAAAAACAACACAGAACTCTATTTCATAAGTGATTTAAAAGATTTGCCAAGATACATTTTAAATGTATGTGATTCTTTTTTTCCTTGCAAGAATGGCCACTTTTATATTCCAGTTCCTCCCTAAAGGTATAATTCCATTTTATTTTGGTGACTCTAGATTTACCAAACCATACTACCAGTTACATTCTCAAATAACCAATTGGTCAGATTTCATTTTGCAAATATGAGAGCTACTATTATAGATATATCATTACTATTGGAACTTTATAAAAATCATAAACCAAAGGACATATTCAGTCCAGTTTCCCTGCTTCAATTAGGAGATTTTCCCATTTTGCCTTTCCCAAGTCATAGGAGGAAAAAAGTCTTTAAAACTACCTTTATTAATTAACTGAAGCTAAAGAATTGGCCATAAGAAGTCACTGTCTCAAATTCATCCTCCTTGTACCAGCCCGAGTCTCAACACTCAATACAGTCAATACAGAGACCACTTGTTGCTCCCTCCTCTGCTCCACTCTTGATTCCATTCTCTGCAGGGTCAGAACAGCTGAGACTGGCATGATGCTTCACGACTCCAAGAGAAGGTGCCCAGTAAGGGAGCTAAAGTTGACCATCCTCCCTTCCCTTGCAAAGCCTGGCTTGCTGTTCTCTTTAAGATTTTTTTTATATGGACCATTTAAAAAGTCTTTATTGAATTTGTTCCAATATTGCTTCTCTCCTTTTTTGTTTTGGTTTCCTGGCCATAACGTATACAGTATCTTAGCTCCTCAAGCAGGGATAGAACCTGCATCCCCTCTGTTGGAAGGTGAAGTCTTAACCACAAAACCAGCAGGGAAGTCACCACGTTTGCCTTTCTAGTCTAAACTCTTCATCTCTTCCCCTCATGAAGTGACTTTTTTTTTTTTCCGTTGCTTCTAAAATGTAGGCATTTCACCTAATATTACACTTCTTAGGCTTAATTTTTCTTTATTAGATGTTGCAGGGCTACTGGCCAAAAAAGTTAATAACTTAGCATCTAGGGGCCCAGAGATTTTAGAAAGCTTGATCCCTAACGGCTCCATCTCTAGTCCCTAATTACATACATCATTAGCAAAGTGAAGCATGGTTGCAGGGTGTTTTGAAAAGGGCGATGGATCTGCCTAAATTCCTAGACTGATGCTAATCATAGGGGACCTGATTTCTTCATGTCAGGCACTGTGCAGAAGAGAGTTTCAGAAAATGGGTTTCTGCCCTAGCGAGACCAGACGGGGAAATTTAAAAGCTGCCAGAACAGGAAGTTTTTAATCACTTTCAAAATGATTCATGTAATTACAGACTATGTTTTCTTTTAAGTGATAATTTCATGGAGTATTATGGAAATGAGATTTGAACTCAGAAGTCTTTTTTTTCCACCGACCTGTCGCTTCAGATTGTGTCAACCTTAGAAAGTGATTTGATGGTTTCAGCTATCATTTCCATTGCTTTAGGGGTCATTATCACTGCTTCATTCACTCATTACTAGGTAGTTATTAAAGACACTTGTCCTTAACAATACAGGAAATAAAGTGGAAAATAAAGAACTATTCTTGCCCTCTTGACATTTACAATCTCTTTGATTTGAGATACAGACATGGAAATTTAACTAAATATATACTTTTTATGATTAAAATGCCTATCAATGGCACAGAAAATACAAGCGATGGAGGGACAAGAATGGTAGAGGGGGTAATCTGTACTGTTTGGAGTAAGTGTTGAAGCCAAGACTGGGCTTGCTTTATACCAAAGAGGAAGGAAAAGATACCTAAACTTATTCATTCATTTACTCTTAACATAAGTATTCATGCATGAGCTTTCAGGGATTCAGTCAGTGGTAAGCAAGATCAATACAGTTTCCATTCTCAAAGAACTGGGAGACAGACAGGAAACACAGGATTACATAAGTATTCATGGGTTGGATTCTTACTCAAGTGGGATGAATGTCAAACATGTTCAACAGGGGTCACAAAGTCAGAAGGTGGTGGGGGAAGAAAGGCCTTACCTTGTAGAGACAGCCTTTGATACCTTCATCCTAGGAGTTTCAGGCCAGAGCGCCACCTTGGTTTTTAGTTCTTTGTTCTAAAAATTGAAAAAAAAAAAAAATGTGCAGAGATCACACAGGCAGCACCTTTACTGGTCCCACGCTCAGTAATCCTGGTTGACCCACCACCTACATCCCTCCTTAGCAGTCAATTTGCTGTTCCAGTCATTCTGTTAGAACACAGAACATAAGCTAGTTGAGAGTCCCTAAATATCACTTCCAAAAACACACACCTTGAAAAATGCCTAGTTTACCAAGGGATTCAAATTTCGTATTTTGGCTTAGCTTCTGAAATTCAACAGCTGAACTCTGTTTCATTTTTCAGTTTCTTTTATATGGACAGATGCAAAGAACTTCATGAAAGAACTTTATTAAAGAACCTTTTGAAAGATATTCACAATATTGATTACATATTTGTCTTTCTGGTGCAATCTCTTGATTAGAAACTCCATGAACACAGACAGGCACCATCTGTTCTTCCAGTTCATGGAATCCTTAGTCTCAATTTTCTCATCGAAGCCTCTGTTTCTTCCTCTCTATACTAGTGCTAAATGATACACAGCCTGTCTATCTCATATAAGGTGGAAGAAACATAGCATATGGTCATATTTCAAATCTGGATGCGCCCTTGGACTTCCTTGGGTTTACCTGGACCTATAAGACAAGGTGAAATGGGCGAGGTGGAAAAAAGGGATAGAAAAAGGATGGAGGCATAGTTTTGAAAGCATAAGCCTGAGATCAACAGTTTTAACATCCCCTGGGAACCTATTAGGACTGCACATCCTCAATTCCCAACCAAGCCATTGAATCTGAAACCCAGGGTGGCCAAGTGATAGGTTTTAAGATACCTGCTCACATAGGAGAGCCTCCTGGACTGAAGGAGTGGTTTTCAGTGTTGATTGTATATTGAGATTACCTGGGAGATTTACAACCTACTGATGCCTGGGTCCTACATCCAAAGTTTCTGTTTCATTTGGTTGCAGTCAGTGTTCTGGAGGTCTCAAAACTCCACAGGTGATACTAATGTGCAGTTACGATGAAGACCCACTGAACTAAGGAAAGCCAAGACAAGATATGAACTTGGCACATTCTCATCCCTCAGCATCTACATGGAATAACAATGAAAAGATGGAGCAAAATTCTTCCTACATGAATCATTTCACTGTGATATTTCAAGAGTTGAGTGCCTAAATCTCACCCAGGAAAGGTATTTCGAATTTGACAAACTGATGATAAAGGTGTTCCTTGTATAATGGAGACAAATTGAATATACATTCCAAACAAGTGCCTGCATTTATCAGGGCCAAGTACAAGACTGAGAAAAACTCCTTTCTGTACAATACTTTATAAGTCATGAAGTACAACTTGAAACTCAATATCATGATGACAACAAGCACTGGAATAAAAATATTGCTGTGGCTGGACAAGTATGTAGAAATTATTGGGTGTTTTCCCAAACAAACTCCTACTTTCTCAAGTTGTTAGGTTCCAAAAAATACACAAGTGTAAGTGTTATCAATTTAGACTGTCTTTATTTTCACATATTTCAACTTCTGCGGTGATTTATTTCATCAAATAGAATTAGGTCTTTAATTTTTATTCATGGACTTTCATATGCTTTAATTATATCCTTAGTTTACAAAATTATAAATTAATGGCCAGAGTAAGTCCACCATTATTGAGTCTACCCAAGGATAGTTCACTGACACAATTTTCCAGAAGAACTGAATTTTTGCATACTTAAACTGCTAGCAAAACAGTCTTGGAAGTAAATTAAATTTTAGGGATGGTGGTGATTACATAAAGTAGGATACTCTTCAAAGTCTAGAAAATGGAGTAATTTCTTAAGATGCATCTCCATATGAGCAGGTCATTAGTGAAGACGTTAGAAATGCATGAAATGTAAGATAAACTTCAGAGCTGTAAATTAAGATGATGAAGACATGCCAAGTAGAAAGAAAAGTAAATAATTTTGGCAGAGTTAAGCAGAAATTTCCTGTTGAGACTTAAAAGAGGTTTAAAATCCTCAAAGACTGAAATGAAAAAAGAGAGCAGATTTAGATGAGTGAATTTTTATTCCCCTTGTGGGGGGAGAAAAAAAATCCTTGCTAGGTTAGAAAAAAATATTTGTTTTCATGATTCAAAACTCTAGAAAATATAAAAAATATTAATATAATAGCTGTGACAATGGCTCAAATACATATAAATGACCCTGAAAACTTAACATTATTACTATTCATTTCTAAATATATATGCTGAGTATAGAAATAAATATCATTTCTAAATGCATATACCTATGTGTATATTGACACACATGCCTATTTGCACACATACACACACTTATTTGATCACCCAGATAAGTAGATAGTGGGGGAAGAGAAGCATGTGCTTCAAGCCAGGAAGACTTGAATGCAGCTGAGTCATTTTGAACAAGTGTCTTAATTTCTCTGAATCTCAGTTTATTCCCTTAGGGAATGTAGTAATTAATAACTTTCACCCAAAGTAGCTTTGAGGATTAAACAAAATGAAATATGCAGCATGCCTTCAAAGAGACACGTGTGTTGATTATGGATGAGAAAAAGATCTATGGTTTAGAAAGTTGACATCTTTAAAAGGATTGTTCAGCTCTGGTGATCAATTTTTCATAAACAGAATCAGCTCACACTGTTATTTCAAAATAGGTCATGATCTTAAGTTTGTAATGCAAGACAGGACACCCCTTCACATGTCACTCCAGTTTAAGACCTTCATAACAAAGTGCTGACCAGGGCTAGACTAGAAACAGGCTCACTCCAGCTCAACCACTCACTCTATTCAGGTACCTAGTTCAAGACCACAGGCTCAGAGACGCCCTTCCTGATGCCCATCACTTTGTAACTGCCGCATTGTTTTGCTCTTCTTGGAGCAGTTACCCCTCCCTAATTGAGCTGTGCTTTATTTGTTCATGTATTTATTGTACACATCTTCAATTAAAATAAAGCTAGATGAGATCAGGACAGTCTGTCCTGTTTATACCATATATCTACCTCTTGGAACATTTCCTGGTACATCATAAACACACAAAACTACTTGCTGAATAAATAAATTAATGTGGCTTGAATGAGTTTTATTAAAGCTGAAATGGGCATTATAACATTCCCTGCAGGGCAGGAAACTATTTACCTGCTGAAGATAATACATTTCAAAATCACAAAGACATTCATCAATACCGCTATAATTTGAAGACTTTTTATGTAAAAAAGTGTTAAAAAATAGTAGTTTGACTCAGCTTCATACAGAGAATCTTAGGCAGTACTGAGAGATGCTGTCTCATCACTGTGGAGTTTTCTTAGAGAAGAGGCTATAGGAATGGCAGCCTTGTATAGACGGACTGCACGCAACCAAGAAGTTTCATGAAGGGAGTGCAATCTGTTGCTTCCTCCTATTACACTGAATGACTAGTCAGCAATTATTTGCTAAATTTGAGGATATGGAAGCAATACAATGGGAACAATACATTTTTCTGGTTTGACTATTACACCAAAAGGCCAATTGGCCTTAGTAGTATATGGATTGCCAGGTTACTTAGGACAATAAAATTAGCTTTTGGGATGATGCAAATAGAGACACAACTAAAGAACATAAGATTGGCTTAGAAGCAGTAGCACCACTGATGCCCTGACTCTGTGAAGAGGGCTGGCACTTCATTAGGGATGACCAGAGCCTAACACCATAACGAAAGATCAAAGAAAGACAACAACCTCTCCAGCTGAAAGGTACTACAGATTATGATGGGATTCCCGGGTAGCTGAAATGGTAAAAGTCTACCTGCAATGCAGGAGACCCAGCTTTGATCCCTGAGTTGGGAAGATACCCTGGAGAAGGAAATGGCCACCCACTCCAGTATTCTTGCCTGGAAAATCCCATGGATGGAGGAGCCTGGCAGGCTACAGTCCACGGGGTCGCAAAGAGTCAGACATGACTGAGTCGTCGCCGAGTGACAGATTATGATAATTAAAGCAGAAGGAGCCAAACAGGCAGACACACCACTGGAACGGATTCCCAGTATAGAAATTTAGCCTAGGATACACAGGCGTTTCACTTAATGAAGGAAGGCCAGACTGCTCAATAGGGAAACAACTAAAACATTAGATCCCTACCTCACACCTGACCGCTTTGAAGTACAGATAAACTTGGATCGGAGGGAGAATCCCAGCTCAAAATGGGAAACTGAACACTTATGTTTTTCATCTCAACTTTCTTAGATTTCATTAAAACAACAGCAAAGGATTTTTAAATATTGAAATCCCTTAAAAATAAAGAGGATGAAAAAGAGGGCTATTAGCAGGTCAGAAATGTCAGAACTGAAAGACTGAAAGCGTGCTGAAAGTGCAGCTGTGGCCGCTGAAGGAGATGTCTGATCCAGCAGACACAGAAAATTGGAGCACGTATCAACAATCTTCAAGATGGATCTGGTCTTTGAGTTACCAATTCTGTTTCTAAAACTTTATCTTCAGGAAGGAAGCAATTATACAAATAATCAGTAAAATACTCGTACAAGTACGTTGAGTTCATTGCTGTTTACAAAAGCTATCCTGGAAAGCAATCCAACAGTAGGGATGAATTAGATTATTTCATAACAGTACAGTGGAAACTTTGGTACAGTGGAAACATTAAAAGGATAATGTTAATTTAATTTGACTGGTAAGCAAAGACCTTCTTGTTATACCTTAGAATGGCCTAAAGGCCTTTCATGATCTAACCCCTTAGATTAGAAGCACCCACAATGGCCTCCTGTCTGGCTACCTGACATGCCCTACCACCCAATTTCCACAAAGTTCACACTGAAATTGATTTTTCTAGAGAGAGTCTTCCTACCCACCAATCTAAATGGTCCACATATACTCCTCCACCCCGGTGTCATTGCCCAGAGCATCTTATCCTTTTCCTGCAGAACCTTTCCATGATACTGTTAGTTACATGTTAATGTATTTCTATCTGTCTCCTTCACTAGATAGTACATTCCAGAGAGCAAGGCTCACGTCTATTTTGTTTAACACTGTTTTCCCAAACTTAGTGCCAACACCACAGTACCCACTCAACGAGAATTTACAGACTTAATTACAGAATTAACAACATGGAAAAAGTTGATGAAACAAAAGTTTACAATAAAATGGTGTCATATATAGTCTGTATCTTTAATATATGCACACACGTATGTAACAGGCACAAAATTCCAACAGAAATAGAGATATACATAACCGTGCTGAATAACTGCCCATGGGCAGTATATTTGAGTGATTTCTTGTTATATTTGCTTATCTGTCTTTCCTACTTTGTACAGGATGAATGAACGTATGTTAGTTATGTCAAAAGAGAAAAATAGTTATTAAAATAGATTAAGAGAAAATATTTTATAGATAACATTTGCCAAAGCTTACTATGTAAGAAAAGCTGTGAGGAAATACCTTCAGAGACATTTCTTCGGAGGAAGAGGCTCTAATGTGACCTGAATCACATCACCGGATGTAAACCGACAAGCAGTTACGGGTGCTTGAGTGGACATCGATCTGAGCCAACTATTCCACAATCACTACATTTTTCAGCACCACAGAGCTATGAGCCTCAAGCAAGCAGTCCCTGATAACCTAGATTAGGTGAGAATCTAAGGAAAACCCAAGATTCCATGAGCTCACCCTCTAGAATAAAGACAACAGTGGTCCTCTAGGAAGGCAGAAATGGCAAGACAGGGAGATGGCTACAAGACTTAAGGTGCAAAATATTTATGGCCTCTCTATGTTACGGTGACTTTTTTCCTTCTGTTTGAGGAAGCAGAAAGGATGTGAAGGTGTGAGGAATGGTGAGGCGTGTGCTGGGAGTCGGGTCCCCGCGCTCCTCTCTGGCCTGTCCGGGGGAGCAGCACAGCTCCAAAAGACAAGGAGGTTTCCACGGAAGGCAGAGCATCTCTGTTTTTCACAGAATAGCACAGCATGACACACAGAGGGTCCACAATACCGAGGGACGAAGTAGAAAAGGTGAGTAGGCCCAGGCGGCCCGTGAAGAGTCACTCAACAGAGACAGGAGGGGTGACACTGCGCACCAAGCGAAGCTGGGAGGGAGGCACAGGCGTCCTCAAGCGCTCCAACGACCACGAGGCTTTTCTGTGCTTCCTGCGAGTGGGGGCAGCGGGGGAACACCACCAGCCTAGGGCTGCAGCTGAACGCCTAAAAAGGGCTTCCCCATCAAGAGGGGACGCAGTGAAGTTGCTCAGTCGTGTCCGACTCTTTGCGATCCCATGGACTGTAGCCTACCAGGCTCCTCCATCCATGGGATTTACCGGGCTAGAATACTGGAGTGGGTTGCCATTTCCTTCTCCAGGGGATCTTCCCGACTCAGGGATCAGACCCGGGTCTCCCGCATTGCAGGCAGACGCTTTACCGTCTGAGCCACGAGGGAAGCCAGCCCAAGACGGGATGAGTGGGCAGAAAATCACGGTGTATCACAGTCAATTATAGATTCATGATAAGTTTTAAAACACTGAAACATAAGTAAATTTCTATTAGGTTCTTGAAGTCAGTGAGCCCTGAGGCAAAGCTTGCATGCCCTGATGGATGTGGATGAAGAAAGAGAAGGAGAGAAGACATCTCAGGATGTGGGGAAAGAAGAAGACAGCAAACCTGACTCTCTGGCTGAGCTGATCTCACACAAGAGGGCACTTGACCAAGCTTCTAATTCAAGTCTACATGGAGAGATAGTACCACTGATTTCCCCAAGAGAGAAAGGATTTCTGAAAATTTGAATGAACCTTTAACAATGACTTAATATTGATGTGTGTTCAATCACTCAGTCGTGTCCAACTCTGCAACCCCAGGGACTGTAGCTGGCCAGGCTCGTCTGTCCATGGGATTCTCCAGGCAAGAATACTGAAGTGGATTGCCATTTCCTTCTCCAGAGGATCTTCCCAACCTAGGGATTGAACCTGGGTCTCCTGCATTGCAGGCAGATTCCTTACCATCTGAGCCACCAGGAAAGCCCAAAGTATTGATAATAAATAATTATTAAGAGTACATCCCCAGCAAAGCTCTAATTCTTATGCATAGAAGATGAACACACATTCACAAAAAGACACTCATAGACAGACACAGACACCTGCATTCACACAAAGACACAGACAATCACAGTCACACAGACAATCACACAGTCACACACAATCACACAGACACACACATTCACATACAGACATACTTGGACATAGTGTCACACCGGTACACCATCACACAAGGAACTCACACACAGGCATGTCACATACACACAGAGGACACAGTCATATACAGACTCACAGATACACTGAACATACACACACTCACTTTCACACTGAAATATACAATAGAGGCCCTCCTTACCTGGGCTTCCAGTATGTTAACTTTTTCTTGCAGATCTTCAATTCTCTTATCTTGTTCTTTTAAGTTATTTTTTAAGGCCTCTATCTAAGAATTGAGAAATAGAAATGAAAAAATCTTGCCAGACAATGAAGAATAGTTCCTTAAGTTAAAAATTGTGCCGGTTTCTGTGGTCAAATAATGTTTATCAAATAAACAAAATTAAATCCCGAGCATTAGCAGACTCAGCAGGCTACAGAAAATAGCAGGACAGATTGGCACCTGGGGACAAGAAAGCACACAGCTGGTGCGATTAAACATTTTAATCTTTAGAAAACCCGTTTAAGCCAAGCTCAGCAGGATGCATCCTGTAGGAAGCAACCCGGGTCCTTGTCTGTGACTCGGTCCCATAATGCTTTCCTCCTGCAGAAGCAGAGGCCAGTGGACATGGCGGAAAGCCACAGCCTGGCACAGGGCGACTCCCTGCAGCAGAGATCTGGTCAACCAGACGCATGTAAGGTGAGCCCACTTTGCTCTGGAAGAACATCTGCTAAGAGGCAACGTGGGGATGATGGGGAGGTGGGGTGATGAATTCCAGGATGATGCCGTGAGAGAGGAAGCATGTGGATTCCAAGGCCACTTCTGCCATTTAACTACTGTGGACCTCAGCCTTCCCATCTATAAAATAGGATGCCCCCTCCATCCTCCCTGGCTCTCAAATTGCCACGACTCAACTCTCTGGCCTTTTGGTGAGATCTAGCCAACCAAGTACAAATGCTGCAATTGTATTAGAAAGTCATTTGCGTTATTTGGAAGGACTCCATTTAGAAACAAATATCATATAGCAAACAAAAATGAAGGTCTGGTTTTAAGTCTAAAGCAGATCAATATAAATATTGACATAAATTGACTGTGCAATTCACCATCCATCTGCCTGCCATCACAATGACCTCTTTCACTTGCTGAGATGTTTCCAGTGAAGAAGGGCCAGAACACATCCCTGTGCTACCCCCTATGTAAATTAACCGTTTTTCATGAAATAATGAAAACAGATCATTTCTTCCCTAAGAAGGCTGAATCTCTTAATCTAAAAAATCTTCTAAAGAACAGTGTACATTACCTGGCTCAGAACACTGTAAAAAAAAAAAAAAATCACTGAAACCTCTAAAGAGTAAATATAATTTCCCAAATATGTTCACTGAGAACATCACAGGTGTGGGCAAAGGGACAAAAGAGGACACTGAAAAGAGAGCCATGTCTCATGGGAATAAAAAGGAAATGTCAGTGGGGAGAAGGATCTCAGTTGCAGAGTCCAGACAAGGCGCGTGTATTTGGTCTTCTCACTGTAAACATACCATCTGCCAGAGAAACACACTTGATTAACCTGACCTCCTGGATGACACTGCGCAGGTTCTGATGCTGGGAGTGAATCACAAACTGCAGATGTGAGATCTGCTCCTGGAGGAGGGAAATCTCCTTTTGAAGATCCTGGCAACTAGAAATGCAAAGGAAAAAGGAAAGATTTGCTAATGCATTATACCGCTATTTTTACAGCTGTGCCACCTAGCTCTCCTCCTACACTACTCTCCTACTGGGCAACGTGCCTGTAGGATGCCTTACGCCAAACAAGACACATGAAGACAAACAGCCACGAAGCAGCCTCTGATTAGCTCAGACATGAACTTGAATGTGAAGATCAGTTCATGTCAAAAGCTCCTCTGGGGCCACCTGTGACTTCCCTCCTTCCAGCAGGTAGCTGAGTCAAGTTGGACTGAGCCAGATGAAGCACTTATGTAACTGATCTGTCTCACCTGTGAGAGCACCCATAGGCCTAGCAGCCATAACAGACAGATAATTACTGGGATAGTAGGATTAGAACACAGGGCCAGGAATTTTCATATATATCAGAAACCAGTTTTCAGGGATACAGGGTTTAATATATGTAGTGAATTGCCTGTGTTTGCCTTTTAGGGGAGGAGGAGGAGTTACTTGTTTTTGTTAGTTTAACTACCTGTAAATAAGGCAAGAAAAAAAATTAAATTCTGGCTAATATTTTGAGTGCATATCAACCTTGGTGAAGAAAGATGAGTGAAGTTTGAATTTAGATTATTCATCCTTTCCCAAAGCTCCATTTAGGTAGCTGGTATTGATTATACAGCTTTGACTATTTCTCTTCTTTTCACTATTATGAGAGTTTGAGGCAAAACGCCTTGTGGCAAGACCACCAGACTTGGGAGCATTGTGACTTTGGAATCACACTATCTTTCTAAGCCTCAGTACAACAGATATAATAATCCTTACCTTTACAGCACTACAAGACTGCATGGTACACTTTAAGAGGTAAAGTGAATGTACTTTTGGAAAATGAGTTTTTACAAAGTACTATTTTATTTTAGCGTATTATGGCTTTACAATTAGTAGCCAAGATCCTAGGCAATCACAATTCTGACTTTTTATAGTCTGCAAATATCACAAAGGTCATGGAAATTCATGTGACACTACAGAACTTGTTCTTATTTTTAAAAAAGAGTTTCCATTGTTTTACATCCTGTGCTAAAACATTGCTTCTCAAACTTAGTATGTATTGGAAGATCTTATTAAATTGTCAAGAATCTTACTAGATGCATACTTTGACCCAACAAGCTGGAGTAGGGTCTGAGAGTGCTGCAGTTCCAACACGCTCTAGGTGTTCCAATGATTTTGATGGTCCCTGAGCCAGCCTTTGAGTGCTCTGAGTAGGATAGTACTAAAAACTATGGTTCACCCAATAATGTTTAATATATAATAAAGTTGCTTAAAACCAAGTAGCTTTCATGCAACTTGCAATATTTAAGACAATCTTAATTTTCCCCTTGTTCAGTCTTGTTTAAGAGAGTTTTAAAAAGAGTTTGTTTTACTGTAGAAAAAATTGCTATAGAAAAAACTATAGTAATGTTTGCACAAGTACAAATGATGTATAAAGATAGCCATCATTATTTATCCTAAGGAATGAAATAATTTCTACTAAAAGTTCTGTACAATTACATACTATATATATGTCATAAAATACACATAAAATATAGTTTATTATTGTCCACAACTTTAAAAATGGAAACAATCTAAATGTTCATCTACAGAAGACTGATAAAACTAATTATGCTATAACCACACCACTCTTATTTTACATTTACGTATATACAGCAGAGATAGACCAACAGACAAATTATATCAAAGATGATGTTACAGAATATTATTTTAAAAAGATGGTATTTTCAATAAATGATATGATAACTGGATACTCACAGGAAAAAAAGAAAAAGATTAATCCTAACCTCACCTCATCAGAAAGTGAAGAAGAACTAAAGAGCCTCTTGATGAAAGTGAAAGAGGAGAGTGAAAAAGTTGGCTTAAAGCTCAACATTCAGAAAACGAAGATCATGGCATCTGGTCCCATCACTTCATGGCAAATAGATGGGGAAACAGTGGAAACAGTGCCTGACTTTATTTTGGGGGGATCCAAAATCACTGCAGATGGTGATTGCAGCCATGAAATTAAAAGACGCTTACTCCTTGGAAGGAAAGTTATGACCAACCTAGACAGCATATTCAAAAGCAGAGACATTACTTTGTCAACAAAGGTCTGTCTAGTCAAGGCTATGATTTTTCCAGTGGTCATGTATGGATGTGAGAGTTGGACTATAAAGAAAGCTGAGGGCCAAAGAATTGATGCTTTTGAACTTTGGTGTTGGAGAAGACTCTTGAGAGTCCCTTGGACTGCAAGGAGATCCAACCAGTCCATCCTAAAGGAAATCATTCCTGGGTGTTCACTGGAAGGACTGATGTTGAAGCTGAAACTCCAATATTTAGGCCACCTGATGCGAAGAGCTGACTCATTGGAAAAGACCCTGATGTTGGGAAAGATTGAAGGCAGGAGAAGAGGACGACAGAGGACGAGATGGTTGGATGGCATCACCAACTCAATGGACATGAGTTTGGGTAAACTCTGAGAGTTGGTGATAGACAGGGAGGCCTGGTGTGCTGCAGGTCATGGGGTTGCAAAGAGTCGGACATGACTGAGTGACTGAACTGAACACTTCATCAAAAAAAAAAATTCTATGTAAGATAAAACTGGGGACCGCAAAAATTTAAGAAGATAATATAGAAGAGTATTTTAATGAATTTGGAATAGAGAAAGATTGTTAAAATCCTGGATTGGCAAAAAAGTTCATTTGGGTTTTTTCATATGAACTTTTTGGCCAACCCAACAGGACTCAGAACAGTATTAACTGCAAAGGAAAAGACTAATAAGTTTGACTAGACAAAAACTTAAAACCACTGATCATCAAATGAAAGCTAATCAGATAGCCTCAGAATCTCAGTAACGTAAATGACTAATGAAGGCACTGTATCCAGAATATATAAAGAGCATCCATAAATCAAGGGCACGGGAACTCAGCAGAAAAATTAGGAAGTGACTTGAAGCACTTCACAAAAAGGATGAGGTGTGGATTTATGGATCAAAGAGGCACAGAAGGCAAACAGAAATCTGGCCAATAGCTGGTGCTAAACTGCTCCAGAGAGAAGAGGGAAAAAGAGAAAAGAAAAGAGGGAAAGAGCAGTCAGACTCAGGACTTTCCTGGGGGACAACGAGAAAGAACTTGGATGCTTTGCACAGCCAGGCTGGCTTTAAAAATTCGTAAAATGTGAAAATACTGTGTATTAGTAAAGGTAAGTATTCAAAATGGTCTGATTTTATCTTATGATGACCCAGAACTTGAAGACCAAATGCGAAAAGTGTTTAGAAGGATGGGGGTAGGTAGATATGCTCCCCAAAATTTAAAACTCAGGAACTTTCCCTGTGTATTTCACAGGAATATTACTATTAAGCTCATCATAGATAAATAAAAATCAAAAATAGGTCTTAAGATGGAAGAAAAGTGTTTCTGGAAGCACTCTTGAAACCGTAGGGCTTTCAGAATTATCTGCATCATACACTAGAACAGTGATTAAAGGACGTTGCAAAAAAAATCTCCCTTAAGCTTCTTCAATAAATATAAAACCCAGTCATCCATTTAAGGTCTTTAAATGTGAGAATATACTAAATAAGCCACCATTTGAGCTCCCTTTAATCACTGTTATTTATCTTTCAGTTGAAGCACTCAGTCTTAATATTAAGATGTACTAAAGCAAAATATCAAGAAGAAATCTAACATAGACCAGGCCTAGGAAAGGAGGACAAATGTCTGTATCCAGGATTTATGCTGCCTCCCAATGACTCAATATAAATACAAACTCAGTATTGAAATTATTGAAAAACTTCCAGGAAGATTCAAAAGATATGGTTTTCCCCCATTCTTCCCAGTAAGTACAATCCCAAACCTGAACATTATATATAAACAAAAGCAAGAAGAAAGATAGGGCTTCCCAGGTGGCTCAGTGGTAAAGAATCTGCCAGCAGGATGCAGAATGCTTGGGGCTGGTGCACTGGGATGACCCAGAGGGATGGTATGGGGAGGGAGGTAGGAGGGGAGTTCAGGATTGGGAACACGTGTACACCCGTGGAAGATTCCTATTGATGTATGGCAAAACCAATACAATATTGTAAAGTAAAATTAAAAAAAAATTTTAACTGAAATTAAAAAAAAGAGAAAAAAAAAAAGGAATGGGCATCCTGCAGGCTGGCCTCTTACTCCTCAGGCTCCTATCCCTTTCCAGATCCTGCCTCCTCCTTCTCCAACGGTGCTTTAATAAACATAGTTTCTGAAAAAAATAAAATAAAACAAAAAACCTAGTGGAAACTTTCTATGTATCTACATAAACTTGTACAGCTTAATCAGAGTATCATGCTCCTTGGTCTTCGCCTGGAATTAAACAAAATAAAGCTGTTAATACTGAAGACACACGTTCAATTCCTGGGTCAGGAAGATCCCCTGGAGGAGGAAATGACAACCCACTCCAGCATTCTTGCTGGGACAATCCCATGGGCAGAGCAGCCTGGCGGGCTACAGTCCATGGAGTTGCATACAGCTGGACACAACTGAGCACGTGTGTATGTAAGAAAGATGGAGAGAAAAGGGAAGACCGGTGCGGGACCCTGGGATCCAGGGAACAACGTGAGGATGAGTTCCCAAGGCTTTCTCTTTGAAGATCCCAGACTTGGAGCTGAGAAAGTCCACAGCCTGGGAATGGCAATGGCAGCAGACTAAAAGCCCCAATTAAAGGAGAGGAAAATCTTGGCTCTATCCTGATGAAGAAGGGAACTGAGGACGCTCCCTCAATGTACCATGGAGAGAGGGTGAGCAAAGCGCCATTTCTGGTCTTCTTCATGATAGATTCCTTACTGTGCAAGAAAGGAAGTTAACCCTCTCTTTAACTTGCAGAAACGTGAAAACACACAGTTTTGTCTTTCGTAACATGGGATGACTGTACAATAAGCACCAGGCGAGAAGCAAACCCTCAGTCTCCCTGTCAGCCGATGTCTGCCAAAGATTTGGTCAAAGGAAATTGAGTTTATGGAGGACGGTCTCTCCATCCAATTGTCAGAATACTTTAAATCTATTCAGGAGTTAACTTCCACCATCCTAGGTAGCATTATTGAACCTTCTCATAGACTTCTCCCTGTGAGTATGGCTTTGATCGAATTATTCTCTGCCATCATGCTATCTGTTTTAAAAGCATTTTGTGAGGTACAGCATCTGTGTTTACTGTAAGGATTCAGTTGAACACATTGTTCATGGTGCTTTCTATGAGCTAATCCTAGAAGTCGTTCTCTCTTCTCTTATAGGCATATTTGTTTGAAAAGAGACTTCTCCCAAAGAACTGGTTGGTTTTAGTCACATGGACATGGTGAATCACAAAACTAATCACAGTTTCCTCATGGGGTTGGCTGCTAAAAAGTTTAAACTTTGTAAGGAGGTGTATAGCACTTCATGGTACACATTTTGTGGACTAACCCCATTATCTCCTGCTCTTCTATCTCCTTGATTTCCTCATCTAATTTACTTCCAGTTAAAGGATTGTTATGTTATGTAGTTTTTGTACACAGTCTTACATTTCTTAGAATTCAGGGGACATAAATATATAATTACAAAGAGTATGAAGAGCATGATAGTGGCCACATTTACACAGGCTCAGAATATAACACTTTTAAATCCTTGTATAGCATGTAAAGGTCCGTCTAGTCAAAGCGATGGTTTTTCCAGTGGTCATGTATGGATGTGAGAGTTGGACTATAAAGAAAGCTGAGTGCCGAAGAATTGATGCTTTTGAACTGTGATGTTGGAAAAGATTCTTAAGAGTCCCTTGGACTGCAAGGAGATCCAACCAGTCTAGTCTGAAGGAAATCAGTCCTGAATATTCACTGGAAGGACAGATGCTGAAGCTGAAACTCCAATACTTTGTCCACCTGATGCAAAGAACTGATTCAATGGAAAAGACCCTGATGATGGGAAAGATTAAAGGCGGGAGGAGAAGGGTCAGAGGATGAGATGGTTGGATGGCATTACTGACTCAATGGAGATGAGTTTGGGCAAACTCCAGGAAATGGTGATGGATGAGGAAGCCTGACATGCTACAGTCCATGGGGGTCACAAAGAGTTGGACATGACTGAGCAACTGAACTGAAAGAACATTTATTACCAGGGATTAATCCATTATGATATTTAGAGGAATGAAAATTCCAGAGGACATATAAAGAGCTGGGTGCTGAGATACAAGCAGAATGCAGGGAAAGTGGCAACTCAAATTACGTTGCATATATCAAGATGCTGCTGCTTCTGGGCACCTGTCACATATGCAAACACTGGGAACATGAATAATCCAACATGGAGTTCCCACTGGAGAGAGAAGATGGTGAGATCAGTGGCATCCTGGAGCTTCTCTGAAACTGTGAAAGAATCACACTAGAATCTACAGGGACTCAGGTTTCCTGCTGTTTAAGATCTGATGTTTCTTTGGACCTTTATGGAGGCCATCACGAAATGAGAATCCTCAATAGAAGAGAAGATCACAACTGGAAGAACAGGAGAGGCCAGGTCCTTACCTTTCCCAGGTCAGATCACGGCGAAAGAATGAGCTAAGATGTGGGTATAGCTCTGCTCACATTTCAACCAAACTCAGGAATTTCTATTGCTGGTCAAAATCTTCCCGGTTGTCATTTTCCGTGATGGCACTAAGCGGGGTGGGGAGGCTTAAAAGAACCCTCAAAACTACTGTTAGAAACAAAAGTATGCTTTAACACTCAACCACGGGACTTCCCTGATGATCCAGCGTTTAAGACTCTGCCTTGCAAGGCATGGGATGCGTGTTCAATCTCTGGTCTGGAAACTAACATCCCACATGTGTCTAACCAAGCCTGTGCGCTCCAGTGAAAGGTCTGGCATGATGCAACGAAGATTCTGGGTGCTGCCACCAAGACCCAAGTAAATAAATTCGCTTAAAAAAAATGTAACCACATCTTCAAGATACCCTGTTTCCTCCTCTAACAAACGTGCTGTCCCTGAGCAGCTTCTGTAGATACGGAGAAGCCAACACACTCTTTATCTTTACAAACTCCAAACATATTTCCCTGAAGGATACCTCTAAAATGGGCCTGTGTGCTTGTCTGAGATGTCACAGGGCAGAGAGAGAAGCTGGAAAACTGCCTTCTGCTTACAGCCACACAGAGGACCCAGGAAACCAGTCTGAGAGAAGGTCTCTGGAGATTCCTGAGAAAGTCAGTTCTTCTCTATGGAAGAAGGAGCCACAGGGTTTGCTATGGCAATACCAGAGCCTAAATCCCAGCCCTACAAGTTCTGGAAGGCAGAGTAATCTTGACACATCAAGCAACCAATTGGAAGCTCTGTTTATTTCTGGAAGGAAAATGGAAAGATTAAATAAGTGACTGAGGCTACTCTAAAAACTGAAAGGCACACCCACGTGTCAGTGAGTACTGACAGTAGTAGAAATATGGGGTCAACCTTGTTTTTCAGATGCTTCTGCCAAATCTTTTACCTCTTGTTAAAAGTAATTGTGAGGATTAGCTTAATTTAATGATATATACATATCCACATAAGTCTGAGCGCCAAAGAATTGATGCTTTTGAATTGCACTGCTGGAGAAGACTCTTGAGAGTCCCTTGGACCAAGGAGATCAAATCAGTCAATCCTAAAGGAAATCAGTCCTGAATATTCATTGGAAGGACTGATACTGCACCTGAAGCTTCAGTACTTTGGCCACCTGATGTGAAGAACTGATTCATTGGAAAAGACCCTGATGTTGGAAAGATTGAAGGCAGGAGGAGAAGGGGGCAACAGAAGATGAGATAGTTGGATGGCATCACTAGCTCGATGCACATGAATCTGAGCAAACTCCGGGAGGTAGTGAAGGACAGGGAAGCCTGGTGTGCAGCAATCCATGGGGTTGCAGAGAGTCAGACATGACTTCTTTCTTTTTCTAAAAATAAAAAGCTTTTTCTTCTGAATTATAAAAGCTTAAAAGTTATCATCCTCTGAGATGCTTTCTAACATTAGAAATGCCAAGTTACAATATATTATGTCTTTTATCTCTTTATCAAAATGATAGAATGAAGCTCACTGCAATTCAAGAAAGTCATGGCACCTATCTAAACTATCTATGTTTAAGACAGTTATTAATCACCCACCCACCCAGTGATAATTAAATCACCCAAGCCACCAAATCAAATTTGGTGATTTGATTAAATCACCAAATCCACCCACAGCGGCTTCCTGCCCCATAGGGAAACAGGCCTTGAATAAGCGGAGATCACCCACAAGATTGGGAGGGGGCACCTGCCACAGACCACTGGTTGGATGTCCATGTAGGTGTTGTTCAGTGTGTTCGATCTGACCAAAACAGGAAGTAGTATTAGGCCAATCAGAATCTTTTCTCTGGAATTTGAAAGGAAGAGATGGTGGGAAAAGGTAACGAATTATCCCGGAAGAACAAAGAACAACAAAAGAGTGAAGCTGCATAAATAGCACCTTGCTAAGCAGGGTCAACAAAATAACCTGATTTTTCAAATCACGTTAAGTGTGGTCCTCCTATCTTCCCATGAGTACATCTTCTTTACAGCCATATCTATCCAGTCTTAATCTTGAACAGAAATCCTTTATGCTAGCTTAACCAAGTCTCTGTTGCTTTAACCAAAAGAATCTGACTCATACTGATTTCATTTTCTTGTCACTTAGCAAAGTGAATGCCTCCACACACAGCTCGAAGTAACGAGTAAAACAAATATTTGTGATACCTACCATTTATGAAAACTGCACAAGCCAGGACATTCAAATACCTTTCTGGAAACACAAAACATCCATTTCCCTCAAGATATTTTTAAAACGTCAAGAGCTTTTTGAGAGTTCTTCATCATGACAGCTCATATATAACAGAACTGAAAGAACAGATCAGTTTGGTTTCTAAAATGGTTACATTTTTGGCTCAAACACTGACAAAACCTACTATCCAGAAAAACAAAACAAAACAAAACTATTTTTAAAGGGAAAAAATCAAACAAATTGTCTATACTTTTCATGGAAGGCACATTGCACCAACTGTAGTTTTACAGCATGGAAAAGCTCTCTTTGGAAAAAAAGAGAGGTAAGCCAAAAATTTACTTAGAGTTAAATTATGAGTAAATACAAGTAATTTCAAAGGTTTATGGATATTTTCCATAGTATTTTCTTCCTTATCTACAGAGATGTGTGTAGGTTGCTGTGTTGTGCTCAGGCATGTCTGCCTCTCTGCAACCCCATGGACTGTAGCCCGCCAGGCTCCTCTGTCCAAGGGATTTCCCAGGCAAGATACTGGAGTGAGTTGCCATCTCCTATTCTAGGGGATCTTCCCAACCCAGGGACTGAACCCGTATCTCTTGCACCTTCTGCACTGGCAGGCAGAGTTTTTATCACTGCACTGCCTGGGGAAGACCTACCTATAAATTAGAGATGTGCAGTGCTACAAAAGTTAGAAATACACCTTCTGGGGCTGTATGCCTGTTCACAGGCATTCAGGGAAATTAATATTAGCAGTATCCCTGTGTGTTTCAAACATGTAGGTACAGGGCCAGTCCGAAATTGTCAGGGTCAGTCCAGTTCTAGACTTTGGCTTCTGTGGGCCAATGAAGAGAAAGAGATAGCAGGGAAACAAAAGGGAATAGGAAAAAATCAAAGGACCAAGAGAAACTGATGTTTGAGTATAAGTTATTAAATGAGAATAAGAGTGTGCACATTTTGAGGTTATAATAGTGCCCAGAGCAATAGTTCTGGATGGATGAACTAAGATCTTGAAACAGATTGAACTTTGAATGTTATATCAGAATATATGATGATTGTGGAAGGCTTAGAATTAAAAGAAAAGACAGGAAAGGAAAAGAAAAAGTTCAGGAAATTTCATATAATACCACTTATTCTATCATATTTCAGAAAATTTTTCAAATTGCAGCCGAGCAGTCAAGCCATTTGATATCCATAAACTCATAAATCCACCCCCACCCCTAGCACACCAAGGACCAGCACACCAAATGAGTATTTGTAAGTAAGTCCCAAGAACTAAGGATGCTTTTCACAGTATTTCCTTCATTATCTACAAAGTTGGGAGCACGACAAAACCGTCTTATAATTCCACTTGTGGGCTAGCTAATTTAATGCCAGCTGAAGCAGAGATCCATAAACCAAATCAGAAGCATCGGGTGAACAGAGACCTCATCAGCACCTTGTTCAGCACCAGGGGAGGGGACAGGCTCATTTACTCTTCAAAAGGGTTTACTGCTCCCTTCCCACACACACAGCCATCTCCCTGTACCCCCAGTGACCTTTGCTTCCTTCCTGATCCCTCGGTAGCTAGAAAGGAAGAGACACATGGCAGTTAATACAAAGAAATCTCCCTTCCTCACGCACTTTCAGGCTTCCTTTCTCTTGCGGGATAGAAGCCTTCTATCCTCTGCTCAGTGGACCAGAGGAGGGCAAATACACCAGGAACTGCTTTTACTTTGGAGGTAGATTTGCAAACCTTTTAGCATTTGTAGCGTTGGATTTGAGATGCAGAAGCTTGTTTTCCAAAGACAGTTTTTTTTCTAGCAGTGTTCTCTTTTCCTAGGAGAAAATAAGGACAAATTTTGCTTATTTCTTGTCCTCGGTGTGTGGGTGTGTTTCGCAAGGCATTCTTGCAAACTGTTCACTAAAGATGCTTCTTGTAATACCAGAAATACGTTTTGAGCTCGAGTTAATTTCATAGGGAGCTGTTACAGTCCATCCCAGTGGCCCAGACAGGCATTCTCCTGCATGGTTTCAGCTCAGCACAGTTCAGTCACTCAGTTGTGTCCAACTCTTTGCGACCCCATGGACTGCAGCACGCCAGGCCTCCCTGTCCTTCACCAACTCCTGGAGCTTGCACAGACTCATGCCCATTGAGTCAGTGATGCCATCCAACCATCTCATCCTCTGCCGTCCCTTTATAAGTAGCTGAATGACAGGTTAAGACTAGGTGCCTTCACCGCCTTCACTTGTCTAGAGACCTTGGCTCCTTCCCTAACCCACTTCTTGGTCAAACTTCTGTGGCTCTCCATCCCATCCCAAATGCTAACGGCTCATCTCTCTCTAGGCACTGGTTCTCCCATCATTCCACCTGCTTCTCCTACATTAGTCTCAGTTATTGGTATCCAAGGATACTGTTGCCCTGGTCTTGATACCTACCTCTCACACGGCAACTGTCAGAAGCTAGAAAAGTAGTAAGTGTATTTTTAGTGAGGGCTCAAAGCCACAAGTGATAAAGTCACTTCCTAATTAGGATGGAACAGAAATTTTGACATTTTGAAAGAATACCTAAAGAAACGTCTTAATGCCATTATTAAACGAAACTCTTTCCATCCAAGAGGAAAACAGACACATCCATGAAAAACTAAGCTGTCATGATTGTACTCTTTTTTATATTTGATGGAAATAGATGTTTTGACACTATTTGCAATGCTGGTTAAAATCATGCCTTCTGCAGAATTTATATGGTAAAATACAAGACAGTGCCATTGTAGCAAAATATCAGAACGTCTTGGGACATGGACTGACCTAGTTTTGAAACTTGGTGACTGTGTAGTTTTTGCCAAGGCTTTAACCTCTCTAGCTCTTATCACTGTTAAAAAAAAAACTAACCAAAACTTATGATTCAAAATACATGATTTTAATGTCATATTGGGTCATTGTTTAATAACCTGACCCAAGGAATTTTTTAAATTCTCTTGGAGAATTTCTTTGTGTTTGACTTTATTATTTATTATTTGATTAGAGCCCTGATTTTGTGCAGTTGCTTGTTAATTTGTGGGTTTCTGCCTGGTAGAAAAGTAATCCCAAAGATTATGGTTTCTTGACTTAAAGAATATTAACTACCTTTGTATCTAACCCAGTAATCTATCCTATGTTCCTTTTTTCAAAATGCAGGTCAACAGCCAATTTCAAAAAATATTTTATTTAAATCAGCTTTACCATCTTGTTGGCTCTTTCATTAGTTAAGGAGTTGAATAAAACATCTGACATGTATTCATTAAATATATCAGAGTCATTTTTTTGACTTTTTGAACATCCCTAAAATGGGGATAATACTACCTACACTGAAATGTTGGCATGATTGGGGATGTATGTGAAAGGTCGACATGCTTTTCTAGAACGTGTTAGAACCTCAACATATAATAATTTTAAGATGCCATGCATGTCATATGTGTGCTGTTAATTTTTAAATTTATGCTAAATTTTACAAAACATTTCTGTGGCACTCTGGTTTTATATACGTATACATCACATATATTTTTCTGCTGTAGTCCTAGCTGATCTGAGGGAACAAGATACTCTGAAAGTTTATTATGATATTTGGATCACCAACGAAACATATCACTTATAATATATTTTGAATTTACAGGAAAAAAAATGGTGTTTTAACAAACATTCTTCCTAATGGACTTACTCTCCATTCATGGATCTTTATAACAAGGATTTAAGGAGACCACACAGCGGGACAAGCAAATAGTCTGCCTTAGCCAAGGCTCCAGTATTTAGCTTGAACTTTTTTAAATTTAATTTTTATTTTATATATGAGTATAGTTGATTTACAATGTTGTGTCAGTTTTGTGTAAAGTGGTTCAGTCATACATATATCCATTCTTCTTCATATTCTTTTCCTGGGTGGGTTATTACGGAATATTGAGTAGAATTCCATGTGCTATACAGTAGGTCCTTGAAGCTTGGACTGTTAATGTTTCCTCTCTGACAACAGGGAAGATAACACTACGCCAGTTAGCACTTTTCACTTTTCAGGGACAGTATCTTCTGGAAAGGAAAAAGCATTCACAGCGCCACCCAGTGGACAATACACTCCTGCCCAAACCACACTTCTGAAGAACATCTTGTTCCCTCACCCTATTTTCGGAAGATGGCTTCCCTGATAGTTCAGTTGGTAAAGAATCCACCTGCAATGCAAGAGACCCTGGTTCAATTCCTGGGTCAGGAAGATCCCCTGGAGGAAAGGATAGACTACCCACTCCAGTATTCTTGGGCTTCCCTTGTGGCTCAACTGGTAAAGAATCCGCCTACAATGTGGGAGACCTGGCTTCCATCCCTGGGTTGGGAAGATCCCCTGGAGAATGGAAAGGCTACCCACTCTATTGTGGCCTGGAGAATTCCATGGACTATACAGTCCATGGGATCACAAACAGTCAGACATGGCTGAGCAACTCTCACTTCACCACTTCATTTACTGACCAAGGTGAAGTGGACACCAATGTAAATCATTGCCATATGTTAACATCTAAATGGTTCAGGAATCACAGGCATCCTTTTTATCCCACAGCAGAGAAGCTGGGGGCATAACAGAAAGGATTGTAAACTGCTAACTGGAGGACTGTGGAATAGTTCCTTGTTCACACGGTCCTCGTTTATAAAATGATGATGAGGAATTAGGTGGTCTCAAAAGTGCCTCTGAGCTCTAAAATTCTACTAGCGCTAAATCAACAACGCTGGAAAACAGATACGACACAACCGTAGTGCACTGTTAGCCAAAGGAACATATGCCATATTAAAATGCTCTTATTGGGCGCTTTTGCTGGCTTATCACTGTGTTTATGGGATTCATTCTCACTGCATTCCTGATTAAAGTGGGACAGATGGTGAAGGTTTTAAGTAATGTGTTCATTACCAGACCTCATACCACTAATGGCTATTTACTGGAGCAGTGGCTTGTGCAAGTGAGTAGAAAATGAATCCTTCTCCAGGGGGGTGCTCACCACCAGGGCAGTATTTATCAACCTTTGTTGGGGATGTTCATTTTTAATTGTCATTTCTTTTTGAACTCGTGTCTTTTTCTTATTAATACTAAGGTATTAACAGTAACCCCTCCTCATTCTGACACACACTCTGCTCCTGAGAAACCCTTCATCATGGCCTGTATGCTCAGTACCTCCTTAAAACAAGATGCTACCAAGCTTTGCTTCTTATATTTGTTTGATTATTTTACAAATATAATGTATCCTTAACTATGTTAAAAAAAATTCCTTCACATTTTCTTTCCACTGCATCCCCATCTACCTCCACTTCCCAGAGATCCCCAAAGACTCCGCTTCAGGAAGTCACTGAACTAGAATGTTCTGGAAGGGTCCTGCATGGCCTTGCTGAACCTTGGGCATCCAGTCCACTCACTGTCACAAAGCTCCTCGCGAGAACTCTCCATTAAAGGTCAATATCAAGAAGAATGCAGGCCATCACTTCTCAAAATCTGCCAGGATCTAAGCTGCTTAACCTCATTCTGGGGTCCGTTCCCCTGCCTTCAGTGGGATGTCAGCTTCCCTGAAGACCCCTGTGAGAATGCATGAAAGGAGGGCTGGGAAGTTCCTGGAGTCTCACACGACCCAGATACATTATATTGCAATCTCCACAAAGAGACTATATCTGGTCCACTCCAAATAGATATCTAGCCTCTAGCTCTCCCTGGTACATGGTAGGAGCTCAAATATTTGTTGAATATATAGTCCAGTGAATATACCCCAGAATTCTGAGATGAATTCACATCCAGGGCAGATTTCCTCGGGTTTCTAGAAGATAGAAATTACATTCCATTATTTGTTGTTAATTTTCACGGACTGACAACTGGCCACTAAACGTGACCCAGTGTTACTGGGTTTGAGGTGATTGCAAACCTAAATTTAAATGTCAAGCTGGTTAATCAAGTAGTTTAATTAAGCAACTCTATTTGAATTGAAGGACTTCCCCGGTGGCTCAGACGGTAAAGCGTCTGTCTACAATGCGGGGGACCCAGGTTCGATCCCTGGGTCGGGAAGATACCCTAGAGAAGGAAATGGCAATCCACTCCAGTACTATTGCCTGGAAAATCCCATGGACAGAGGAGCCTGGTAGGCTACAGTCCATGGGGTCGCAAAGAGTCGGGCAAGGAATTGTCTTCCTTTCCTCGATGCAAATGTCCCTTGTGCTATCTGAGTCTGCCAAACAATTTTGTTGCTGTTGTTTAGTAGTTAAGTCATGTCCAACTCTCTGTGACCCCACGGATTGTAGACTGTCAGGCTCCTCTGTCCATGGGATTTTATCACAGGATAAATATTCTTTTTAAAAAAACTTTTTACTTTGTATTGCACTACAGCCAATTAACAATGTTGTGATAGTTTTGGGTGGATAGTAAAGGGAATCAGCCATGTATATACATGTATCCCTTCTCCCCAAAAATCCCTTCCCATCCAGGCTGCCACATAACATTGAGCAGAGTTCCTTATGCTTTACCCTAAGTCCTTGTTAGTTTTCCATTTTAAATATATAGCAATGTGTTTATGTCGATTCCAAACCCCCTAATTATCTCTTCCCCATCCTCTCTCCCTCCTGCAACCATAAGTTCATTCTTTAAGTCTATGAGTCTGTTTCTGTTTTGTGAATAAGTTCACTTGTATCATTTCTTTTTAGGTTCTGCATATAAGGGATGCTATACGATATTTCTCCTTCTCTGTCTGACTTGCTTCACTCAGTATGACAATCTCTAGGTCCATCCATGTTGCTGCAAATGGTTTATTTCATTCTTTTTAAAGTCTGAGTAATACTCCATTGTATATATATATCACATCTCCTTTATCTATTTGCAGGATAAATACTCTCACAGCAAAGTATTCATCCAAATGATACAGTTTGTCCAACACATCTAACTTACAAACTGCTACACGTGGGCAAACCAGCTACTTGAGGGCATTCTAGCCCTGTGATTTTGGCCAAAGTAAAACGCTGAACATCACTCACCATACAACACAATTGTAGCTGTAGATTATTATTACTAGGTTCAGTTTAAGTTTAGGCTTCTTTAACTTTCATGATTTCTTCATAGGACCTTCATTAAGATCACAAATTCAGCCAAACTCACAGTTATAAATTAAATTCTTAGGAAATATGTAAAAAATTGATCAAAATTTCTCAGGCAAATATCCTGAATGTTGACATGTGATGCTTTGGAAGTGACATTTCTAGGAAAGGGAAAGTCGCTCAGTCGCATCCAACTCTTTGCAACCCCGTGGACTGTAACCTGCCAGGGTTCTCTGTCCATGGAATTCTCCAGGTCAGAACACTGGAGTGGGTAGCCATTCCCTTCTCCAGGGGATCTTCCCGACCCAGGGATCAAACGCAGGTCTTCCATATTGCAGGTGGATTCTTTACCAAGCCCCCAGGGAAGCCCTGACATTTCTAAAATAGCCTCAGTTCAAGCAGATTCATACAAGAAAATAAGGCTGAGAAGAGTGGAGGCAAATCGGCAAATTCATATAATAAATATAAAAATGCACTGAGAAGAGGGCAGCAGAGGATGAGATGGTGAGACAGTACCACCGATGAGGGACGTGAATCTGCAAATTCCAAGAGAGTGTGAAGGACAGAGACTCAGTGGACATAGATTTGAGCACTTTGGATGAAGGACGGAGGAGCATGGCACGCTGCAGTCCGTGGGGTCTGAGTCGCGACTGGAAAACAACGACAACACTGGGCAATATTTACGAGAAGTTTAAAAAGTCTGTATTATCTACTCCAACTCAGTTTCAAAGATGCCAACTGTCCATTTATTATTAACAAATATTCCTTGGTTTGTCTGAATTCTGAATTCTAAGGCATGCCAAATGAACTGTGTTCATTTTTTGTGTGTATTTGGAGGGCCGGCTACTTAAAGGAGTGCTGCATGAAACTTTTCAATAATTTTTGTTCTATTATTATTCTTCCCTAAATTGTCTCTTTTGAAAGTTACAATTTGTAAATGTCTTTTCTTATTTGTGAACTATGTCTGTCCTATGGCAGGCATAGGTTTTTATAAACCTAAAGGGAACACGGTTGGCCAAAAATAAACACTCCATTGACTAGCACACAGTGCTACGATTGCAGGGATCCACTGCACTATTATAGTAGCAGGTGGACTTTGTGATCCTTTCCATCATTTCTACTCATGGCCTCACCTAGTTCCGCTTTCTCAGCCACACCTTTACTAGGGAAAAAAAGTGACATAATATGACTGCAGTGTTTGTAAAAAGGTAAATCAGTAACCACAACACACATCATATAAATGTGTGAGGCAAGGAACGAACATTCCTCATTATTGTGCTCAATAGAGCGCATTCTAACATCTTCAGCTACAAAGAGCACTTTCACTTAATGCTACTTATTTTCATATTATTTTCATTCATTCTCATCCTAACCATATCAGGAAAAAGTGCCTTTAATTCTCCAAGGACCTACCTTTTCCATTCTTTGTACAAGATTCTCCAACTCTGTGATTTGCTTATGTTTTTCTTCAAGCTTTTCAGCAATTTGATCCAGATTTTCAACATGTTGTTTCAATTTCTGTTCTTTTTCAAGTTTGTCAACCTTTGGTTAGAAAAGCAGTTGTCAGCCCATTGTTTTAACTAAACTTATACAGATATTATCTCTTGCTATAATTTATATATCTATATAAATTAATAATTTACACATATTTAGAATTACTTCTGTGAATTCAGTCTTCTTTTAAAATAAACCTGATGGACTACAGCAACACTAAATCAATGGAGAATTAATAATACATAAATATTATTTCTAGAAGTTGATATCTGTTTCTAAAAAGCATCCTCTCTGAAAGAGGGACAGAAAGAAAAGACAGTAATTCTAAAAAAGCAAAACTTTTGAATTTTTCTCAACAAAACTTACATAGAACAAAACCAAGATCTTATGTCTTCAAGTAAAAAATGTTTTATTTTTTATCAGAAAATGTCATAAAAGCAGAACACTTATCTCCACGCTGTCAGGGGGTTATCTCTGAGCCACTGAACCTAGGAGTTACACTAACAGGAGAGAAGTCTTTAGCAGGCAGGCCCCAGGCCACACGTGGGAGAGCTGCTACTGACTTGTACTTGACATGAGCAGGCACATCTGCTTCTGTATTTAATAGGACTTGAGATTTTTTGGTTTTAAAAAAAAAGTATCTGATTTCCCTTGAACACACTAGGTGGGCATTCCTGCCCTGGAACCCCAGGCTGGACAGAGTCCCTTTTGCAGGGACACGGGCACTTCCGTCCACCTGCTCACTCGCTCACTTGGGTACTTCACCTGCATCCTCATGCCTACGAGTCTGTGACCATCACCCCCAGAGCAAGCTTGAGGGCGTGTCACCTAGGCAGTGGATTTCCTACCGTGCTCCCCAGGGACCCTCCTAGGGCCGAAGCTGGCAGGGACCAGATGCCCCACCCAAGCCTGAATGAGCCTTCCTGTTTTGAGTTTTGACAAACACACATACACACATTTCCCCTCTTCCCTAGTCCTGGATACATTTTCCAGATACAGTTTTATTGGTCTTAGGATACATAGTTCAGGATTAAAAATAAATGAAAAAAAAAGTTTATGTGTATGATATACAGACATTCATATAATATTATATGATTTTAATGATTTTAAATATAGAAATATAAAATATAATTTAATATGAAATATATATGTACATATACATGATTTTTGTTTGTTTCCTCTATAGAATCGTTACAGGACCAAAACAATTTTGAACCTATTTATCAAGCCCAACTTTATCATTTAAAAAAATTGTAATATTTATTTTTAAACTAATTAATTAATTTGGCTGTGCCAGGTCTTAGTTGTGACATGCAAGATCTTTAGCTGTGGCACGTGGACTCTCAGCTGCATGTGAGCATGTGGGATCTAGTTCCCTGACCAGGTATCGAACCTGGGGTCCTTGTATTGGAAGTGCAGAGTCTTAGCCACTGGACCCCCAGGGAAGTCCCCCAACTTTTTCATTTTAGAGTCAAGTCCAGAGAGACAGAAGGACTCAAACTGGGTCACCTAGTTAGTCAAAGGCAGAGCCAGAAGAGAAGCCACTGGCTAGTGTCATGGGGCCATCCCTGATTTCTAGGCTGAGTGGCATGTCCTCTCTCCCGCCAGCGCTCTGCAGGGCTCTGGGCAACGGTGGCAACAGAACAGCTTGGTAACATCCAGGTGCCATGTACCAGGGCTAGGGGGAGATCAGGGCAGAAGACGGGCAGACTGCCCTTCCCGGGGCCTGCCTGGTCATGTGGCCATTGCTTGTTTCACATCTAACTCCTCCCTAAAAGGGAGACTTGGACAACTTGGAGGTTAGTTCACCAGCTCAGTACCTGGAGGAGGTGCCGCCTGTCCTCATGCTTCTTTCTAACTTCTTCAGACCGTGTTTGATAGTTTTCCAGTAATCTCTGGGCCGCATTTCTTAGAGCCGCTGCTCCTGCTTCTCTGGAGGCTTCGAGCTAGAAACAAAAGGTCACTGGGCACGCTCTGACATGTACAATAAGAAGGGTTAAAGACAGGGCAGTTTGATGGGCAACCAAAAGCACAGTCTGTAACCAAACCATATGCACCTTCATAGACAATGGCTAGGAGGAAAGACGCTGTTACCTGGGAAGAAGAAAACATAAAATGAGAAAGCCCTATTTAGTGGGGCTGTCATGAAAGTGATTAGCACTGGGCAGCCAAGCAAGAGCCAAGAACAACACCCTGCATTAAAGACCACACCTTGTAAAGTGTTCCCTGGTGCCCCATTGGCTTATACACGAATTTGCAAGCGTTTTATCATCAGTGGCGATGACAGTACTAAAAATGTATTTCCTGAAATAGAAGCTGGACAAGATTGAAGTACTAGGGGCAATAAAGATAAAGTGTCATGAATCTTTCAAGGATTATCACCTAAGAAATAATCAAGGATGACTACAAAGATTTACCTACTAAGTCACTATAAGACTGTAAATGTGCCAAGTCGCTGCAATCGTGTCCAACTCTTTGTGACCCTATGGACTGTAGCCTGTCAGGCTCTTCTGTCCATGGGATTCTCCAGGCAAGAATACTAGAGTGGATTGCCATGGCCTCCTTCAGGGGATCGAATCCCGACCTGGGGATCAAATCCCGACTGGGGGATCGAACCTGTGTTTCTTATGTCTCCTGCATTGGCAGGTGGGTTCTTTACCAGTAGCACCACCTGGGAAGCCCCATAAAACTGTATATAAAATAAGCCAGAAAAAGGAAACTATAAGGCACCAACAAGTAATTAGCTAAACAAAACAATGGGACATTTCACTATGAGTGCTGTAATTTATATGCAATTATTAATATTTAATTATTGTATCTGTAAAGATTTTTAAATTTTATTGCAGTAAAAACACTTAACATGAGACTTGCCCCATTAACAGATTTTTAAGTGTACAATACAGTATTTACAGTAAATCTCTAGAATTCACTCATCTTGTACATCTTGAAACTATACCCATTGAACTTTTGTAAAATCATTTTAATAATAAAAATTACCTTCAAAATAAAACAGTGAGATTAAATTTATCAAGTGTAAAACTGCTTCACTAAGTCTGTGAGCACATTGTGTGGATTTATGGATATATGTGGATGTCTGTCTGCTCTCACAGAAGCATGAATCTATCTTATAGGCTCAAAGCACAAAAGGAGAGCTTCCTCCTACTGGTCACACCTTGATTTTCAACACTTCATTCTCTTTGTTCATTTCTAAGAGCTGTAGGTCTTTTTCTTTTATCCTTTCCATGAGCAGATCCAAACTGCCACAAGAGGAATCCACCGCAGAGTCAGAGCCATTTTGAATGTTTCCACAGCGCTGAAATGAACAAATGAGAAAATCACACACCTGACTTTTCTTTTACTTTACTAACTTTGATAACAATAATTATCGCTCAGTATTACTTCTGTCAATGGAGTAGTAAATAGCAACCCACCCCCAGTATTCTTGCCTGGAAAATCCCATGGGCAGAGTAGTCTGGAGGGCTACTGCCCATGGGGTCACAAAGGGTCAGACACCGCTGAGCATAGCACAGCACATTACATATATCAAGGAAGATTCAGGTCAACACAAATCTTTTGACTCTAAAATATCAATGAGAAATTCTAGATGAAGCAGCTGGCCTCTATATTTGCACAAATTTGAATAGATTCTTATATTGAAAGGAGAGAAGTACATCTTTCATGCCTTTTACATTCTCTACAGTTTCACATATACTATTAAGACCTTTGAGGAGATCGATGATATCCACAAAGCCAGTTGGCTTGTTTTTTTGTATCTATGTTGTTTGCTGACCTCCTGCGGTTTGAGATGCCCGAGGCAGACCCACTGGAAACACAGCTCATCTACATCCCCAAGAAGCTATTCCTATTAAGAATAGTTCCAACAACCTTCCCACTGTTCTAGCCAATGGTTGATACTGGAGTGGGTTCCATTTCTTCCTCCAGGGGATATTCCCGACCCAGGGACTGAAGCGGCATCTCTTGGGTCTCCTGCATTGGCTGGCAGATTCTTTATCACTGAGCCACCTAGGAAGCCCTAGGGGTTGATAACCAGCCCTCGATTCACTCAACCCGTGAACAGTATATGACGCAACAGTTCCTGCTCGCTTTCTGAAACCCCTTTTTGCTCATCTTCAATGGCCCTATTCTCTCCCACCTTTCCTCTTTATTCACAAGCTTCACTTCTTTCCCTCCTGTGATGATTCCTCTTCGTCTTCCCAGGATCTAAATATTGGAAATCTCAGGACTCCGTGCTTAGGTTTTCTCTCACTTCTATCCACACTCATGTGTTTGGTCATTTCCTCCACTTTCAGAACTTTAAATACCATCCTTACTCTCCAAATCTCTACCCCATAGTCTGAGCCTTCTAGCACAGACCTCTGCCCTTAACTCCAGAATCAGCTATCCAACCATCCATTAGAACCTTCACATGGAGGTCTACAAAGCAACTCAGCATAGTCAGAACTGAATGTTTGATCTTTACTGTCATTCACAACATTAATCATTTTTCCAGTTTTAGAGCACTTAAGAAAATAATTGGAGCTGGTTGTGTTAGTGTGGGAGATAAGAATGATAAAGACTATGTTTATGCATCATCGTATGGTACTTTCTAGTATTCTCTGTGGCCATTCTACAGAGCAGATGACACTGTCATTGATGAGGTACATGTGGTTCAGATGAGGTTTAACCTGGCATAACCCAGACTAGGGTAAGTGCAGAGTGCTTAAAATTATGAATAAAAGGCTGGTCACGGGGGAAGGACTGTCTGATCACTTAGCCTAATGGCTCCAACTGGGTGTCAACTGGTGTGACCCCAGCGAATCTAAAAGTCTGTACCTTTGTCTATCGCTGTAACATGTTGCTTCCACTTACTGGGCCAAAATCTTCCCATATACTTTAGATGAGTAAGTCAGGTTTAAAATATTCAAGTAAGATCTGGCCACTCCAGTCTAATCCTACTAATGACATCTGTGGTTAAATATTTCATACATATGCTCATTAATATCTTTAGATACCAACGAAAGATTTAATACTTCACATACAAAGAATAATTTAATAATATCAAAGTTATTTAAATGAAGTCTATACGGCTTTATGTTCACTTACTGAAAGAATAAAAGTCTTACATTTAGATAAATTCATTACCTTTGCATCTAGTTTGTGATTTGTACTGCTATGTCTTACTTCATCTCTAAATATTTGATTTCGGATCTTTTCCAGAGTAGTTCGAATCTAAAAGAAAAAAAGAATATTTTTTTCAAAGGCATTTAATCCCCAAAACTTTCTTTTTCTATACCAGTTACAGGGTAACCAAATTTATCTGAAAGTAGTACATATATACTGATATCATATTTAAACAACTGCCATCAACTTAACTTACATTTATGCTAATATTGTTTAGATTGCAGAAAATGAGCATTTTTGTCTTTAAAACTATTCCTTAGGCAAACCCAAAATATAACCCAAATGAATGTTATACCACAAAGTAATTGCTATTTAGTAATTAGTGTTTAATACTATTTAGTCCTATTTTTTTATATAGTAATTTCCTACTAATTTGCTATTTGGTAATGGCTATAAAACAATTACTATTGGTAATCACTACAAAATAATTACTATTCAGTAATTACTACAAAATAATTACTATCCAATAATTACTACAAAATAATTACTATCTAGTAATTACTAGAGAATAACTACTATTTAGCAATTACTAGAGAATAATTACTCAGAGGAGATCATACGAATTTATACATGAAATATAAGCTTCATGTCTTGGTGATCTATGGAACTGCAAGACACTCAAAGATGAGTTACTTGACCTGAATAATTTATAAACTGCTGCTGCTGCTGGTAAGTCACTTCGGTCGTGTCAAACACTGTGCAACCCCAGAGACGGCAGCCCACCAGGCTCCCCAGTCCCTGAGATTCTCCAGGCAAGAACACTGGAGTGGGTTGCCATTTCCTTCTCCAACGCATGAAAGTGAAAAGTGAAAGTGAAGTTGCTCAGTCCTGTCCGACTCCTACCGACCCCATGGACTGTAGCCTACCAGGCTCCTCCGTCCATGCGATTTGCCAGGCAAGGGTGCTAGAGTTATAAACTAGCTATGTCCAAATTCTTCCATCTGTTCTAAAACACATCTTATGAGAATATATACTTTTGTCAGCCGTTATCACTGGATTCTCAGTAAGATTTCACATTTTTAATCATGTGCAACATGTAATCCTTGGCGATAGTTACTCCGAACAGCTTCAGCAGGAAAGGTAAACATCTAGCTGGCAACACAGTCTCCACGCTTATGAAAGAACTAAGAAATGTATGAAACAGCAGGATAGGACGCCCCTGGTGGTGCACTGGATAAGAATCCACCTGCCAATGCGGGGGACATGGGTTTGATCCCTGATCCAGGAAGATTCCACATTCCACAGAGCAACTAAGTCCGTGCTCCACAACTACTGAGCCTGAGCCCTAGAGCCCACGGGCCACGACTACTGAGCCCGCAACTACTGCAGACCCAGCGCTCTGGGGCCTGTGCTCCGCAACCAAAGACGCCAACCCAAGGAGAAGACCGCACACCACAGTAAAGAGAAGCGCCCACTTGCTGGGCCCGCATCTAGAGGAAGTCCACGCACAGCAATGGAGACCCAGAGCAGCCCAAACCAACCAACAACCACAGCGACAAAAATCCCAGGAGGATGCAGGGGTGAACAGCAGGGGACAAATTAAGTGCTGACAAGTGTCCCAAATCCTCCTGGTCCTTTACTCAGTTTTATTCCAAGTGAAGAACAGAGGCTCATACCCTCAAGAGAAACGGTTACACACTCAAGAGAAATGCACCCATGTTTGCATGTCAGCTATCAAGGCTGTCCTTTGCCAAACTAGGTTTGCGCTTCCTCACATATTCTAGGGAGGGAGAAACAAAGCCCGCTAATTTGCAGCAGACTTTACTGTAAAAACTCATAGCGTGCTAACATGATTTCCAGCGCCCACATACCTTTTTCACGTATTCGGTCTCTTCAATAATGTGAGCTGATGGGGACTCGTACAAGGCAGAATCATCTTCCGTCTTCCCCCTCTGGGGCACTGCCACGGTCCCCGTTACTGTTGTCATCACGACATCCAGCTTTAGGAAAACATGAATCAGTTGGACAAAACTAATTCCTTTGATGCTGTAATTCTGTGGCTGTAAACTGAACGGAGTTCTGTACTGGCACTGCAATCAAATGTAGTAATGCTAGAAAATATTATGAATTATCGAAATCTGCATGTATCTAAGATCCAGGAATTAACTTAATATTAAAACACCACCAGTTGAAACAATCATCGATTAGAAATTTAAAAATTAAACTGAGATAGAAAAATATGGAATTTTTCTTCTTATTCCATATTAATTAGACTATAACATCTCAAAGTAGAGACTATGCCTTATTCATATTCGTATTCTAGCACATTGTAAGAGAAGGCTATGGCACCCCACTCCAGTACTCTCGCCTGGAAAATCCCATGGACGGAGGAGCTTGGTAGGCTGCAGTCCATGGGGTCACTAAGAGTCAGGCACGACTGAGCGACTTCACGTTCACTTTTCACTTTCATGCATTGGAGAAGGAAATGGCAACCCACTCCAGTGTTCTTGCCTGGAGAATCCCAGGGACAGACAAGCCTAGTGGGCTGCTGTCTATGGGGTGGCACAGAGTTGGAGACAACTGAAGCAACTTAGCAGCAGCAGCAGCACATTGTAAGTGCTTAATAAATGTCTATGGAGCTAAAATGAGATAAAATCATATGTATATAAAAATGCACACACATATATATAACTTGCAATAAGGGCTTCCCAGATGACACAAGTGGTAAAGAATCCACCTTCCGGTACAGGAGACGCAAGAGACCTGGATTCAATCCCTGGGCCAGGGCAGCTGTCCTGAAGAAAGAAATGACAACCCACTCCAGTATCCTTGCCTGGGAAATCCTATGGACAGAGGAACCTGGCGGACTACAGTCCACGGGGTCCCAGAGTCAGACATGGCTGAGAACACAGGACATGTATAACTTACAAACATGTAAGTATATCATTTTACATGTCACAGAGACCTTTAATATTCTGCATTTTATTTAACTCTCAAAAGCCTGTAAAGGCCATTTACCAAAGAACTATTTGTAATAAGAAAATATCGAGAAATGTGCAGATGCCCACAAAAAGAGGACTGATTAAATGAACTATCTACATCTTCCCTAGGATGTATTTCTTCAATGAAAAAGTATGGGGCAGAAAAGGATACATAGCATCATAATTTCTCTAAGAAAGGTGAGAAGGATGGAAGGAGAAAATCTGTGATTTATAGTTTTGACACTGAACAGTGTAATTATTTTACCTAATTATAAAATATAACTAAATTAAAAGGAAAAATATCTTCCAAAATAAAAAACAAGAAGCAAATACACCTGCCTACCAAATTGGTGGCATATCCACATGAACTTTTTGAAATGACACACATGTGCTCCCTCAGTCAAGTCCAGCTCTTTGCAACCCTGTGGACTGTAGCCCGCCAGCCTTCTCTGTCCGTGGGATTTCCCAGGGAAGAATACTGGAGTGGGTTGCCATTTCATACTCCAGGGGATCTTCCCGACCCAGGGATCGAACCCGAGTCTCTGGCGTCTCTTGCGTTGGCAGGTGGATTCTTTACCACTGAGTCACCTGAGAATCCTGGGACTGATTTTCAGGTGTGCTGTGTCCTAAGAACAAAAAGAATCACAAAGCAATCTTAAGCTGTACTCACTAATAATACTGTCAGTGGAAACATTGCTATTTTGAAACCATTATATGTGTGTGCATGCATGCATGCGAGACACCCACATGACAGAAAACGTAGAATGAAGAAGTCACTGCCTTAATGCCTTAAGAGCCAAAATTTCCATCATAAAAGAAAAAATTCTAAATTAGAACCAAAAATGTTCTGTAAAAATCTTATAATCCAAACTGAAACCATGAGTATAAAATATTTATCTTCATTTAAAAATGTATATTCCAAGTCTATCCACTGAAAATTTAGAAATAGAAGCAATTAACACTCCCAGTGCTTAGACTGTGGTATTAGTACATGATTTTCTATGAATACGAAAATGCAACCAGGGCTTCTTGACTGATTTAGATCTGAGGCATGAAGTGCAGAAGGTGAGATTGAGATATCTTGTTGTGTCAGAAAGTGGAAAAGTGTCAAATACTACCTGTATAAGACACAAAGAGCCCACCTGAAGAGGAATGACTGTGACTGATGAAAACATATCAAAAATTTTTAATTCTTGAAATTTTGTTAACAAGAGAAAACCCACCACTATCACCAACAATCCTCAAACTCACCAGACACAGGCCACCATTACACTAAAAATTAGCCCAGAAAAGAGAGAAAGGGAGAAAAGAGAGAAATTTTGCCTTTATGATACAAATTTACCCTCTATTTCTTAACCATATAGTTAACTATATAGTACCCATATAGTTGATTATGAAAATTGTACTAAAGAATTCCTGCCAATAAATCCAAAAGGACTGGTAGAATTAGAAAATCTACTTTTTGCAACCCCTTATGAAGTGATAGATCTAAGCAACCGTCATCAACCAGTGCTAAAAACACTAGGCAAGAGGTTGACGAAAAACGCATCAATCCCAGGGACTCCACTAATCAATCATAACAGAAAAGTGGAAAAGAGGCAACCAGGCATTATGTTCTCTAGATGTGGTACAATCACAAGCAGAAACACCACGTGTGAAGTGTGAGGTCCCTCTATCTACCAGTGGGAAATATCTGAAAACAAAGAAACTGTTCAATGACTCTACAAGGGTGAAGGTTGCAAACAGCCAAATCCAGAGCACATAAAATTCTACAAGACAAATTATTATTCCTTCCACAAAATAATTACATGAAGAAAGATGAGAAGAGAAACGTCCATAAATTTTGAATTTTAAGAAACATATGACTAGATACAAAACATGAATCTTTGTGCGAGTGTGTGCTCAGTTACTCAGTTGTGTCCAACACTTTGTGACCCCATGGACTGCAGCCTGCCAGGCTCCCCTGTCCAGGGAATTTCCCAGGCAGGAATACAGGCGTGAGGTGTCATTTCCACTCCAAGGGATCTTCCCGACCCAGGGATCCAAGCCACAAATCTGGCGTCTCCTGCATTGGCAGGTGGATTCTCTACCACAGAGCCACCAGTGAAGCCCCGGGTCTTCTTTGACTCCTGATTAAAATAAACCAGTTATATAGACATTTTTTTAAAAACTAGGGGAATTTTAACACTGACTGGATAACAGATGCTGTTAAAGAATTAATGCAATTTTGCAAAGCATTATTTGCAATTATTGCCATTTTAGGTTTGATGATGGAATTATGATATTCCTTTAAAAGATCTTATCTGTTGGTCATACATACTGAAATATTTGAAGGTTAAATAATACTATACTTGGAATTTTAAAGAGAATATTTTACTCTAGTGTTTAAAGAGAGGGAAAAATGGGGTGAGATAAAGATGAAAGAAGTTTGATAAAATGCAGTGAATTGTACAGTGGGGTTCTCTATAGTTCTCTACCATTGTGCTCCTGTTTGAAATAGTTAAGAGCTAAGAAAATGAGATAAAAGCCCAGTGAGGGTAGTATTATTAATTTCATCTTACTAATAAAGAAGTTAAGATTCTTTTAGGTGATGTTAACTTACCCAAGATCACAGTAAAACTAACAGAGCTGAAATTCAAACCTTTGTGTTTTGGACACCAAGATCAAGAGTCTTTCTATCACATTAAGGCCAGATTCCCTGGTGAGAAAAAAATTAAAATTTAGCAATGACCCATGCTGTTAAAACCCACAAAGACTTTTCATATTTGCTAGCATCAATTTAGAACTAAATAGCTTCTGTGGATGATTCAAAGTCCTGCATTTATCCTTTAATCTTCAATGAAATTAACAGAGTATGCCAAGAATTTTCCATTGTATGTTAAATCCTCTTAGACAGCCACTGTGGCTTCTACTTGTTTCAGGAACTTGATTTGGCTGTAGCAGCTCTGCAAATTCTGCTTTTTATTTCCCCCAGAATCTGAGCAGAGCTACGTCTGTTATTTGGTCCTCTGAAGTCTCTTCTGGGATTAAGTTCTTAGCCTAAAACAACATTTAAATGGTGGAAGTAAAAGAAACGCCCAGAGAGACAATAAGCAATGTGTCTGGAAATGAGAGAGGAGTGGTCAGGCTGGGGTGGTGGTCATCCATTCACGGCCAGGATCCCAGGCTGCCTTCCCACCTGTTAAGACCGTCTATGAATGGTCCTTACCTCTTTTAATGGTTCCAAAAAAATTCGAAAGAAAAATAACATTTCATGACACATGAAAATTATATGAAGTTCAAATTTAGTGTCCACAGATGAAGCTATAGTCAAAAATAACCATGGCCAAGCACTTACGTGTCGTTACGCTGCTTTTGCACTGTAACAGCTCTGCTGAGTAGATTTGAGGCAGAAAATACATGGCAAACAATGTCTAAGATATGGACTATCTGTTTGGTCCTCTACAGGGAAATGTTTGCCCTCCCGTGGGGTAAAGAATGGCAGCAGATGGGAGCAAAAGAAGGAGGCAAACAGAGGCAGACAAAGCCTCGGTCTGAGTTTTTCATTGCTGTTTTTCTTCAGTTCACTCTCCCTTGGTCTACCCTCCCGTTTTGGAGATTTCCCTTCTCTTTTCTTTTCAGTGGGTTATACACTGTGAACATTGCCAAGTGATAAGGGACACTCATCATAGGAATTAATCACTCTTTAGAAGGAACCTCACTGCATTCTGTCTTTCATAATTTGAAAATCACATCAGGCCTCTCATTATATATCCTAAAATGTAGAAAACAAACCTGTGGTTACCAACAGAGACAGTTGTGGGGATGGGGAGGGGGGTAGATAAATTCAGAGTTTGGGATTAGCATACACACGCTACTGGGTCATCCCTGGTGGTGCAGAGGGTAAACCGTCTGCCGGCAACATGGGAGACCTGGGTTCGATCCTGGGTCGAGAAGATCCCCTGGAGAAGGAAATGGCAACCCACTCCAGACCGCATGCCTGGAAAATTCCATGGATGGAGGAGCCAGCTAGGCTATACAGTCCATGGGATCGCAAAGAGTTGCAACACGACTGAGCAACCTGGCTTCTCATGAATATATTCTACTATGTAAAAAAACAGACAAACAACAAAGACGGGAGCCATATTCAACATCTCATGATAATCTAGAAAAGAATCTGAAAAAGAATAGGTATATGTATATAGTTGGACGGTTCTATGAAGACCTACAAGGCCTTTTAGAACTAACACCCAAAAAAGATGTCCTTTTCATTACAGGGGACTGGAATGCAAAATTAGGAAGGGAGTCAAGAAACACCTGGAGTAACCGGCAAATTTGGCCCTGGAATACAGAACGAAGCAGGGCAAAAGCTAATAGAGTTTTGCCAAGAGAACACACTGCTCATAGCAAACACCCTCTTCCAACAACACAAGAGAAGACTGTACACATGGACATCACCAGATGGTCAACATCGAAATCAGATTGATTATATTCTTTGCAGCCAAAGATGGAGAAGCTCTACACAGGCAGCAAAAACAAGACCAGGAGCTGACTGTGGCTCTGATCATGAACTCCTTATTGCCAAATTTAGACTTAAATTGAAGAAAGTAGGGAAATCACTAGACCATTCAGGTATGACCTAAATCAAATCCCTTATGATTATACAGTGGAAGTGAGAAATAGATTTAATGGACTAGACCTGATAAACAGAGTGCCTGATGAGGTTCCTGATATTGTACAGGAGACAGGGATCAAGACCATGCCCATGGAAAAGAAATGCAAAAAAGCAAAATGGCTGTCTGGGGAGGCCGTACAAATACCTGTGAAATGAAGAAAGCGAAAAGCAAAGGAGAAAAGGAAAGATATAAGCATCTGAATGCAGGGTTCCAAAGAATAATAAGAAGAGATAAGAAAGCCTTCCTCAGCGATCAATGCAAAAAAATGGAGGAAAAGAACAGAATGGGAAAGACTAGAGATCTCTTCAAGAAAATTAGAGATAACAAGGGAACATTTCATGCAAAGATGGGCTCAATAAAGGAAAGAAATGGTATGGACCTAACAGAAGCAGAAGATATTAAGAAGAGGTGGCAAGAATACACAGAAGAACTGTACAAAAAAGATCTTCATGACCAAGATAATCACAATGGTACAATCACTCACCTAGAGCCAGATATCCTGGAATGTGAAGTCAAGTGGGCCTGAGAAAGCATCACTATGAACAAAGCTAGTCAAGGTGATGGAATTCCAGTTGAGCTGTTTCAAATCCTGAAAGATGATGCTGTGAAAGTGTTGCACTCAATATGCTAGCAAGTTTGGAAAACTCAGCAGTGGCCACAGGACTGGAAAAGGTCAGTTTTCATTCCAATCCCAAAGAAAGGCAATGGCAAAGAATGCTCAAACTACTGCACAGTTGAACTCATCTCACATGCTAGTAAAGTAATGCTCAAAATTCTCCAAGCCAGGCTTCAGCAATACGTGAACTGTGAACTTCCTGATGTTCAAGCTGGTTTTAGAAAAAGCAGAGGAACCAGAGATCAAATTGCCAACATCCTCTGGATCAACAAAAAAGCAGGAGAGTTCCAGAAAAACATCTATTTCTGCTTTATTGATTATGCCAAAGCCTTTGACTGTGTGGATCACAAGAAACTGTGGAAAATTCTGAAAGAGGTGGGAATACCAGACCACCTGACCTGCCTCTTGAGAAACCTGTATGCAGGTCAGGAAGCAACATTTAGAAATGGACATGGAACAACAGACTGGTTCCAAATAGGAAAAGGAGTACATCAAGGCTGTATATTGTCACCCTGCTTATTTAACTTCTATGCAGAGTACATCATGAGAAACGCTGGGCTGGAAGAAGCACAAGCTGGAATCAAGATTGCCAGGAGAAATATCAATCACCTCAGATATGCAGATGACACCACCCTTATGGCAGAAAGTGAAGAGGAACTCAAAAGCCTCTTGATGAAAGTAAAAGAAGAGAGTGAAAAAGTTGGCTTAAAGCTCAACATTCAGAAAATGAAGATCATGGCATCTGGTCCATCACTTCATGGCAAATAGATGGGGAAACAGTAGAAACAGTGTCAGACTTTATTTTTTTGGGCTCCAAAATCACTGCAGATGATGATTGCTGCCATGAAATTAAAAGACGCTTACTCCTTGAAAGAAAAGTTATGACCAACCTAGATAGCATATTGAAAAGCAGAGACATTACTTTGCCAACAAAGGTCCATCTAGTCAAGGCTACGGTTTTTCCTGTGGTCATGTATGGATGTGACAGTTGGACTGTGAAGAAGGCTGAGCGCCAAAGAATTGATGCTTTTGAACTGTGGTGCTGGAGAAGGCTCTTGAGAGTTCCTTGGACTGCAAGGAGATCCAACCAGTCCATTCTAAAGGAGATCAGTCCCAGGTCTTCTTTGGAAGAAATGATGCTAAAGCTGAAACTTCAGTACTTTGGCCACCTCATGCGAAGAGTTGACTCATTGGAAAAGACTCTGATGCTGGGAGGGATTGGGGGCAGGAAGAGAAGGGGATGACTGAGGATGCGATGGCTGGATGGATGTGAGTTTGAGTGAACTCCGGGAATGGTGATGGACAGGGAGGCCTGTCGTGCTGTGATTCATGGGTCGAAAAGAGTCGGACACGCCTGAGCGACTGATCTGATCTGATCTGATATATATATGAAGAATATGTATACATATATATATAGAGAGAGAGGGAGAGAGAAAACTAGGCAGGAGAATTTTTTTACCACTGGGCTACCCCCGGAGAAGGAAATGGCAACTCATCCCAGTATTCTTGCCTGGAAAATTCTCTGGACAGAGGATCTTGGCAGGCTACAGTCCATGGGGTCACAGAGTTTGGTGTGACTGAGAACACACACGCACACATATATATGTATACCTGAATCACTTTGCCGTATACTTGAAAGTAACACAACATTGTAAATTAACTATACTCCAAAAAAAAAAAAAAAAAGTTCTGCTCTACTGATACTTCTCAAAACATCATACCTCCTCCTCTCACTGGCTGGGTCATCCTAAACAAGTTCCATAAAATCTTAACCTCAACTTACACTTCTGTAAAATAGGGGTGATAACCCCTAGAGTTGTGAAAATGAGCGATTTTTAAAACCTCCGGTTGTGGAAGGTGCTCAAGGGACAGTAACTGCTAATACTGTTGCTTCGATGATTTTAAATTATGAAGGACCACAGAAAATGAGCAGTCCATAAGAGAGGGAGCCGATTATGCCTATCTGGTTGCAAAGTTTATATGCGTCTCTATTTGCATGAAATCAAATCCCATCTTTCTCTTGGTTCAGGAAATGTCCACGGCCACAGTCCTTCACTTGTATAAAGAAACCCAAGAGGAACTTAAGCCAGCAAAGTGCAAATTGCCATATGGCATTACCGTCCAGGGGAAAAAAATCCATCTTAGCATTTTATTTCTGCCAGAAGTAGATTAGGCAGATAAAATTTTCAAAATAAAACACAATCAGCTAATTAAAGTGAGAAAAGAATTTTATTTGTTTTATGCTAGAGTGGACTGAAGACAGCTTACGAGTGGCATCACGCCAACAGGTATTATTTCCTAGATCTGGGCTTTTCAAACAGGGCTCCCAAGGGAAGGGGCGGTGCTGGGCAGACAGGGCTTTGCTGTCTGGACTTGAACCAAAGAAGTTCTGCTTTGTTCTGTCTCACACTGAATTCTTCCATGAGACTTTCTGTGGAGAAAGAAGTTTCTACAACGAAAAGACCCAGAGGCAGACTGCCTAGTTTCATGGCCTGACTCTTCCACTCAGTAGCTGTGTGACCCTGAGCAATTCCTTAACCTCTCTGTGCCTCAGTTTCTCTATCAGTAAAATTCAGATAATATTATAATTAATGATTAATGACAGTATAAATAACAAATAACATGGGGTTGTTTGTGAGTTAACATTTGTCAAGCAGGGATAATGGTGCTTGCTGTTCATGTCCAAGTCTTTGGGACCTCATGAACTGTAGCACCCCAGGCTTCCCTGTCCTCCACCATCTCTTTGAGTGTTTGCTCAAATTCATGTCCATTGAGTTGGTGATGCCATCCAACCATCTCACCCTCTGTCACCCCCTTCTTCTGCACTCAATCTCTCCCATCATCAGGCTCTTTGCAACAGGTGGCCAAAGTATCAGAGCTTCAGCTTCAGCATCAGTCCTTCCAGTGAATATTCAGGACTGATAGCGCCTAGCACATAAAAAAATGACTTGTACATGTTTGTCAAATAAGTAAATAAAATAAAGCCATTTTCCACAATTACTGCTGACAAGTATTCTGAGTGGTAGGAAAGAAGCCAGTAATACTTGAAACAGTTTGCAGATCGAGCTGGGCTGTAGAGTAAAATCTGCTTTGGGCAATTTGCAAAGACCAGCAAATCCATAGTATTGATTCTTTCTTGATAACGCATCAATGATTTGTCAGTATCCCCAGCTGATTATGCTAACATACAATGAATAGTTTACTATTTACAAAGCAATTCACACACATTTTTTGAATTATAATCTATGTGACAAACCAACACATCACTGGGTGCCCAGGATTATGTAACTAAACCTACTTCTCTGATTAATGACATACAAATGGCTCAGCTATTATACAATAAGCACATATAAGGCACTATGCGGGCTGAATTTTGTCCTCCCTTCCATTTATATGTTGAAGCCATGATACCCAGTACTTCAGAATGTGACCTTACTTGGAAATAGAATCCTTGCAAACCTGAATCTTCCTGGTGGGGCTAGCGATAAAGAATCCACCTGCCACCACAGGAAATCCAACATATGTGTGTTCGATCCCTGGGTTGGTTAGATCCTCTGGAGGAGGAAATGGCAACCTGCTCCAATATTCTTGCCTGGAAAATTCCATGGACAGAAGAGCCTGGCGGGCTACAGTCCATGGGGTCGAAAAAGAGTCGGACACAAATGAGCACTCATCATTTTGCAAACATACTTAGGTGCTCTGTGACGACCTAAAGGGGTGGGATGGTGGAAGAGGAGAGAGGCTCATGAGGGAGGGGATATATGTATAATTATGGCTGATTTGAGTTCTTGTATGGCAGAAATAAACACAACACAGTAAAAAATAAATTAGAAAAATAAATAAAAGAACAGCAAAAGAAAGATAAGGTCATAGTAGAATGAAAGTGAAAGTTGCTCAGTCGTGTCCAACTCTTTGCGACCCAGTGGACTATATAGTCCATGGAATTTTCCAGGCAAGAATACTGGAGTGGGTAGCCTTTCCCTTCTCCAGGGGACCTTCTGAACCCAGCGATTGAACCCAGGTCTCCCACATTGCAGGCAGATTCTTTACCAGCTGAGCCAGTGGACCCCTAATCCAATCTGACGTCTTCATAAATGGGGGAAATTGGGACCCAAATGCACACAAGGAAAAGTCCACGTTCAGCTGAAGGCAGAGACCAAGGTGATGTTTCGACATGACAAGGAATACCAAAAATTGCCAGAAAACCACCAGAAGCTGGAGGTGAAGCAGGGCACAGATTCTTCTTTACAATTTTCAGAAGGAAACAACCCTGCCAACACCTTGATCTTTGATCTTGAACTTCCAGCCTCTGGAACTGAGAGACGAGAAAGTATTATGTTTAAGCCACTCTGTGGTACTTTATTTTAGCAACCTTAGAAAATGATTACAGGAACTGTCTACAGACTAGAGATTTTAACAAAAGAGTGTCCTTCCTTTATTTAACCCTTGGTTCATTCATTCGTGTATTAAATATTTATTGAATACAGCTGTTTTAGAAATTTGTAACTGCAGAACCAAGTTCAAGACCCCGCTTTCATGGGACTCTCAGTACAGAAGGGGAGACAGACATGAAACAAAACGACTACACTGAGAACATAATCAGAGGTGGTTTCATGAAGAAGAGCAGAACAGGGTAAAAGGATGAAAAGCGGTGCTGCTTTGGATGGGTGGAGACAGGCAACCTGAAGAGGTGGCATTTAAGCAAAAGACTTGAATAAAGGAGGTGCAGCCATGTGGCCATCTGGAAGAAGAGGATTCCAGGCTAACGGCGAGCAAGATCGCAGGCTGGAACTTGCATGAAGTCCTTTTCTAAGAACAAGGTACAAAGGGTCGCCTACCATTTTTTTTTTCTTTTCTTTTTCTTTACATGGGTAGGAAAAAAAATTTTTTTTAATAGACTGAAATATAAGCCTTTCAATTTGCCTCTTGAGAAACCTATATGCAGGTCAGGTAGCAACAGTTAGAAATGGACATGGAACAACAGACTGGTTCCAAATAGGAAAAGGCTGTATATTGTCACCCTGCTTATTTAACTTCTATGCAGAGTACATCATGAGAAACGCTGGGCTGGAAGAAGCACAAGCTGGAATCAAGATTGCTGGGAGAAATATCAATAACCTCAGATATGCAGATGACACCACCCTTATGGCAGAAAGTGAAGAGGAACTCAAAAGCCTCTTGATGAAAGTGAAAGAAGAGAGTGAAAAAGTTGGCTTAAAGCTCAACATTCAGAAAATGAAATCATGGCATCCGGTCCCATCATTTCATGGGAAATAGATGGGGAAACAGTGGAAACAGTGTCAGCCTTTATTTTTTGGGGCTCCAAAATCACTGCAGATGGTGATTGCAGCCATGAAATTAAAAGATACTTACTCCATGGAAGGAAAGTTATGACCAACCTAGATAGTATATTCAAAAGCAGAGACATTACTTTGCCAACAAAGGTTCATCTAGTCAAGGCTATGGTTTTCCCAAGTGGTCATGTATGGATGTGAGAGTTGGACTGTGAAGAAAGCTGAGCGCCGAAGAATGATGCTTTTGAACTGTGGTGTTGAAGAAGACTCTTGAGAGTCCCTTGGACTGCAAGGAGGTCCAATCAGTCCATCCTAAAGGAGATCAGTCCTGGGTGTTCGTTGGAAGGACTGATGCTGAAGCTGAAACTCCAGTACTTTGGCCACCTCATGCGAAGAGTTGACTCATTGGAAAAGACTCTGACGCTGGGAGGGATTGGGGGCAAGAGGAGAAGGGGACAACAGAGGATGAGATGGCTGGATGGCATCACCAACTCAATGGACATGAGTTTGAGTGAACTCTGGGAGATGGTGATGGACAGGGAGGCCTGGCATGCTGTGATTCATGGTGTTGCAAAGAGTCAGACACGACTGAGCGACTGAACTGAACTGGACTGAAGGAATCTTCTCCTTAGCCCACTTTAAACAGGTCTTATCATGCCCAGTAGTGTCCAGCTCTTTGCATCCCCATGAAATGCAGCCCTCCAGGCTCTCCTGTCTACGGGATTTCCCAGGCAAGAATACTGGAGTGGGTGGCCGTGCTGCCCTCTAGGGGAACTTCCCAACCCAGGGATCGAACCCGTGTCTCCCACACTGAAAGCTGATTCTTTACCTGCTGAGCCCTCTGGGAAGCCCTAGACTATTGTAAACAGTGCTGCAAGGAACACTGGGGTGCATGGAGGGGAGAGGAGTTTGGGGGGAGAATGGATACAGGTGTGCGTGCGGCTGAGTCACTCTGCTGTGCACATCATTGTTAGTTGGCTATACTCCAATATAAAATCAAATGTGAAAAGCAAACCCAAGCAGGTCTAGCCCTGGCTGGTGAGGCTCCCTGAGGGGTGACAGCAGGGACAGTGACGTCTGGGGTGCTGTCAGCTGCCACAGGGCATATGCAACTGAGTGTAGGATCCCCGGTGGAAGGGGCACTTGGGTAAGAGCAGCTGACCACACCGTGGCATTCTCGACTCACTTCCGTGAGTGCTGACATCCGCAGCAGCACGGCGGATGCCCAGCTTGACTCTCCCTCCCAGGTGTGTGGGGTCACTGTCTGCAGGAGCCTCTGCAGCGAAGACCTCTTCCTTCCTCGTCACTCCCCGGTGCTGGAGCGCTTGTACAACTCCTAGACTCCATCAGCTGAGTGCTTCCGCCCGGAAAGGTCATCAGAGGATTGGCCCTCCGGCTTGTTGTGCTAGACACAGTGAAAATCCCCTTCTTTCTCTGGCAGAGAGGGACTCTGGCACAGAGCAGTGCTTTAGATCCAGCAGCAGGAACACCTGGTATCTAGTGCCCCGGGGCAATGCCCAGAGATTGAATTCCCGCCCGTTACTGATCTTGGCCAGGGCACCAGCACTGGACTCTCTCATTTCCATATCTAGTTTTCCCATCAATTCTGGATGCTGAGTTTACTTCCAGGAAATTCCTTTCCTGCAGCTTCCCAAGTGGCTCAGTGGTAAAGAATCCACCTGCCAATACAGGAGACAAGGGTTCAGTCCCTGGGTGGGGAAGATCCCGGGAGAAGGGAATGGCTACCCACTCCAGTATTCTTGCCTGGAGAATCCCATGGACAGAGGAGCCTGAGGGGCTGCAGTCCATGGGGTCACAAAGAGTAGGACACGACTGAGTAACTGAGCACGCCCATGCACAAACTCCTTTCCTACCTAGGTGAGCCAGACTCAGTGCTTAGGAAGCAAGAGCCCTGCTTTGGCACACTGTCTGAGTTTTCAGCTTCTCAGTTCTGAGCTAACATATTGACAATTGTCTCATCATTCTGAGTCACTATGATAGAGAGCTTAGATATTAGAAGCTGAGAGAGTTAAGTTACAGTAAGACACTACAAAGATAAAGAGGTTATATGAGGGGTAAAGTAAAGCTAACGGGTCTCCAGACCCTTGAAGAGACTGGCCGTGTCCCGAATACTGAATAGCACACCTGTTCTACAGCGACGTTACACGGCACAATGGTGACATCCAGTGTCAGCTGGCTAAACCTCAGGTGACCGTGCAGTTTACCTGAAAATGACGCACAGAGCATCAAAAGACATGCATGTCAGCACTGAGCCCAATGCTGTTTGCAAGCAATAATCTAAGATTCTCAAAGTAGAATTAATTTCTATTCATTTCTAAATGCTACTCATTTGTAAACACATGTGTTTATATCTTAGCCAGTGCTATAGAAAGCTCTTAGATATGTAACAAAGGCAAATTCATTCAGGGGGATAAAAGGATTGAAATACTAGCCCAAACATGATAGAAAATACATACTGTAGACAGAGCACTGTGCCATTTGCCAAAGAATTATTTCCCATGTGTTGTCAAAATTAATCATCAAAACACAGTGTGCAATAATTGTGACCTCTATATTTATATCTATCTATATGTATATATAAGGCAGCCAGGTCACAGAGAAGTGACGTTTTTCAAAATCATAAGTTAATCTCATCACCTGAACCCAGAAAGTAATTTTTTTTCAATTCTTTATCACCATTCATTTAAATTATTCTTTTTTACACACGGAATTACACTTTTATCTTTGTCAAAAATCAAGTGGTTTGGAAATCTTCAATTGATTGTGTGTTTGGAGAACATTTCTGGATTCTCTTCTAATCTATCTCGATGTCTGTTCATTTTTTTAAATTTAATTTTGATTTTATATTGGAGTGTAGTTGATTGGCAATGGTTGTGCTCACTTCAGGTGTACAGCACAATTGTTCACTGACACACATAAATGGATCTATTTCTTTTGAGCGTTTTCCCATATAGTTTATGACAGTACTGAGTAGAGCTCCTTGTATTGTACAGTAGGTCTCTGTTGATAATCTGTTTTATGTATAGTAAGTAGTGTGTATCTGTTAATCCCAAACCCCTCCTTGGAAAAGTTTTAATCTCCCTTAGGCTTTAGCTTCCTCAGCTGAAAAAACCCAAAAGAAGCTGTTAACTTCCTCACAGAGTTGCTGCTAAGTCACTCAGTCGTGTCCGACTCTTTGCAACCCCTTGGACTATAGCCCACCAAGCTCCTCTGTCCATGGGATTTCCCAGGCAAGAACACTGGAGTGGGTTGCCATTCCCTTCTCCAGGGGATATTCCCGATCCCTGCATCTCCTCCTGTTGTCTCCTGTATTGCAGGCAGATTCCTTATTGCTGGAGCCATTGAGTTATACGATGATTAAATAGGATAATGCAGAAAAAGTGCTTAATGGGGTATCTGACTATAATCCACATTCAGAGAATATTAAATAATTGTGTTTAGGCTCACAGCTCATAATGAACATTTGCTTAAAGAGCATCATTGGAAAGTATCAAGGCCTAAACCCAGTTGTCCCCTTTCTATTCCCACGCCCCCAGCCCCATCAGTCAGTTACACCTGCTGCTCTGATCTTCTCGGCTATCGATCTATTTTAAAGCCACTTATGACTCATCAATGAAAGAATATGAAAAGAACTAGTTGTCACTGATATTTATCTCAGTCATTTGCAACATTGATAAGAAAGGTGCCTTTTTGGAAAATTTCTTCTGTGGCTTCCTGAAATATTTTAAGAATAAAAGGCTCAGGGATTTACAAAAGAGCTATAGCTTCCCAAACTGGTCTTGGGATATCTGAGCTTCAACATCACCTACGTCATTTTAAAAATTATCCAGAGAAGGAGGGAAAAACAGACAATCCCACTTGTGGGTGAGGATGGGGAGAAGCAGCAACTCCTGGGTGCTGCTGGTGAGAAAACCAAACTCACAGCCACACGAGACATCAGCACTTAGGCAGCTTCCTATAAAGTTAAGCATGGGCTGTACAACCCAGCAGTCCCTCTCCTAGGGGATTCTGTATGTCCATAAAACACATTTATAGTGGCCAAAGTCTGGAAAAAATTCAAATATTCATCAACAGGTGAATCCTATTCATCAATACAAAAGAATGATCAACTGATATGATCTGAAGAGCTGACTCATTGGAAAAGACTCTGACGCTGGGAGAGATTGAAGATGGGGGGAAAGGGCAACAGAGGATGAGATGGTTGGATGGCATCACTGACTCAACAGACATGAGTTTGAGCAAGCTCTGGGAGATGGTGAAGGACAGGGAAGCCTGGTGTGCTGCAGTCCATGGGGGTCGCAAAGAGCTGGATACAAGTGAGCAACTGAACAACGCTGATACAATATAGATGAATCTCAGATGCATTATGCTGACTAAAAACAGCCAGATCCCAAAGGCTACATATTCCATAGTTCCATTTATATGATATTCTAGAAAATTTGAAACTATAGGATCAGAAAACTGAACTGGAACTGACTACAAAAGAGACACTAGGGACTATTTTAGGGGACTATGGCTGGATGGCATCACTGACTCGGTGGACGTGAGTCTGAGTGAACTCCAGGAGTTGGTGATGGACAGGGAGGCCTGGCATGCTGTGATTCATGGGGTCACAAAGAGTCGGACACAACTGAGCGACTGAACTGAACTGAACTGAACTGAGGGAGTGATGATGAAACTGTTCTCTATCTTGATGGTAACGGTGGTTCCATGACTCAGAACTCTATACTAAAAAAGATGGATGTATATACTTTTATTTTCTAAGTAGTAAGTAAACAGTACCCTAGTAAAAGCTAAGTACAGTGGAGATTTCAAAATACAATTAACTGCAAGCTACAATTAACTACAAGCTACAATTAACTACATTTATTTCCTAATTCAAACTGTTGAGCCCTCCAAAAGTGTAAATGACAGAAAAAAAAAAAAAAAAAGCAATAGGGTCAGAATTGTGTGAGTTGCTGACAGGCAGGTAAAGCTATTGCTCTTACAAGAATAGTCCATGGAGCCTGACATTCAATAAGGCGACAAAAGCGAGGGAAATCTTAAACATCTTACGAAAGTTAATCATAATTATTACTTACTGGGGTGGAAAAGTAGGTAGAAATATATAAAAATATATAAGAAATATACGAGAAAACTTGCAACAGGAAGATTTAAATCTAATTCTGAAATAGAACTTATTTCACCTACCCATTCTGTTTTTTTTTTGCAATTTTTTCTTAATTGGAGTACAGTTGCTTTCCAATGTTACAGCTATCTGTTTCAAACCTGCCAGTGTAAAGATGTCAATCCCGTTCTCCCAGTTCATCTCAGCCTCGCCTTCCCCTCATCCCACTGTCCACAGGTCAGTTCTCTACGTCTGCATCTCTGTTCCCGCCCTATAAACAGGCTTATGTGTACCATTTTTCTAGATTCCACATGTATGCATTAATATACAATTATACGGTGTGTTTTTCCCTCTCTGACTTATTATGACACTTTGTATGACAGACTCCAGGTCCACCAGTGTCTCTACAACTGACCGTCCTCTTTCTGATCATCTTCTAAATGCATGTTCCCCTTCTTCACAGTAGAACATAAGCACATGGATGACTGGGGCAGTGACGGCAAAGTCTATGAAGGTTGCCCACCCCCGAAGCGGTGGGGACCCTGTGCCCCCCGCCCCCCTCTCCCTCCCCCTGCAGCCCCGTCCCAGGAAGAGGTCAGACTGATTTCAGCATCCTACCCAAACCCAGGGGATAACAGAAAGATACAAGGGCGAGAAGCACCTCCTGGTTCTGGATGAAACCAAGCTCCTTATATCAAATCCCATGAACATGAGTGATGAGTGAGTGAATTCCCCAAACTAATTAGGAGAAGCTTATAGCTCAATGCTTAGCAAGCCTTTTTCCTGTTGGTGAACAGACATGAGAGGGGGAACATGTCCACTTCAATTTCCAGAAAGTGAAAAAGATGAAGATAGATTCCTATAATTGGCATTTCACTCTCAAGAGACATTTGAAATGAAATGACCGGTTTAAGACTAGAAAATGAAACTGTTCTGGAAATTTTAAAATCAATACCAAGTTAAAAAAAGACTTACCAACAGAGACTTATCAATTCATCCAACCACAGATCAGTAAAACAGCAATGGTTTGAGCCAAGAGTTCTGGCAAGTTGTTTTGATAGTAGCAGACAAACTGAGCTCCAAATGAACATACCCAGCTTTGGAAAACTGTACTATTCAACTTAGACTGCTTTAGTCTCAAACATAAAATTCTTTGCACTCCACATTGTCAATAAAATAGACTTTCAAGTTATCTGAATGCTTTTTTTCCCCATAGGAACTTGCAATTTCAGCAGTAACTTACAGGCATTCAGAGACAGTGTCTTCTCTTTAGCTGCACAGAATTGGCCGACATTTTATAGAAGAGTTTCCACTCAACTGGAGAAATCTCCCTAAGCGGATCTTTAAGCATAAGTTGTCAAACGTAAACCACTAAAAATGCATTTGCCATAAGAATTGACACAAAACAGGGTGAATGCAGGTATAGAAGAAAACATCTCCCCTAAATGAACGCCTAAGAAAGGTATATACCAAAATGCTTTTGTAGTGTTAGAGAGTTCTTTGTTCACAGAAGACATCACTATTTAATAGAAACCTGGAATAATTTATCATTTGGTCTAGCTCCTCTAAATGCCCCAGAGGAAAAAAAGAGTGGTATTTCTTCTGGTTTAGATTTTCAGAATTCAAACTAGTGGCTGATTTGGTAAGTCAACATCAGTTGCATCAGTTTCACCCTTCAGCACAGTGATAGAAACGACAAAATAATAAAATGAAAAGCATGCAAATTCAGATGCACTCCCTTCTACTTTTTGGCTTACGGCTACAGATGACTCTTGCTTTCTGTTAAGTGTGCCACTAAAGTATGTGATCAAGAAGGGCTCATATTTTTAAGAGTAGTTCAGTTATCACTGTTGGATGAAACATGCATCAAAATTCCCCCATTTAAATGCATATTATTTGTGAAGAAAACACACAAAGGAGATGTGTGTGTGTGTTTAGACACTCAGTCGTGTCCAAATCTTTGCGGCCCCATGAACTGTAGCCCTCTAGGCTCCTATGCCATGGAATTTTTCAGGCAAGAATACTGGAGTGGGTTGCCACTCCCTCCTCCAGGGGACCTTCCCAACCCAAGGATCGAACCCAGGTTCAATTCACATTGCAGGTGGATTCTTTACCATCTGAGCCATCAGGGAAGCCTGGCCTCTTTCCAAATGTTAACATTAAGAGTTAGTGTCTTCCAAGTCCAACCTAGAATATGAAATGACTGATGCTTTCTGCTACTGGCTTGGGATTTACTATTTACTATTTTCAGGGAGTATCACAGAAAGATCACAGTTATGACATTTGGTAAGTATCAGTATTGCATGTCAGAAATATACTTTTTCATAAATATAAATAAGTGTTTGGCTCCTATCAGTTATTTTCAAATTATGGAAGTTGGACCAAAATATCCGTCTTATCACTTCAATTGCAGCAATATCCATCAAGGTAAGCAAAATGTGGCATAGCCATCCAATGGAAGGAACATTAGTAGCAATAAAAAGGAACCACCATGCTACAACCTGAATGCACCTCAAAAACATTACTCCAGGTGAAAGAAGTCAGATGCTAAATACCATATATTCTATTATCTCATCGTGCAAAATGCCCAGAAAGTCAAATTTAAAGAGACAGAAAACAGATTAGTGCTTGCCTGGGTCTGAGGGTGAGAATGGTGAGTGCTACGAACAGGCACTCGAGATTTGGGGAGAGAGGGGCGGGGATGAAAATGTTCTAAAATTGGATTGTGATAATGATTGCATAACTCCATAAGTTTACTAAAAATCATTAAATTGTAGAGTGTGATGTATTTGATAGTTTATAAATTATATCTCCAATAGAGCTGGTTTTAAAATAAATAGCAAAAAAAAAAAAAGCAAGAATGTCTTACATAAAGTCATTTTTCCCCCCTCTGAGGTTAAAAAATAATTGTAGTCATGTTTTTTTAAATTTACAAGAAAAAAAATAACTTGATGGATACAGTTTTCCCAGTTAAAATTTTTCAACCCCTAAATGATTGGCATCTACTTACTACTACTACAAATTTAAATTTTATTGAATTTGCATGAAATTGAATTTTTAAGCTATTTCAGGCTTAAGATCTTAATATTCCATAATATTAAACTCAGAATACAGGATTCCTAAATTCTTTCCCAGCCTAAGTAAAAGAGGAAACTGACCTAAATAACATAAATTTCTTTACAATTTTTTAATTTGACCATTTAAATCAGTGGAAAAGAGTCTGTGATTTGAAACTAATCTAGTTTTGGTCAGTGTAAATGATAGATGATGACTGATATGGTTTCTGGTTATGGCCTCAGGGTGTTCTGGAGGATTCCAAAGCTGTATAAATTCCAGAGGACAGGAATGTGTCTCATTTACATCAACTTTTATCCCCCTGTGTCTCCAAGACAGACCATGGTGCCCTATACAATAAATGTTGGTTCAGTGGTTCAGTTAATCTATGAACAGGCCTGAAAATCCCCAGGTGCACCAAATATTTTCTAAAACTGAGCACACACACACACACACATATTTTTGTTTTCCAAGCTCGTGACTGTTTCCATGTTTAGATGCTTAGTAAAATGTAAATTCACTTAAACATGCTACTAAATTGATAGTAACATGTTGCCATTTTGAAATGCTTTTCCATCAATAAATGGCCATCTAATTTTAATGTAAAAATCTCAAAGATTCAAGCCCACTACTGTAAAAGACTTTGACATTCCTCCAAGGAACTTTCCAGGCAAGAATACTGGAGTGGGTAGCCATTCCTTTCTCCAGGAGAACAGAGAGATCTTCCCAACCCAGGGATCAAACTCTGATCTCCTGCATTACATGCAGATTCTTTACCATCAAAGCCATCTGGGAAGCCCTCAGAAGTCTTAGTTGTTTCCTTTTTCAGTCATCATTCCAAACAAATAAATATATGCCTCATTTTTCAGTTTTGACCAAATTTAGCTTAGATTTTTCCAACTTCGTCCAGAATCTGGATTACAACTCAAGCCCACTTTCCAACACATTATAAATCACTACACTAACAAATATATTAACATGCTTGCTAATATCTTCTGAAATCATAAATGTGAAAAATACCACTGAAATAGTTTTCAAAAGCCTCTCTTCAGTTAGCGCAGGTTTGGTTACTAAATTTATTTAGCAAATTAAAAGGTGAAGACCTTGTGAAACTTGGGAGGTCGCAGAAAGTGTAAGCCATTTCCATTCTTTCCGTAGTGAGTTGGGAAGTTCCTGCCTTAGGCACAAATTCCTCTGTGTCAGGGACCTTCACACTCAAAGGGTCAGCGAAGGGTGGAAGGGAGGAGGATCGCCCATCAGCAGGAAACAATCGCACCTGTTGTGTCTGCAGGAGTACCTGAGACTGCAGCTCAGATCACATTTCTGAAAAGCCCGACTTCTGCAGAGCTGAATATTTAATACCATCAGGTACATAAAAGGACACACAGGATCTCTCCCCAGTTGCAAGTGAGAAATAATTCCCTTTGAACACTTTATCTGGCCTATGTATAGCAATAAGAAAAAAAAAAAGTTTTTATTTCTTAAAAATAAAACTAGAGTGAAAATGGCAGACCGAGTTTCAGGCACCTTTGGAACTAACTGCTTCTTTTATATATGTAAATAAATGTATTTGCTCTCCCAGAAGGTTAAAAGTTTATAGCCATGCCATTCATGCTATCTAAATCTCCCGTCTCACGGTCCCGCGCTATTCCTTCCGTAAGATGACACTGCCCCTTGCACACCTGCCGGGGGGATAAGTAACTTTCAGCTCTAGAATCCCATGACAGAAAACTGTCATCCAACAGGTCCGTCTTCCTTCACTAGAAGCTAACAGAAGCCAGCAAGGATGACCGTCTGCGCTCTTAAGAATTCGGGGCACAGGGAACTGTCAAAGTCGTCCCGCGGGGGTCCATAGGTGACAGCCAAGTTTTCCAGAAGGCTTTCTCCACCGCCTCTGAAGAGGGGGACCCCCCAGCCAAGGGACTGCCTAAGAGCAACCTAAATAAACAATCGGGCTGCGCAGGGCGAAGGAGGGGGTATCCTTTCTCGGGAAAGGCAACTCTGTTCCTCGTCGTTCAGTTACCAAGTCGTGTCAGACTCTCTGCGACCCCACGGACTGCAGCACGCCAGACTCCTCCGGGAGTGTGCCCAAGTTCGTGCCCACCGAGTGGGTGATGCCACCCTGGAGGCGCACAAACTTCTAGCCCAGGGAATCCGAGTCCAGAAGAACGGTTTACAGGGAGAATGCCGTCCTCACCCAGGACCTGTGTGCAGGGAAATGCCCTTGGTGCTCCAGGCGGGGCGAGGGGAGGGTGGAGGAGACCCGCTCCAAGGGCGCCTGGACCCCCGCTTGCCCGGGAGACAGTGGGGTGACCCGGGCGAAGATCGCTGGGGCTCGCCTACCTTGGAGGGCGCTCAGCGAGCGCGGGGTCCGGGCGCCGCTCCTCCCCTGGCTCGGCACCTCGGGCGGGTAGGGCGGATCGGCTCCGCCGGGCTCGGTGGCTCCACCTCCGCTCCAAGGAGCTCCGCCCCGCATGGTAGGGCGCGCCCGGGGCAGAGTCGGGCGCCGGAGCGGCTCCGGGGCGGGGCCCGGGCTTCCCAGCGCCCGGAATCGCGCGCCCGGCTCCAGGCGCCCCGGGGTGCCTTGTGTGCACCCCGACACTCAAGTCCCCAACCCTGCGCACCGCTCAGTAATTGGGTTATTCTGTTGGGGGCGAAGGGTAGATAGTTCCTGCTGCTTTTTTTAAAAAAAGGTCCTGTTTAATCTCCAAGCTCATATACTTTTTGTTTTTTATACTTTGGCCACCTGATGCGAAGAACTGACTCCTGGAAAAGACCCTGATGCTGGGAAAGATTGAAGGCCTGGGAAGAAGGGGGACAACAGAGGATGAGATCGGTGGATTGCATCACCGACTCAGCGGACATGAGTTTGAGCAAGCTCTGGGAGTTGGTGATGGACGGGGAGGCCTGGCGTGCTGCAGTCCATGGGGTCGCAGAGTCGGACACGACCGAGTGACTGAACTGAAGACTATTTTGGAGTAAATTTAGATTTACCAAATTTGGAGGAGGAAATGGCAACCATTCCAGTATTCTTGCCTGATTAGTCCCATGGACAGAGGAACCTGGCGGGCTACAGTCCATAAGGTCACAAAGAGTCAGACAGGACTGAGCAACTGACACACGTTAGATTTACGAAAAAGTTGCAGAGAGTACAAGATTCCCTAAACCTCCCTTGCGGGTGTCCCCTAGCAGTCACGTCTTACATCACCATGGTACAGCTGTCAAAACTAAGAAATGAACATTGATCCATCGCTATTAACTAAACTCGACCTAGTGTAAATTTCACTAGTTTTCTGCTGATCTTTTTTCTGCTGATCTAGTTTTCATTCTGATCTTTCTGTTCCAGGATTGCCTTCAGGATTCCACACTCCATTTCAGTGTGGTATCTCTTTAATCTCCTCTTATCTGTGACAGTTTCTTGGTCTTCTCTGTTTTTTCTTAACTTTGACAGTCTCCAAAGATTTTGCTAAGCTGTTTTGTGGATATCTATCATTTGGTCTCATTTGATGCTTTTCTCATGATTAGGCTGTGGTCTGCCTGCAATGAGGGAGATCTCTGGGTCAGGAAGATCCCCAGGAGGCGGGCATGGCAACCCATTCCAGTATTCTTGCCTGGAGAATCCTATGGACAGAGGAGCCTGGCAGACTACAGTCCATGAGGTCACAAGGGGTCTGACAGGACTGAGTGACTAAACAGAGTACATGGATTTGAGAGAGGCGACCACACAGGCAAAGTGCCCTGTCTGGGGCTACATGATAGCAACAGGACTTATTACTGATGATGTTGACCTTCATCGCTTGATTAGAGAGCTGTCTGCCCCGTTTCTCCCAGGCAGTTACTATTTCTCTTTCATACTCTTTTTTTGGGTGAAAGTCACTAAGTTCAACCCACACTCAAGGGGAGGGTGGGGGTGGGGGAATGAAACTCCATCCTGGAGGGGAGAGTATCTGCTTTATTATTTGGAATTATTCTGGAAGGAAGATGTGTCCCTTCCCTCTTAAATATTTATCGATTCAGTCATTTATTTACATCAGTATGGATTCATACGTGTTTATTTTATGTGCTTTTGTGCTCAGTTGTGTCCGATTCTTTGCAGCCCCGGGGGATTGTAGCCTGCCCGGCTTCTCTGTCTATAGAATTCTCCAGACAAGAATACTGGAGTGGGTTGCCAGTCCCTTCTCCAGGGGACCTTCTGACCCAGGGATTGAACCCACGTCTCCTGTGTTTCCTGCATTACAGGCAGATTCTTTACCTGCTGAGCCATCAGGGAAGCCCCTGATGAATTGAGTTGTATCTCTTTGAGCTATAAATACATTATGTTTTGTTTCACAAATAGTTACAGCTTTGGCTGAAACGCTTTCAGACTGGCTCCTGTATCCCTTTGAAAGTTCATAAACTTTTAGAGCTGCTGCTGCTGCTACTGCTAAGTCGCATCAGTCGTGACTCTGTGCGACCCCATAGACGGAAGCTCACCAGATTCCCCCATCCCCGGGATTCTCCAGGCAAGAACACTGGAGTGGGTTGCCATTTCCTTCTCCAATGCATGAAAGTGAAAAGTGAAAGGGAAGTCGCTCAGTCGTGTCGACTCTTTGCGACCCCATGGACTGCAGCCTACCAGGCTCCTCTGTCCATGGAATTTTCCAGGCAAGAGTACTGGAGTGGGGTGCCGTTGGGAAGACAAAAAAAAAAAAACAAAAACTCACTAATTATTTGTTCTCCTCCTTTTCATGTAACAGAAAACTGCAACCCAAATCCCCGCAAATCTGACGGCTTTTCAGGGTCTTCCTTGAAACCCTACAACTGCTGATTCCTACTCCAGTAATAGGAAATTTTAAAAAAATTCCCAACAGATTAATTTATGGGTTGGGACCCAATTAGAGAAGTGGAAGTTGAGAGTTTTGGTTAACCAATCCATACAGTTCTATGAAACAGGTATATGTATATGTATAAGTAGAGATAAAACATGTTCCAAAGATAGTCATGGATGTTTATTACTGCCTTAAACACCGAAGAAATCCAGCTGTTGAGATCCTTTGTTATATTGCTTTGGCTGACTCATGTTTGCATTTGCAAGTTGATCCCATAAACACGACACTTCCTTCTTCTGCGCTTGCGTCTGGCTCAGAATCTGATGCTGCCTGGCGTCCTGAGACCCTCTCACCTCTGCTCCTTTCCTTAACTCTTCTTGGGGAAGGAAATCTACTCCATTAGTCCAAGATTTTCCTGGTAGATACAGGATGGATGGCTCAGTGTCCAGCAGGACAGAGCGAACTGATTTTCTCAAAATGACTAAACGTAATAATTGCTAAGGGAAAACATTTTACATCTCGGCCCCACTGTGTTGCTCTTGCTGTCCAGTCTCGCAGTCGTGTCCAACTCTTCCCACTATATCCCAGAAGAAACGGACAAGATCGGAGGAGAAGGCGCGCTTTCTGTGCACTCTGCTGGAGGAGATGTCAACTGAAAGTAACAATTCCAACTGGTATGAAACATGGACTGTATCTCACAGCTCTTCAAGTGTACTAGTCACTAGGTAATTTTAATTTATCTTGCATGGAGGGGAATGGGCAACTACTCCTTAACAAGAGTGTGGAGTTAGAAAATATTAGCAACCTACGTAATGTAGTTCAGGAGAATCTATAAATCACCCATAAATATAAAATGCCATTGGTGTGTCTTAGAGGTTGGATATTGGGGAAAGAGATCAAATGTGTATAGATTTCATTTATCACTTTAACATTTGGCTGCTATTTTTATGACCGAGTAAATACAAACCATTTTAAGCAGCCAAATAGGGACTTCCCCCATGGTCTAGTGGTTGGGAATCCTAGTGGTTGGGATCGCACATGCCACAACTTAGCCCCTGCGCCCCAACTACTGAGCCGGCTCTCTAAAGCCCAGACTCTCCAACGAGAGAAGCCATGGCAAGAGAAATCAGCACACCGCAGCTTCGCGGCCCCTGGAGAACGCCCGCATGCGGCACTGTCCATGTCGTTTGTTATTTATTTATTTATGAGACGTTTATTTATGTCTCAGTGCAGACATAAATAAATATATTTTCAAACCAATCGATAAATAGCCAAATATTCTAAAGCATGTTTTCTTCACACTTTTCCTAAGATTATCTATTTCTCTTTTGGGGAGGGAGAGAGGGGAGAGGTGTCAACTGGCTTCACTTTGCATTTATCATCATTAACCTCAAGCGGGCCGTGAGGCTTCCCAGTGATCGCACGAACATCCCATACCTGTTTCTCTCCTCCCACATGACTGTTTCAAGTTTCCACCTCTCTTCCCAGATTTCTAGCAACAACTCCCCTCCAGCAGGCTCAGCTGATAACCTTCTCTGCTGAGCTGATAAGAGCAAAGCATCTGAAGATAAACTCTATCTTCTCTAACCTGTTTGAAGTTTATTCCTCCAACTCCAAACTTCTAAATTGTTTTCAGACTTGTTTTTCTCCATGGCACTAATTCTTACCTGCACCTTAGTTAGAAAAGAGAATTTAGTCGTTTTAGATTTTCTACCTCCATTGCCTAAAGCAGTTCCAGACTCACAGTAGTTTCACGCTAACTGGAGTGAAGGAGGGCAATGGTGGTAGTTTACCGACTATGATGGAAGAATCCGTAGGGGCTGCGTGAGGGTGCCCCGGGCCAAGGCAGAAAGCTGAGCAGAAGGCAGTCTGGCCTCCACACACCCTCCAAGCAGAGCAGCTCCACACCTATCAGCTTGATAAGATTGCCCATATTTTTGTAAATGTATTAGTGTCGTGTATTATTTTGGAATGGCTTGGGTTGGTCTGATGGAGATAGCGTAGGAACCAAAGCGTCTCCAAACCTGCCTCAGCGCCCTCCCTGAATGGGGACCACGAGGAGGAGGGGCGTGGGGGCAGAAGAAAGTGCAGCCTCCTCACCCAGCACAGAGCACATTGTGGCCCAGAAGGAAAGAGGGTCTGACTGTGATTCAAGCACCCGCATTCAGAGACTGTGCCATGCGACACTCAGCCACCAGGGTTTATTTTGGAAATCACTGTTGTTTATTTCTGTTTGGAAGTTGTTTGCTAACAGGAAGAATTACATATACACATATATATTATATGTATGTGTATGCGGTGGTTTAGTCGGCAAGTCCTGTCTGACTCTTGCGACCCCATGGACTGTATGTAGCCTGTCAGTCGGCTCTCTCCATGGGACTTCCCAGGCAGGAATACTGGAGTGGGTTGCCATTTCCTTCCCCGTGTATGTGTGTATGTGTATATGTATATATATATACACACATCCATATGTACATATCTATGTGTGTCTGTATATATACATGGGGAGATCCCCTGGAGAAGGAAATGGCAACCCACTCCAGTACTCTTGCCTAGGAAATTCCACGGATGGAGGAGCCTGGTGGGCTACAGTCCATGGGGTCGCAAAGAGTCCGACACGACTGAACAACTTCACTTTCACTTTCATGTATGTGTACTCAGCTGTGTCTGACTCTTTGCAGCCCCATGGACTGTAGCCCCCAGACTCCTCTATCCATGGAATTTTCCAGGCACGAATGCTGGAGTTGGTTGCCACTTCCCAACCCAGGGGTTGAAACCTCACCTCTTATGCCTCCTGCACTGACAGGCGGATTCTTTAGCACTAGCACCCCCTGAGCAGCCCCATATGTGTGTATATATGATATGTAAGATATATTTTTCATGCAAATTTTTACTATGTCATTCCAACCCCCCAATACGCTCACATACTGCAATTCATTAAAAGAGGTAAAAGAGTTCATTCCCTCCACATGGCCCCCGATGACAGCCTAAATTCCTCTCCAGCACAGAGGAGTCCTCTCCACACTCTCACCCCATCCTTCCTGCTGCGTCTCTTCCCATGTTGCTTGCTAGCAAGGTGCGGCAGCTTATAGAGTTCCAAATTCCCTCTCATTTTTCACCCTCTTCCCTTCTGCTCTTGTTCCCTCAACACACATTTTGACCGCAGAGACTACAAAGCCCTTTCCCCTTCTCTTAGTCTTGAAACTTCCTTCTCCCTTTATTGGCTGCACACAGGGGAACCTTCCCTGAACTCTCCAGCTTATCTTGGCCTTCCCAGTTAAGTCGTCCCATAAAATGCTTGATATATTGCTTTTGCTACTGTGTCAGTTTCTTTGGCTACTGTGACAAATTACCACAAACTTGATTGCTTTTAAAAAATACACATATATTATTTTACAGTTCTGTAAATTAGAAGCCTGACAAAGTCCTCACTGGGCTAAAATCAGTATATCAACAGGGCTGTGTTCTTTCCGGAAGTTCTTGGGGACCATCTCTTCCTTTGCCTTTTCCACTGTTTTCAAAAAGCTGCCTGCATTTCTCGGCTTCTGGGCCCTTTCTTCATCTTCAAGACCAGCCCCATCTCTGGCTCTCAGTCTGAATTTCCCTCTTCCACTTATAAGGACCCTTGAGATTCCATTTAGCTTAATTAGATAGTTCAGGATAATCTCCCCATCTTAAGATCCTTAACTTTAAAACACCGACAAAGTAAAATAGCACATTTATCAGCCCCAGAGATGGGATATGGGCATTTTTTGAGGTCATGATTCTACTAATCACAGCCATGCTCCTAAATAACCTTATAATTCAAAGATTAATTAGATTTCAGCATTAAATGTTTCCGTTTCTAAAGGTATAAAATCAACAAGGCTTGGCACAGTCATGAAGGAGGCGTGCTCCCGTCTCCTCTTTAGTGATGCCTCTGCCTGCCCTTCGCTCCCTTTGCCACCCCTACCCCCACCACGCCGCTCTAAGGAGGACCCAAAGTTGGCAGATTTTCTAAGCTCTTCCCCTTACCCCACACCTAAGTCTTCCTGGGTTTTCTAGGACTTGTTCGATGGGGAAGGGAATGCAAATGTGGAAATGAAGGCATTTGATCTTAACAAGCTTGAAATCTCTGGGCCCCCTGAGTCTTGCAGACTAAACTGTGAGCGAGGGAGAGTGTCTACATGCCTCTCACCAGCTTGGGACAACAATGCTTCTACTCCTTGCAAGCTGCTGGGCTGTTTGCTTTTGCTAGTGTTTGTGCTCACTCAGTCGTGTCTGACTCTGCAACCCCACGGACTGTAGTCTGCCAGGCTCTTCTGTCCGTGGGATTTTCCAGGCAAGAATACTGGAGTCGGTTGCCATTTCCTCTTCTAGAGGCTCTTCCCTGCCCAGGGATCTAACCCACGTCTCCTGCGTTGGCAGGCGGGTTCTTTACCACTGTGCCACATGGGAAGTCCTGCTATGCTGAGTGCTGGGGTCAGTTTTTATAATTTTAAATTTCAGTGAGTTTACACTTGACATGGATAAGTCACACATGGAATTACATAATAAATTAACATCGCCCCAAACAAATTATCACTGGGTGGCAGGAGAGCTAGTAAGTACTAGAAGACTAAGAGAGAAAAAAATGATTTTAGTTAGTGGCCAAGGAAAACCCTCAGAAGGAGGCAGGATTGGAAGTGGATGTTGAGTGTAGGTACTCTGTTACACTGGGACAGCAAAGGAGTCTTCTGAGATGAGACAAAGCAAGGAAATATTCAGGCAGATTTGGGACCTACCCAGTAGACCAGTCCAGCTGGACCATGGGACACTGTTGGGAGGTAAATCAGAGAAGTGGAATCACATTGTGTGAAACAAACAAAAGGTCCAGGTAATGTATTTTTCTTGCTCATCTCTGCTAAGAGAGAAAAGAAAAAGTCACCATAGGAAATGAAACTCTGGTTGTTTTGAGTTCATGAATAAAACACTTAGCAAATATTTATGAACAATGTATGACTGCCTGCTTGTATATACATGTCTATCTAAACAGGTAGATCTTTTTCTAAGACTCCTTTTGTATAAAAGATACAGAAACCATGACATAACCAGGCTGATATTCCAAATAAGTGTCTATTGGTTGAGCCATGGCACCAACCAGTCAGAAAAGCTGTCGGCAGTGATGGGCTGGTATGGACGAACCAGTGCAGACCAGTGGTAGATCAGCTCTAGACATCACTGTTTAAAACTACTGCTGCTTATTTAGCCAAACTAGTGTCCTTTCATTTTCTTTTAAAAAATATACCATTTCAAAGAATACAGTTTGGTATATTTTTTGGACTTAACAAGCCATGATTTTTATAACCATTTTTGCCATGATTATCACAATTCACTCTGCCTTAACAGTACTTAGAGTAATCACTGTCATTTCCCTCTGTATTGTAAGGACAAGAAAACCATCCGCATCTCTAGAAAAGACCAGCTGAACTTCAGGAGATGTTTTCATACGCTGGGATGATCATCTAGAGTCTATTATAAGAACAGATGGTCAATTTGACTTTGGTAACCACTGGGGCTGCAGTTGGCGGCTGTTATCTTTCCCTGATTATTAAATGCTACTGCACAGCCATGGAGAAGGGAATGACAACCCAGTATTCTTGACGGGAGAATTTCATGGACAGAAGAGCCTGGAGAGCTATGGTCTGTGGGGTCGCAAAGAGTTGGACACAACTGAGCAACTCATGCACACACACATAGACACTGCACAGTTCTTGTGATATCAGAGGTTGGGATAACTCTCAACAAAGAGAGCAGGAAACACAAGCCCTCCCCCAGCGACAGACAACATATTCTGGACAAGCTCCTGATCAGTAAATTCATAGCAATGGTAAGAAGCTGCATAGCCTAGATCAGTGCATAACATTACTTACCTTTAGCCAGAAGTGGGGACCAAAAAGAGAAAGGCAGACCCTGATAGCCAAGAAATAGCATGATATCATCAACTGACCTTGGCATCACTAGTGACCTGGTGCTCATAGCAGGACCACCAGACAGCGTAACAAGACCACTACAAGAAAGGAAAATGACAAGCCACTGTCCTTCATGATCACATACATTATGTGCTCAAACAAATGTTATCAAATCGAATCCAGGAAGTTACAAAAAAAAGTCATATATCCTAACCAAGTCAGGCTTATTCCAGAGTTATAAGACTGGCCCATCTGTTAAAATCCATCAGTAAAATTCACCACATTAAGAAGAAAAATTTCTGATAATTTTTTTTTAATGGAGAAAAATAATTTGTTAAAGTTCAGCCCCTGTTCATGACTTAAAAACAAGCAAAATGCTTAGAAAACTAAGAAAGTAACTTCCTTAATTTGATCAATGAATATCCACAAAATTTATAGAAAGTGTCATATTTAATGGCGAGAAACTGAGAGCATCTGATCTGAGATCAGAAATGAGGTTAGGATGTTTTCAGGACAGTTTTTGTGCAATGTTATATTGGAGTTATTAGCCAGTGAAAAGGGCAAAAAAAGGAGCTAAATTATATGAAGATTGAAAAGGAAAAACCATGTCCCTATTCACAGATAATGTGATTGTGTATGTGAAAAGTGAACAAAAATCTATAAACTCTTACAACTAAGAAGTGAATTCATCAGTGTTGCTAGATATATGGCTAATACATGAAGAAAATCAGTTAATTCCATTCCTATATAAAACCAACAATTATCATAGAAAATGATGAATGTTAGAAAGATAGCACCACTGAACATAAATAAAACAAAAATGAAAGACCTCTACACAGAAAGCAGCGAAACAGACTCAGCCAAACTGAAAAAGGTTTGTAAGAAAAGGAGGCTGTACTGTGATAAGAGTTTGGGAGACTCATTAGTAAATTGGAAGATATATTAGAAAGCTGTCAGCTGTACTCCTATTGATCTTTCTAGTTTTAATGAAATAAAAATCAAAATGATATTTTAAAATTTAAGTTGACAAGTTATTTATCAATTTATATAGGAACTTAAAGGTCCAAAGATAGTCAACACAAACTTGAACAAAGATAAGCTGAGCTGGAGGATTTATACAATCAGATATCAAGACTGGGTAAAAAGCTATGGTAATTAGTTTTGCAAGTGGCCCAAAGATGGACAGTAACCCAAACTGGATAGAATATAAAGTCCAGAGACACAATGCATATATGCAGTAAAAGTCAACACTCAAAAAACGAAGATCATGGCATCCAGCCCCATCATTTCATGGCAAATACATGGGGAAACAATGGAAACAGTGACAGACTTTATTTTGGGGGGATCCAAAATCATTGCAGATGGTGACTGCAGCCATGAAATTAAAAGACACTTGCTCCTTGGAAGAAAAGCTATGACCAAACTAGACAGCTTATTAAAAAGCAGAGACATTACTTTGCCAACAAAGGTCCATCTAGTCAAAGCTATGGTTTTTCCAGCACTCATGTATGGATGTGAGAGTTGGACTATAAAGAAAGCTGAGCACCAAAGGATTGATGCTTTTGAACTGTGGTGTTGGAGAAGACTCTTGAGAGTCCCTTGGACTGCAAGGAGATCCAACCAGTCCATCCTAAAGGAAATCAGTCCTGAACATTCATTGGAAAGCTGATGCTGAAGCTGAAACTCCAATACTTTGGCCACCTGATGCAAAGAACAGACTCATTTTAAAAGACCCTGATGCTGGGAAAGATTGAAGGCAGGAGGAGAAGGGGACAATAGAAGATGAGGTGGTTGGATGGCATCACTGACTCAATGGACATGAGTTTGAGCAAGCTCCAGCAGTTGGTGATGGACAAGGAAGCCTGGTGTGCTGCAGTCCATGGGTCACAGAGTCGGACACAATTGAGCAACTAAACTGAATTTATGAAATGAAAAAATTGGAAAAGATGTCTTTAATAACAATAATCAATGATGAATCTTGTACTCTACCTCACATGTCACGTAATATTAATCCCAGATGGGTTTTATTTTATTGGTGTCTTTTAAATTTTATGTATTTATTGCTTGTTGGCTGCACTGGGTCTGGGTTGATGTGCACAGGCGTTCTCTAACTGCAGTGAGCAGGGGTTGCTCTTTGTTAGGATACTTGGGCTCCTCACTGTGGTGCCGCTTTTCATTGTGGAGCACAGCCTGCGGGCGAAAGGGCTCAGTAGCTGTGGTGCATGAGCTTAGATGCTTCACAGCATGTGAAATCCTCCTGAGTCAAGGGTCGAGCCCATACTCCCTGCTTTGGCAGGTAGATTCTTACCCATCACATCACCAGGAAAGTCCCCCAGGTGGATTTTAGACCTAAATTTTTAAAAAGTAAACAAAGCTCTAGAATTTAACATAGGAGAATATCTTTATAACTTTGGCAAAGGCAAACTTTTTTACACAGAACACAAAAACTGCACACTCTAAGGAATAAAATTAATACATCTCATTACACTAAATTATTAGCTTTAATAATTTATTAAATTATTCAATTTAATAAATTAAAATTGATGAATTATTTTCATCACAGTTAAGTCTGTACAGTTAAACACTATACCGAAATGAGAATAAATGCCTTCTGCCTGCATGCAACAGTGTGGATAAATCTCACAAACATAATTTAAGGAAAGAAGCCCATCACAAAAGTGTACACACTAAATCATTCCACTTACATAAAGCTCAAAAACTGGAAAAAGATACTTGTGGAATCGGAAGTCAATGCAATGGTAACCTTTGGGTGCCTAGTGCCTGGGTTGAGTACAAAGGTATCTTCAGAGTGCTGACACTATCCTATTTTCTGATTTAGTGTTCACCTTATCAGTTCAGTCGCTCAGTCGTGTCTGACTCTTTTCAACCCAATGGACTGCAGCACGCCAGGCTTCCCTGTCCATTACCAACTTCCGGAGCTTGTTCAAACTCATGTCCATCAAGTCTGTGATGCCATCCAACCATCTCATTCTCTGTCATTCACCTTATATGGATTGCCGTTCCCTTCTCCAGGGGATCTTCCTGACCCAGGGATCGAACCCAGGTCTCCTGTACTACAGGCTGATTCTTTACCATCTGAGCTACCAGGGAAGCCCTTATGAAAATTCTTCACAATCTACACTTAAAATTTTTGCACATTCTATGTTTTTGTATTTCTGTTGAAATTTTAATAAAAACAAAGGAAAAACATGATCTTGATTCCATTTGCTCTGCCAGTTAGATCTTCATTGCTTAGGACCAACACATAGAGGAACCCCTAAAAAGTGTTATTATCTCAGTGTCTCTCTTCTTATCCCTCTTAAACCAGTTCCCAATGCTGAACTCCCTCACCAGTTTCAAGTCCCAATGCCACCTCGGTGTTGTCCCCTTGACCACCTTATTTGACGATCCTGGCTTTTTCCCACTGCACCCCAATCTCATTTTCTTTTAATTTTTTTTACAAATAGCTCTGACACACTAGGTAATTTAGTTGTTTTATTTGTTGCTTATTTTCTCCCTCCTTTTTTATTCCCTGATGAATCTTGAGCAATATCTGACATTATATTATCAATAATATCTGTTGAATAAAGTAAGTTTGAGATTGGAGAAACAGAAGAAAGGACAAGTTTTAGAGAAAATTGAGCATTTTGTTTTCAAACTTGAAGGACTGACATGCATTTTGGATAGGCAATGAAGACAGATAACACTGAAGTAGTTGAATAAATGAGTCTGGAATTAAAAAATGAATGTAAATATATACAAGTAAATATAAAGTATTAAAGGCATGGGAAAATGTAAAACTGGATGAAGGAATTAAGAGAATGAGTACAGAGAGGGAATATTGAGATGACAGAAATAGGAGGATGATGCACCAAAAACTGACTTAAAAAAAAAAATGAATTGGGAGAAAAGCTGGATTTACATAGCTTTGAAATCTTAGATTTCTTTGTAAATTTCATGATGCCATAAAAATAGGGTTCAATTACAAGTCCAATTAATGAATTAAAATGACAAGTAGGCAACAATGTAAAGCTTATGTATGTATGTTTTCATGATGATAAACTGTGAAATTAAAATTTTATTCAAAATAAAATAAGAAGCTATTTAGGACTGTTGAGTCAGTTTAAAATCTGTAAAGAAAAATAATTTGTATCTTATTCCTGAAAAGAGAGTGACCAGAGGTCATTGCTTATCTTTACTAGCAAATAAATGTCCCCTCTGTGCACATGATTTGTATACATGGTATTAAGCAGTCACAGACGCCTGGGGAGGAGCCTGGCTTTGGTAACAAGCAGGAATTCAGGACCCGTGTCCACAGATGACCCTCAAATTATCTGGTACCTCATCTCAACCTGTCCCACATCACTGCTTCTCTCTTGGTTTTTAGGCTCAGACACCCCACACTTGAGTTGGTGTCACTGCTTCCCTCTCTACAACCTTAAAGAGACCCCAAACAAGTGATGTTTACTTAAAAATTTAGTTAAACCAAGTAACTGGGCTTCCCAGGTGACTCAGATGGTAAAGAGTCTGCCTGCCCATGCAGGAGACGTGGATCTGATCCCTGGGTCAGGAAGATCCCCTGGAGGAGGAAATGGCAAGCCACTCCGGTATTCTTCCCTGCAGAATCCCATGGACGGAGGAGCCTGGAGGGCTATAGCCCATGGGGTCTCAAAGAGTTGGACACAACTGAGTGTCCAAACACACACAAACCAAATAACTACTACATTGCTTGGAGCCTAAGTGGTAAAGAATCCACCTGTCAATGCAGGAGATGCGAGTTTGATCCCTGGGTTGGGAGGATTCCCTGGAGAAGAAAATGGCAACCCACTCCAGTATTCTTGCCTAGAAAATCCCATGGACAGAGGAGCCAGGCAAACTACAGTCCATGGAGTCGCAAAGAGCTGGACACAACTCAACAACTAAACACCACCACTCAGGGGTCATCCATGTTGTAGCAGTTGTTAGAATTTCTCTTTTTTAAGGCTGGATGATATTCCATTGGGGTTCCCTGGTGGCTCAGACAGTAAAGCATCTGCCTGCAACGCGGGAGACCTGGGTTCGATTCTTGGGTCGGGAAGATTCCCCTGGAGAAGGAAATGGCAATCCAGTCCAGCACTCTTGCCTGGAAAATCCCATGGACAGAGGAGCCTGATAAGCTACAGTCCATGGGGTCGCAAAGAGTCAGACACGACTGAGCGACAGACCCCATTCTGCTTATCCAGTCATCTGCTGGTGGAGATTTGGGTTACTTTCTGTGTTTCAGCTACTGTGAATAATGTTGCTACAGAATATTGATGTACAATACGTATTTGAGATCCTGCTTCTAACTCTTCTGAGTGTATGGATCATACAGTGATTCTATTCTTAACTTTTTGAGGCAGTTACCGTGTTTTCTGCGTTGCCTTTCCACCGGCAGTGTACAGGCTGGGATTGTTTCCTGATCATCTCTTCCCGCAGTCCTCTCTGGCCTTTTTGGAGCAGAGTCGTCGCCTGTTTGCTCTCTTCACCCTCCCCTTCCAGGGATCCTCAAGCTTTGCTCTGGCTCTTGATTTAGCTGAAGGAAAAAAAAAAAAAAAGACCCCCACCCCCACACCTCTGAGCCTTCCCTGGGCTTCTAGACTTCTAGAAGATTTCACATTCCCTCTATAGGAAGCTTCTGCACAACAAAGGAAAATATAAGCACGGTGAAAAGACAGCCTTCTGAATGGGAGAAAATAATAGCAAATGAAGCAACTGACAAACAACTAATCTCAAAAATATACAAGCAACTTATGCAGCTCAATTCCAGAAAAATAAACGACCCAATCAAAAAAATGGGCCAAAGAACTAAATAGACATTTCTCCAAATAAGACATACGGATGGCTAAGAAACACATGAAAAGATGCTCAACATCACTCATTATTAGAGAAACGCAAATCAAAACCACAGTGAGGTACCACTTCACACCAGTCAGAATGTCTGCGATCCAAAAATCTGCAAGCAATAAATACTGGAGAGGGTGTGGAGAAAAGGGAACCCTCGTACACTGTTGGTGGGAATGCAAACTAGTACAGCCACTTTGGAGAACAGTGTGGAGATTCCTTTAAAAATTGCAAATAGAACTACCTTATGACCCAGCAATCCCATGCTGGGCATACACACCAAGGAAACCAGAATTGAAAGAGACACGTGTACCCCAATGTTCATCGCAGCACTGTTTATAATAGCCAGGACATGGAAACAACCTAGATGTCCATCAGCAGATGAATGGATAAGAAAGCTGTGGTACATATACACAATGGAGTATTACTCAGCCATTAAAAAGAATACATTTGAATCAGTTCTGATGAGATGGATGAAACTGGAGCCAATTATACAGAGTGAAGTAAGCCAGAAAGAAAAACACCAATACAGTATACTAACACATATATATGGAATTTAGAAAGATGGCAATGACGATCCTGTATGCAAGACAGCAAAAAAGACACAGCTGTGTATAACGGACTTTTGCACTCAGAGGGAGAGGGAGAGGGTGGGATGATTTGGGAGAAGGGCATTGTAACATGTATACTATCATGTAAGAATTGAGTCGCCAGTCTATGTCTGACGCAGGATACAGCATGCTTGGGGCTGGTGCACGGTGATGACCCAGAGAGACGTTATGGGGAGGGAGGTGGGAGGGGGGTTCATGCTTGGGAATGCATGTACACCCGTGGTGGATTCATGTCAATGTATGGCAAAACCAATATAGTATTGTAAAGTAAAATAAAGTAAAAATAAAAATTAAAAAAAAAAGGAATGCCTGGAGAGCCTCTACTCTGGAGGGCCACCCTGCCTCATCCCACCTCCCTCCCAGTCTCTGCCTTGCACCGCGGGTCAACCCCACATTCACCACTGTCTTCCTCAGGGAAGACAGCATCTTTATCTGTTCAGAGCCCAGCTTCAGATGGTCCAAGTGACCACCTGGTATCTCAGTCTTCATTTTGTGCTACTTGGCAGGCATCATCCTTCTTTCCCAGCCAGAGGAAGGATCCAGCCCTTCCAATTCCCGACCTTTGAACAATTTTTGGCTTCTCCCAGCACATTACTTTTCCAGGCTGAAGAAAATCCCCTATTCTCCATTTTTCTGCAGAATGAAAATTATTGTTAAGTCATATGCCAAGGGAATAGTCTCCTTTCTGTGGAGCACCGGAGACTCACTCCAATATGTAAGGAAATAATTCTGTAGACTTTGACAGTGGCAAAAAAACTTAAATGTGAGTTAAGCACAGCATTAAGATAATTCCCACCAAAGGCAGGGCTAGAATGGGGAGAGATGTTCCACAATTTATTTCTATGCACTTCTTTATATTCAACAATGTAGTTTAGCATCATGATGAGTACAATAATAAAAATATGCTTTTGAAATTGAAACTAGGATTTTAAAATGTATTTATCCATACTTTACATCTTTCCCAAAATAGCCTGTGGTAGAATATCATAAATATTCCCAATTATCTTAACAGTTGGAAGCATATAACATTTACTAAGAAATGGGAATTTAAAGTGAGCTAAATATCTGAGTGAAATTGACTCAGAGAAAGGGCTCCAAGTATTCAAATATTGATTTTCACTGCAAGGCAATACTGTGCCTTGACTTACAAAATTAATTAAGCTCTGTGTTAATTAATCACTACGCCTCTATAATGAGAGGCTGCCAATCACCCTGTCAGATTGTTTACAGTTGAAATCCTAGCCGAAAATTCATCTGGTTAATCATCTAAGTTAAATTTAACCTGTGTCTCAGAACCTCACACCTAATTCTAGATCGTATCTGTGATCCTAGCTTGCAAACCTCCTGTGTGACTTTTTGCTTCTGTATGAAGGTAACCAAGTTCCAAATCTCACAGAACCTCAGACTAAAGCTTCTCTGAACCTTCCAAGGCTATGGCAATAGAACTAATACACAGAAAATCTGTGCGTTTTTCTGTTTCATAGAGCAGTAGTTTGATAAATAACTTCATCTGACTTTTAACCATAAATGACTAAATGCTCTGACAACTTTGCAACTTAAAGAGCCTGAAATATGAAATCAATATGTCACTAATCTGTGAAAAAAAAATACAAACAGTAATTTCAATTACAACACCATGCATGTTTTACGTAAGACTTACATAAGGAATGTAAGACTTTTGGCCTATCACCTTTTGCTGGTCTTTATTCTCTTTCTCTTGTGTGTTGTGTGTTAGTCTTTCCGTCCTGTCTGACTCTTTGTTACCCCATGTACTGTATATTCCACCAGGCTCCTCTGTCCATGGGATTTCCCAGGCAGGAATAGGGAGTGGGCTGCCATTCTCTTCTCCAGGGGATCTTCCTGACCCACAGACGGAACCTGAGTCTCCCACATTGCAGGCAGTCTTTACAGTCCGAGCCAACACGGAGCCAACTTCCTTGAGGGGGTTTCGTAGGTGGCTCAATGGTAAAGAATCCACTTGCCAATCAGGAGACACAGATTCCATCCCTGGGTCGGGAAGATCCCCTGGAGAAGGAAATGGCAACCCACTCTAGTATTCTTGCCTGGGAAATCCCAAGGACAGAGGAGCCTGGTGGGCTACAGTCCATGAGATCACAAAAGAGTCAGACAGGACTGAGCAACTAAGCAACAACAGCAACAGTTTCCTTGAAAAGGAAAGCTTTAGGACGCTTTCCCTGCTATCCCAGGTCAATGCCATTCTCTCTGGCACTTATGATTTTTAAAACCAGATTAAACAAGGTCTTGTTTAGCCTCCTGGGTAATGAAAAATCCTGTCCAAAGCAAAGATA